>NC_050510.2:5985622-6290230 GCF_012460135.2 Molothrus ater
AAAACTGAAGATCATGGACAAAGACTTTCTAACTAATCAAAGTTAGAAAGTGGTATGTTTATTAACACTGGCGGGCGGCACGGGGGGTCATCCCCAAAAAGCGTGACTGCGCTGTACAAGGTTCTTAAACCCTCTATTTATTTCCCAAGATCTTACATACAATACATGTGCTTAACCCCAGCACCTCCCCTTCTTGCTCTGTATTTAAATGAGGTTATTAGTCCTTCACGCATGCACAATTCTTCTCTTGAGTTGGTGGTCTCGAATTGGGTCAGTGTGTCGGGTCGGCAGAAGAATTGCAGCACACAATATGCGTGAACAACAAATCTCAAAGTTTATTGACAGCTCACACATATTTATATTGGTGTTAATGAAGCTTATACATATTGCAAAGCTGAGCTCATTATTGGTTAAAACACACATGAATCAACCACACCTACTTCTATGCTCTAATGATTATTTTGTTTCTATGTTTACATTCCTGTGGCTATTCTACCTAGGCTATCTTCATTTTTCTGGCAAAAGATTTTCTCCCCCATCTTCATGTTGCAGCAAGGTCACCATGACCCTTGTCAGTGATTGGACACTGACTACTTAATCCCCAGCTTGTTTCCCCTATCCTTATCCAACGGTATCACATCAAAGTGGCCTTTCTCAGCTAGCCAATTATCCACAAAGCTCTCCATACACAATTCTTCTCTTGAGTTGGTGGTCTCGAATTGGGTCAGTGGTCTTAAGGGATGAAGTCAGGAACGTCTTCATCGGGGCTCTGTGACCCTCTGGCTCGATCCAAGTCCCACTACTTTGTGATTGATTGACATAAAGCCCAAGTGCTAACCATTGTTCTGCTGGTTTCAATATGTTCTTAAAACAGTTCACTTACTCCACTTTCTTCTATAAACAAGCTCATAATAGCAAACAATATAACAGTCAGCTCTAGCTTAAGCATCTAATAATCATTAACCTATCATCTACTTACCTAACTTACATCCAAATCACTATGAATTTCCTCTAACCCTCAGCTGAAATCTTAACTTTTTAAAATCATGCTTCACCGGAGCTTCACCCTTTTCTAGTGCATCATGGATCAGTCCATGGCAGCTGGTAGGACTGTGCTTTCACCCCTGGGGCAATTGGTTTCAGGTGTACTGCACTCTCCTCTTCATGAAGGCAAACTGAGGCCTGTCGTGAACGGCGGGAGAAATGCGACACACCATATGCGTGAATAGCAAATCCCGAAGTTTATTGAAAACTCACACATATTTATATTGGTGTTAATGAAGCTTATACATATTGCAAAAGCTGAGCTCATCATTGGTTAAAGCACACTTAGATCAACCACACCTACTTCTATCTTCTAACAATTATTTTGCTTCTATGTTTGCATTCTTCTAACTTCTCTACCTAAGATATCTACATTTTCTGGCAAGCGATTTTCTCCCCCGTCTTCCCGTTTCAGAGAAGGTCACTGTGACCTTTGTCAGTGATTGGACACTGGTTGCTTAGTTCCCAGCTTGTTTCCCCTATCCTTATCCATCGGTATCACATCGAAATGTCCTTTCTCAGCTAACCAATTATCCAAAAAGCTCTCTACATCTCCCCCGTTTTTCTGTTGAACAAGCATGGTTTGATTAAATGCGGTAGTTATCATCTTTCGCACCATATTCTGCAAGCATATACAAAAACAAGGCAAAACTAATATTAACAACAAAGCTACAATAGCTACTACAATGCTAACCTTAACAATAGAACGTAACCATGATCCTAAGCTTAAAGATTTGAGCCATCCATCAATACCAAGGCCTGATTCCACCTGTAAGTTCCCAGTTAACCTCCGTAACTCAGAGAGCTGTGAGTGTACAGATCGTGAATGATCAGAGAGATTCATGCAACACATGCCCTCAAATTCATCACAGCCATGGCCTTGTGCAAGTAAGAGAAAATCAATTGCAGCTCTATTTTGAAGTGTCGCATGGCGAATAGAATCTACATCAAGCAAAAGACTGGAAATTGCTAAAGAAGTTGCATTTGTTTGTTTAGCAAGCCAACACCCTAACTTATTTAAAATAGCATGAGCACCTGCAGCTGATACTCCTGGAGCTAAGAAAGATGCTGCAACTATGGCCGCTGGGGACCAAAACTTTACATCGTCTCGGCAGTCAGCTGCAAAGGCATGAGCCATTCGTCTGCCTCTACGATGGCGACGGCTCATGTTCAGTATCATGGACATGTTGGGTGTAAGTAGAGACAGCCGTCCAAGTGTACATGGTCCCCCGCGCAGCATTGATGGGATACCAGCCCAAGCACGGTCTCCACATATCAGGAAGTATCCTGCTGGCAATTGAATAGGGTCATTTGATGAGACTGACACTCTCTTGGTTGTATAATTGCACCAGGCCGATGCATTTTGGTAGACAGCCATGCCAGAAGTTACAACATTAGAGTGGTTCTTGACTGACAGCAGGCTTCTATGGTTAAAATGAATGCATGCATCTGCCATCACTGACCCTAACAACTCCAACTCTTGGGGTTCCTGTGGTGCTATAGGAAAGCGGGAAATCCACTGATCCCAATTATCCACACTCATCCTAGCATTGCTGACCTTACAAGTTGGTACATGTAAAGGGCACGGCCAGGGATCTGCTGGTAATCCAACCAAACAAGTTGTGGAAGGATTGCCAGGAGAAGATAATGACAGGCAAATAGTCTCCTGTTTAGTTAGGTTTGCCAGGGTGACCCATATGTTAGTCTTGGGCTGAGGTGGGGCCCATGCCTGATGGTCTACACTGTCTACAAAAGAAGCAAAAATTTAACAAAGCAATAACATAAAGTTTCCATCAAACACAGCTGCTCGGGTCCATTTAGCAGGTACTCACAGAGATCCTGCAGGAGTAGAAACACAAAGATATCCGCGGCCCCAATATAACACCTTAGCAGGACCTTGCCATTGTCCTCTCTTGGGATCCCTGTATCTCACCCATACATCTTTCTTTACACCATCTGTTTCATGTACATAGTGACGAATCACAGCAGGAACCTTATTTTCCCCAAAAACACACAGGTGGTTCAAAACAAACAAGCACTTTAACAATCTCTCTTGTGGCTCTCTGGTATCCCTATATTTACTCAAATATTTTTTCAAGGTACCATTCGCTCTCTCCACAATCGCTTGTCCTGTAGGAGAATTGGGGATGCCTGTTATGTGCTCTATCCCCCACATTTGCAGAAACTGCTTTATTCTTTTGCTACAGTAAGCAGACCCATGATCTGTCTTGATGCGCTGTGGCACTCCCATTACTGCAAAACAACTGCTGAGATGTCTCTCTACCTGCCCTGCTTTTTCACCAGTCTGTGCTGTGGCCCATAGAAAATGACTGTAAGTGTCTATGGTAACATGTACATACTTCAACCTCCCAAACTCTGCTACATGTGTGACATCCATCTGCCAGGTCTCATTTGTGCTCAGCCCTCTCGGGTTAACTCCCAATCCTAAACCACAGCCTCCATTATGATGACTACATATAGGACAGGCTTTGACTATTGCCCGTGCCTCCTCCATAGGTATTTGAAATTCTCTATGGAGGCCTTTTGCATTCTGGTGGAACATGGAGTGTGCCTCTCTGGCTATGGTTTGTTTGGGAATCGGAGTTGCTTGTGTGATTGAGACTAATTTATCTGCTCGCATGTTACCTTCTCCCAGACCAATATCCCATTTGTGACTTCTGATATGGATAACACAAAAAGAATGCTTTCTTAGCTTAATTGCTCTCTGAAGCTGTATAAACAGCTCATGTAACCTCCTGTTCTGAACTTCTTTTATAGAGGCATCCTCTATTCGCTCACACACTCCTGCAACATACAAAGAATCTGTTACAATGTTAAGAGGTCCAGAGAAATGCATCATGGCCCATACAACAGCCAATAGCTCCATCGTTTGTAAAGTGTTCACCTCAGTAGCTCGGAGTATATGATGATGCCATTGTCCCTTTTCTCGCCAGGTCACTGCAGCAGTTTTGGATTTTCTTCCTGCGTCTGTGTAGACAGTTATAGCATCCGATAAGGGCTTTAGTGATCTTTTTGGGCATTGAATCCAACCCCATTGTCCTATCACGACCCTTTTTGAGCAAATCAGCTAAAATCTCAATTTTCTGAAGAAGGGTTTTATGTTGTTGAAGTGGAGGAGATATCCATTCCAAGGCCCATATCTCCCCCGTTTTTCTGTTATGCTGAGTAAGTGCACCCAGTAAAAATTTTGGTCCACACCAAACTGTCAGCTGTATAGGGAGATCAAGATCACGTCTCCGAACACTGCCTTGTGTAACACAGTCCAATATCTGGTGCAGTGTCTCAAGGATGCAGAGCAATAGTAAAGAAGCAGTCCTTCAGATCAATAATCAAAAGTGGCCAGTCCCTTGGCAACATAGCCGGATTAGGTAAAACAAATAATCCCATCATTGTAGCCGAGGAACGTCCTAAAAGCAAAGCTCCCATAGGTAATCCATCAATAATAAGTGGTCCCTTCACTCCAGTTGGAACCTTTTCTGGGTGAATAGTCATCAAAGTCACTGTCCGCCGCCGCCGCCGCCAGGTCCACTCCGAGGCTCCCGGCGGTGGCGGGCTGGAGGCAGGTTTAGTCGAAGTGGTGACAGCTGCTATCTGTGTCCGGGCGCGGGGAGCTGGTGGCCGGGAAGCAGAACTGCGCCGGGCAGCCGCGGGGCGGGCGGACTCCCCGGAGCCCGCTCCCCCACGGGGGGTGGGAGGCCCGTTCTGCCGCCCCCTCCCTCGGCTCGGGGGTCGGGGCGGCTGCGGAGCGGAGCGGGACGGGAGGCGGCCGCGCTGCAGCTGTTAAGTCGCCCAGGGCCGGGGCCGGCACGATCCTCTCCGGCGGGGCGGCTCCGGGCTGCGCTGCGGCGGGGAGGCTGAAGGTGCGGACGGCACGGCTGGAGTACGCGCGGGGGGGGGCTGAGGCGGTGTAGGGTTTAACACCGGGACAGGCGGCGCGGACGGCTCTGCTGGAGTACGCGCGGGGGGGTGGGGGCTGCCGCCTGAAGCAGGAGCTGATAGCTGCAGGGAGTTGCCGTTTAGAGCAGGAACTTGTGTTGGCAGGGACCCAAACCAGTCTCCGTAACTCCTGTTTCTTTCATGGGCTGTGCTAGCCTGCTGGGCAGCTCTCTCCTCTGCCTGGTATTTCAAGAATTCAGCATGCACGACTCGCCATAAATTTCCCAACTTTCTCGCGGTCTTATCACCATCTATGACTGCCTGCCACAACTAATCCCCAAATATACGGCAGTCTGATAACCTATGCACTGTGCGAGGAGTCCAAAAAAGTCCTTGAGCATACCCATGAGCTAACAACCCATGAAGCTCTTTCTGCAAATCTATACCCTTAACCTTACGCTTTTATAAAAAGCTAGGAAATAAATTATATGCTGCTTGCCTTTCTTTATCTGTGTTGACGATAACAGCGCGCTTCTTGCAGCTCTTTCAGGCTCCGGCAGCACGTATCAGCCGGGCCCCCCTCTGGGGTCACACAGGGCACGGCACCATCCCTTTTTCAGCGGTGCTTTTGCCGTCCTCAGCTGCGATAGGACCTGAACTCCGCTCACGCCGCCGACCGTGGCTAGTCCCGAAGAAGAACGTCCGGGGTCACCATTTGTTGTGAACGGCGGGAGAAATGCGACACACCATATGCATGAATAGCAAATCCTGAAGTTTATTGAAAACTCACACATATTTATATTGGTGTTAATGAAGCTTATACATATTGCAAAAGCTGAGCTCATCATTGGTTAAAGCACACTTAGATCAACCACACCTACTTCTATCTTCTAACAATTATTTTGCTTCTATGTTTGCATTCTTCTAACTTCTCTACCTAAGATATCTACATTTTCTGGCAAGCGATTTTCTCCCCCGTCTTCCCGTTTCAGAGAAGGTCACTGTGACCTTTGTCAGTGATTGGACACTGGTTGCTTAGTTCCCAGCTTGTTTCCCCTATCCTTATCCATCGGTATCACATCGAAATGTCCTTTCTCAGCTAACCAATTATCCAAAAAGCTCTCTACAGAGGCCTGCATTTTGCTGCCAAAGGAATGGAGAAAAATGTATTGGCAATGTGAATAGTGGCATACCACTTTGCTGCCTTGGACTCCAGCTCATACTGGAGCTCCAACATCTCTGGAACAGCAGTACTTAGCGGTGGAGTCACTTCATTCAAGGCACGACAGTCTACAGTTAATCTCCATTCTCCTTCATATTTGTGCACAGGCCGAATGGGGCTGTTGAAGGGTGAGTGGGTCTTGCTGACCACCCCTTGGCTCTCCAGCTCACAGATCATTTTGTGGATGTGGATCACTGCATCTTGAGTTGTTCTGTACTGCCAGTGATGCACTGTTGAGGTGGCAATTGGTACTCGTTGCTCTTCCACCTTTAGGAGTCTTACTACAGATGGGTTTTCTGATAGTCCAGGCAAGGTTTTCAATTGCTTGACACCCTTTGTTTTTATAGCTGCTATCTTAAATGCCCACTTAAGTCTTTTTGGGTCTTTGAAATAGTCACTTTGGAGGAAGTCTATGCCCAAAATGCATGGGGCCTCTGGTCCAGTCACAATAGGGTGTTTCTTCCACTTATTTCCAGTTAGGCTCACATCAGCTTCCACCAAAGTGAAATCCTGTGATCCCCCTGTGTCCTGGATTGAAAGATAATGCATGTATTCTATTTGCCATCTTTCAGAGGTAGGGCAGTTATCTTCTGTTAAAAAGCAGTTTTCTTTATGTCTTCCACAAACCAATCCTCCCTCCAGGAAATATCTTCTGTTAATGGACCATTGAGTCTCACTGCATGACTGATAAAATCACATCATCCCATTGTGAGATGCTCAGCCCAGGCGAAGGAGACAAGCATTCCTACTTGGATATAATCAGAGATTTTGGGATACCAGAGCCACCTTTTCCCACTGGATTCCCAGAGGAAGACCAGGCCCATCTACACCACCACCAGACCTTCAGAGGAAATCTACACCCTTCTACAGGATCACTGCTTCAACAGAACCACATCTGTCACTACAGGAGGACTGCAGCCAAAACCCTGACCGACAGGGTCTCAAGTTGTATTCTGAATCTGTCAGTGATTTTTTTTTCTTGTTTGTACTACTGCATTTGTATTTTTAGTTTTCCTAGCAAAGAACTGTTATTCCTATTCCCAAATTTTGCCTGAGAACCTTTTAATTTCAAAATTATAATATTTCGGAGGGAGGCGGGTTGCATTTTCCGTTTCTGGGGAGGCTTCTGCCTTGCTTAGAAGACACCTGTCTTTTCAAACTAAGACAGCCTGTCACGCCAGCAATAGAGACAGATTCTGTCCCCACATGTCTTGATGGGATTAATGTGCACTGCACACCAATGTTGACCAAGGCCTCATATTTTTATGGTTCTGATGTGCCAGGCCAATGAATCCACACAGTCCAGAAAACACAGTTTTCCCTAGCCTCTACCTGGCTAGAGGCAGGGCCCCTCTAAGCCTGGTTATCCTTCTTTCCTTGGGCATATGTCTTGGAGGTTCCTTCAAGGGCATCGGACACGTCATCATCATCATCATACCTGGTGGTTCGGCTACGGGCAACTGGAGCTGCTTTCCTTTTGGTGGAACTTCCTCTCTGAGTCTTGCCTTCCTTCAATTCACTCACCCGTTGTGCCAGAGCAGCAGTAGGTTTTCCATCCCACCTCCTCATGTTTTCTCCGCAATCACGCAGGAAGAACCCCAGCTCAGCTTGTAGGGTTTACCTTCTCTTGCCATCTGGGGAACGTCTGCGTTGGGTACCAGAACCTCTGATCTGTACTGCTGAGATTTGGAGAAGGTCCTCTTTAATCTCCTCCCTGAGTTTCTTGTGATTCTCCTCTATCTTGTCCTCTAATTTCTGCAGACGTGTTTCCACCACTGTGATTCTGGCATGTGTTGAGCCATGCACAGCATCTGCATATGCTCGGAGCTTCTTTGCCATATCAAGCACGTTCTCATCCCTGTCATCCCACGTCATTATTGCTAAAGCAGAAGCATATTCATGTGGCCCAAGTCATACAAGTTTTTGCCACATCACAGACGTGCATAATACCAAGTCTGGATTCCTAGTTGTTATGTTATCTGAGAAGATAATCTCTGCCACTGCCATTTCTCTCAGGCGTTGGATCCCTTGTTCTATGGTCTTCCACTGGGTTTGCTGCATATAGAGATAGTCTGCACACAGATATCTTTGTGCTACACTTTCCAGGACCTGTGCCCAGAGGCTGTGAGGGTTAGCCCCTCTCATCATTCCTTGGTCGATTACGGGATCATGTAACAGGGATCCCAAATGCCTCGCTTCAGTGCCGTCCAAAATTGTAGCCTCGCCTGCAGCATCCCAAAGACAGACTAACCAGCTAATTATAGATTCATCAGGTCATCGAGTATAATCCTTCCTTAGGCCATGAAGGTCCTTCAGGGAAAAGGACTCAATATTCACTTCTGATCTTGTGCCTCTTACTTTGACTCCTGATTTTATGTCAGGAAGCACTGAGGGTCCTTCTCCTACATCATCATCATCATCGTCCAAATCATCATCATCATCCACTGGTTGATCAGTCTTGCCTGTGCACTTTCTGCTTCTCCTGCTAGTAGCAACAGCCATTGGTTGAGGCTTACTGTCGGGTTTAGCTACTGGCTTTGTAACTGAGGTGTTGACTGCAGCCTGAGTGACTGGGGTAGCTGTTGATTTATCTCCCTGCCCCCCTTCCTCTGTCTGCTGCCCTACAGTATCTAGCAGTGTGCAATAAGCATATGCCGGGGCCCAGCTTACTGCAATGATCTTTTTCTCCTTAGGATCATCATGGCACTTCTCTTTCAGGTATTTCCCCACCTCAGCTGGGTTCTGAATTTGTTCATGTGGAATGTCTCAGAGTATAGGGTCAGAGAATTCCTTCAGGATTTGGCCCATATCCTCCCATTTCCCACACCACTCAGGATTTTCCACACCTGGGTCTACTCCTGGGTCAGGGGTCTCATCAGCCCCTCTAGAAATCTCAGCCCTCATTCTAGAGAAACAGCAGACTGTATAGAGGAAGCTTACCAGGTTAAATACCCAAAAGATGGTCTCTTTAACATTCAGGGGAAACTGAACATTCTTCAGTAGTGATTCAACAGATTCAGAGGAGAAGAAGGAAAGCAAAGGCTGAAAAGGCTGAAAAGCCTCATCCCCTTCTCCTCCTCTAACAAACTAGGTGCATGTCCTGGTTCAGGGCAAATTTGGGAGTGAACCCCTAAAGGAGTTCTTCTAGAAAACCAGATTCAATTTGCCCCTCCCCCCAACCAGTTTGGGAGAAAATACTTCGTTGGAGAAAAGTGGATAAAACTGTTTATTAAACAATAAAACCTAAGCAATATTAAACAATAAAGCCTCTTGCTGCTTTAAAAGAGATGACAAACTCAGGAAAGTCCCCTCTCCAGGTTGTAGCTTGGCTCACTCAGTCTCTTATCAGTCCCTCTGGTGCTGGAAATGTCGTGGCCCAGGCCTGGCTCGGTGGGCCTCAGGTGTGAGCTGCCGGTGCTCTTCTGGGTGTTCAGTCTAGAGTAGGTTTAAAAAGGTCCAAAGAGAAAGGAAAAAAAAACAAACCTACAGTCTAGGGAACTTCTTTGTCTCAGCTAGCTAAAACTAACTAAAACAAAGGAGAGCTCTGTCCTGCTGTCTGTCCATCCGCAGACAACAACAGTTCAGGAGCAGGAATGTGGAGGAGTGAGTGCAGTGTCTGAAATCAAACTGCACACTTCTTCTTTTCCCCCTTCACTCTCTGGAACAAGTCTTAAAGGTGCAAAACTTATCATTCATCATAAACAGAATAAGATGATTTGGGATAAAAGCATCATATAGTCAACCCAGGACAGTGCATAACCATAACCAAGAACCACACATACCTGGAACAAACCCTAGGACCTTTATAAACTTCCCACAAGTCATTCCCACCAAGCTCAGCCCAACAGCTATTCTAGTCTGTGCCCCTCTACTGCAAAAACTACGTATTAGGGACAATACCGGAGCTATTTCTGGATAAGAAAATAAACCGAGGGACCATAGAGGTATTAAGACCTCAAAAAAACCTAGGGACCAGAAACACATTCAGGCTTCCACCCCAAGAGACATTATGAATTCAAACAACATGGCTACTAACTGCTTTATCCCAATACAGAGTAATTGCAACCAAAATACAGTTCAAACAGGGTTTTTTCCACTCTCTCGAGCCACGCGTTGGGCGCCAATAATTTGACCTGGTTTAGGGCAAATTTGGGAGAAAACCTCCAAAAGGGGACTCCCCCAGAAAGCAAACCCACATGGCCTCTCCCCCCAACTGGTTTGGGAAAATTTTCCTCTGAGAGAAGTGGAAAGAAACTTGTTTATTTAACAGGCAAAGCACTCCCCAGCACAAAAAATGAACAATACCAGATGATGAAACTCATTCGCCACTCTGAAGAGATGATAAATTCAGAAAGTCTCTCCTGTGGGTGGTTGCTCTGTTATCAGTTGCTCTGGCACTTGGAAAGGCTGCTGCCCAGAGTAGGCCCCTGTGGGCCACAAAGATCAAGCTCTCTGTGCTTCCCCAGGTCCCAGTCTGGAGCAGATTTGAACAGTTCCAAGAAAAGGGAAAAAAAGCAGTCCAGGGAAAACTTCTCTGCCTCAGCTAGCTAAACTAACTAAAAAGCAAAGAAGAGCTCTGTTCTGCTCCGTCTGTGCCCAGACAACACAGTCCCCAGGACAGAATGTGGAGGAGTGAGTGCAGTCTCTGATAACAAACTTTGTGCTTCTTCTTCTCCCCTCCTTCGCTCCTAGAACTAGTCTTGAAGGCACAGAATATAATATCCAGCATAAACAGAACACACAATTGGGGATACAAGCATCATAAAGTTACCCTAGGACAGGGTGTCAGGAGCTCTATCTCCTGGGGGCAAAATACCAGCAGGAGCCCTTGATAATTTTAAAAGTAGGTTCCCAGGTGGAGGTATTGGGGTTTTTAGTAGATACAGGGGCAGAGAGCACATGTGTGTGTAAAATTCCAACAGGGTGCAAGAAAAGCCAAGATACAATTCAAGTTTTAGAGGCAAAAGGGGAAGGATTTAGAGCACCAGTCATAAAACATCTGGTATTTGAAGGAACCAACAAGATAGGAATGGGGCACGTTTTATTTGTACCAGGGGCAGGATGTAATCTGCTGGGAAGGGACTTAGAAGTACAATTAGGCATAGGGGTCCTTCTAGAGTGGGATAAAATGGTAGTTAAACTTCTCAGGTTAAAAGAGGAGGTTGAAAAGCAAATGAAGAAGTAGTTTGGGCCAAACCTGGAAATAGGGGTAAGTTAAACATAACCCCTATAATAATTGGAATAATGAATAAAGACTGCTCTATTCAGGTATGGCAATATCCTCTCTCTCGAAGGGAGAAATGGGTTGAAAACTGTAATTCAAGAATTAATCAAAGATGGAATTTTAGAGCCCTGCATGTGTGAGAGTCTGTCCGAATTTTCCCTCATCTGCCTCACGATTGTCATTGGGGGACCACTGAAGAGAAGACCCCCCCCTGTCTAGAATCTCTGGCTCTGAAGGAGAAAGTCACACGCCAAAGGCCCTGAGACCTGAAAGGACAGTGTTAAGTTATTGTTTTCACAGGTGTGTTTGCTGTATGCTACACTAAGAAGAAGAAGGGGCACCGTGCCCTGTTTGCAACAATAGCCTTGGAAGCTGTCCCACCTCTTGGCCTGGCTGGACTTCTCCTGAGTTTCGGGTGGTCTCCCACAGAAGACCCTCACCTGCTTTACAACCACCATGACAGACAGACTGAGATGTAAGAAGCCTCTCCATCAAGGACTGAGACGAGAAACCCCCATGTGAAAAGGCCCCTCTCCTCCTTCCAAGGACTGGGATGGAAACCCCCAACCCGGTGGAGGTGTGCGGGGGAGGCAAGCTGACCAAACCGAGATGTTTGCCTGCAGGTTGTGACCACTGGACCAAGAAAACAATGGTTCTTGCCTGCTGCCTAGCTTGGACTCTGTGTACCCCCCTTTCTATTCTTCCCCCCGAAGACCTTTGTTTCAGTTGTGAAATTTATTCTCCCTTCCCCCAACAAAAAAGAGTATAATTGGGGTGCAGATGAACTGTGCCTTTGAGATCTCCCCAGCATAACAGGCGGATCCTTGACTGGACTGGACCAAAGGACTTCGTCTCTACGTTGGTAGCTATATCCCCCTCTCTCTCTCTTCTCTCTCTTTCTCTATCTTTTTCTCTCCATTAATCCCTCTATCGCATTTTTGCTGTGGTTATATAAATAAAACTGCATTTGTTTTGATTATCACTGCAAACCCCCTTGTACCGTGTCAGTTCTTTTGCACCCGGAGATCACTCCTATGAACCACCACGTTACCCGTTCACTAGGACGGGTCGTGACAGCATGTCTCCCCAAAATATCCCCATACTACCAGTAAAAAATCAAATGGGACATACAGGCTCATCCAAGACCTGAGAGAAGTAAACAAACAAACTGTAGATCTATATCCAGTAGTACCAAATCCCTATACACTGTTAAGCAAAATTCCTCCATCACACCAATGGTTCAGTGTGATAGATCTTAAAGATGCCTTTTAGGCTTGTCCCCTTGCAGAGGAGAGCAGAGATATATTTGCTTTAGAATGGGAAGATCCTGATACAGGGAGAAAGCAACAATTCAGATGGAACAAATTGCCCCAAGGATTTCCTGAATCTCCCAATTTATTTGGACAAGCCTTAAAAGAAGTACTGCAATGTTTCCCCATAATGCCAGAGGTAAAACTTATCCAATATGTTGATGACTTACTTCTCTCAGGGGAGGATGAGGAAAAGGTCTGAGAATCCATCATATCATTACTAAATTTTTTGGGGAACCTGGGGCTTTGAGTATCAAAAGAAATGCTCCAATTTGTAGAGAATGAAGTAAAGTACTAAGGGCATATAATAAGCCAGGGGACCTGGCAATTAAATCCTGAAAGGATCACAGGAATAACCTCACTCCTTCAACCAAAAACTAAAAAGGAAATCAGAAAACTATTGGGGTTGTTAGGATATTGCAAAATATGGATTGAAGGATACACCCAAGCTGTTAAATTCCTGTATGAAAAACTGGTAAAACAAGAGATTACATGGGAAAAAGAAGATGAGCAGAGATTTGAAAGTTTAAAGCAGAAGTTAATTAGGGCCCCTGCTTTAAGTCTTCCTGCATTAGATAAGCATTTTTACCTATTTGTAGATGTGGAAAATGGCGTAGCCCATGGTGTTCTAGGCCAAGAATGAGGGGGTTCCAAGAAATCAGTGGCTTATCTGTCAGAACTCTTAGACCCTGTTAGGAGAGGGTGGCCAACCTGTAGCCAGGCAGTAGCCTCCACTGCCTTATTAGTAGAAGAAAGTAGAAAATTTACTTTTGGGGGGAAATTAAAAGTGCACACCCCACATACAGTTAGAAATATTCTGAAGCAGAAAGCCAAGAGGTGGCTCACTGATTCTCAAGTGCTAAAATATGAAGCAATTTTGATTAAGATGACCTAGAACTAATTACAGATAAGCACCTCAATCCTGCCCAGTTTTTGTATGGGGAACCAGCAGAAGAACTAGTGCATGATTGCTTAGAAATTATAAACTACCAGACCAAAGTGAGAGACGATTTGACCGACCAACCCCTGCAGCGGGGGAAACAGTTATACATCAACAGATCCTCAAGGGTGATTCAGGGGCAGTGGATGTCAGGATATGCTATAGTAGATGAAGGGTTAGTGACCATAGAAAAGAGAAGGCTACCCCCCAGTTGGTCCGCTCAAGCATGTGAATTGTGCACTTTGAAACGAGCCCTCGAAATATTGACACAAGAGGGGGACTGTATATACTGACTCTAAGTACGCCTTCGGGGTGGTGCATACAGTGGTGCATACATTTGGGAAAATCTGGAAAGAAAGAGGACTGTTAAATTCAAAAGGGAAAGGATAAATTAATGAAAGACTAATTTCCAATGTTTTAGAGGCCTTACAATTGCCAGAGGAAATTGCCGTTGTGCATATTTGGGGGCATCAAAAAGGGACCACTTAGAAATAAGAGGGAATAACTTAGCTGACATAGAAGCTAAAAATGCAGCCGAGTCAGGGGAAGAGAACGTGATGATGATACTGACTCCTACTGGAGAAATTCAGGATATACCAGTATTCAGTAGAACCGAAGAAGAGGATCTTCTTAGAATAGGAGCAAAAAAGAACAATGAAGGGAAGTGGGTGTTATCTGATGGGAGGCAGCTATTAAATAAACCATTGGTCAGGAAAATATTAGAAAGCATGCATGGTAAAACTCATTGGGGTACCCAAGTGCTGAGTGATCAGTTCCTGAGAAAGTGGGGTTGAAATGGAATTTATGGAATAGCCAAACAAATAACTGAAAAATGTGCAATATGCCAGAAAACAAACAGAAAAGTCATGAGGAAAGCCCCCCAAGGAGGGCAAGAATTAGCCTTACAACCTTTTCAAAGCATCCAAGTAGATTTCACTGAACTCCCCCAGGTGCAATAGTGGAAATTTTTGTTGGTAATAGTAGATCATTTAACCCATTGGGTAGAGGCAGTACCAGTAGTTAAAGCTACTGCCAGTGTGCTATGCAAAAGTCTTCTAGAACTAATCATTCCCTGGTATGGAATAGTAAATCACATAGATTCAGACTGAGGGACACATTTCACCTCAAAAATACTATAGCAAGTAGTCCAAGCTTTAGGTATAAAGTGGGAATTACACACACCATGGCATCCACAGAGTTCAGGGCATGTTAAAAGGATGAATCAAACTCCCAAGATAACTCTAAGTAAGCTTATGATTGAAACCCAAATGTCATGGATCAAGTGCCTACCCCTAGCCTTGTTAAGAATTAGAACACAGCCTAGATCAGACTTAGGGGTTTCACCTTATGAAATGATGTTTGGTTTACCTTTTTTGATTTCGCCTGATAGTATGGCCACTTATGAAGAAGGGGAGGACAGTGTCAAGGAATATGTCCTGTCCATAGCACAAACTTTAGAGGAACTACGGGAAAAGGGAAGAATTCCTCAGACTGGTACCCTAGATTTAAAAATTCATAATGTTAATCCTGGGGACTGGGTAGTGGTTAAATAATGGAAAGACCAACCTTTAACCCCTGACTGGGAAGGTCCTTTTCAGGTGCTGCTAATCACTGAATTGGGTGTATGAACTGCAGAATGAGTATGGACTCATGCTAGCAGGAAAAAAGGACCAGCTAGAGAACCCTGCAACTGGAAAATCATCACTTCCACAGAAGGACTGAAAATTACTTTAAAATGGAACACGCAGGCTCAATGTGGCAAGTAAACCACGAGCAACCATACATCAATCCAGACTGGGAGGGAGTTCCCTGCAGGCTATATTGATTCTTTTGTATTCCCAAAGGCCAGAAGCTTTTCAAACTCCAGGGCAGTGGTTTGCTACCTCCCCAATTGGGGAGATCAGGTGTATACAGATTAACAAACAACGGGTCCATAAACAATCCAAAGTTTTTGCTTGTGCCTGTGACATGCATAAAGAACAACCATTAGCTCTCTCTGCTGAGATATCTCCCAGATTTATTCCTGATCACATACCCTGCTTAAAGCACCCTGGAACTAGACACTCAAGTTGGGTGCAACGTCAGTGGGAAAATTGTGGCCAGCTCTGGCATTGTAGCTTTCCCAAGTGGCAGACATGTTGCAAAATTTGTCGAGAGAAAGGGAAAAGTTCCAACACTAATTGAGGGCAAGTACGAATTCTAACACTTTGTTGTGGAGTTGAATGGATGCTCCCTGATACTCATGAGCTATTAGAAGCTGAGTGGGAGGCTGTAGTAAATCAAAAACTGACCATATTTTGAATGCAGACAACTACTTCATATGATGGGTGGTAATAAGACCCTATTTCGAGAGTGAACTCAATAAGGGCTGGCTATTTAAGGAACTACAGAGAACTACAATATAAGAAAAGCAGGTGACATAGGTAATTTTATGACAAGGAGATAAGGAGGCAAGACCAGATTAACCACTGTACTTGCCACCAAGAAGATCGTATTTACATGCTGTGGTCAGCAATCCCATCAGGCATGGAAGGTGGGGGTACATGTTATACTGGGCTCCTAATATTCCTGGTTAGTCTTCTCCCCCTTGGGGGCCTTGAAAATACATGTCACAAATGCTATCAGTCACTTTATATAGGTTCTCTTTTTATTACTCACACCCTTGTTGATCCACACTGTTATGACTCATCCAAGCTAGACACCTGCACACATGCCGAGGAAACATTCTGGGTTGCAGAAAACCTAGGACAGAGCAGTACAAGGCAAGGGAGTGAATGCCCAAAAGGGGAGAAATGGGTTTGTTTTGAAAGAGCTCTCAGGGGTGGAATTCAAAGAGACTTAGTGAAAGAACAATTAGTATCCCCAAACCCCCTGCAACTGATGCCAAATATTCTGAAAACACCTACAGGAGACGCCTTATTTGGTAAAGTGTTTACAAAAAGGCCAGAGCCAACTCCTCACAGAAATTTCTATGAAAAGCTCAAACAACAAATAGAAGCTGAGATAGAAATCCCAAGGTTAGGGAAGAATTTATTTGTAGATCTGGGAGAAAGGATCAGCAAAGAACTGAATGTTACTAACTGCTGGGTGTGGGGAGGGGCCTTAATATCTGAAGAGTGGCTGTGGAAAGGTAGTACCCTGGGCCGAGTCGAACTCCTTAAATGGAATAGAACCAACATGAAAGGAGGAAACCAACCAGAGGGGTGGATATTAGGTACAAAAATAATAGGAGAGGAGTGCCTCTGGCATTTGGGAAAAGAATTTGTAGATAATGTAGGACAAACTTCCTGTAAAAGGTATAACGTTTATAATGGAACTTTCACATGGTAGACCCCTGAAAAACCCGTGGACTATTGGACCCAGGAGAGGAAAAAGAACTGTAAATATGAAAAGGAAATTAAACTTTTCTGGTGCAATGACCCTGGGAAGAATCCCTGTTATGGGATCCCTGAAATATCTAAATTTTGGGAAAACATTAATAACCAGAGAAAAGAATACTAGAAAGCACCTGATGGCTAATTCTGGATATGTGGGAAAAGGGCTTATCCAAAACTTCTTCCCCTATGGAAAGAAAGTTGCACTCTGGGAATTATACAACCAGGATTTTTCCTGTTACCAAACCAAGATGGAGATGATTTGGAAATATTGGTATATGATGCCTTTAAAAGGAATAAGAGAGAACTAATGGGAGAAATTTGGGATACCAAAAGTGGGGCAATGAAGAGTGGCCACCTGAATGGATAATAGACATATGGTCCAGCTACCTGGGCACAAGATGGAAGTTGGGGATATCAAACCCCAATTTATATGTTAAATCACATCATAAGACTCCAAGCAGCTGTAGAAATCATACCTAATGAAATGGCTGGGGCCATGAAATTAGTAGTCAAACAGCAAAGGCAAAGCAGAGCTGCAGTGTATCAAAATTAGTCAGTGCTAGACTATTTGTTAGCAGAAGAAGGGGTTTGCTGACAGTTTAACACATCTGATTGCTGTCTACAAATTGATGATAATGGGGATGCAGTTTTGGATATAGTCAGAAACATCTGAAAAATAGTCCATGTGCCACTCCAAAAATGGGAATCTATAATGAATAAAGGATGGTTAGAAGATTTTTTTGGAATATCCTGGCGGAAGAGGGCAGGATTTGTAGTGTTATGTGGAATAATGGGTCTAATTTTTTCTTACATGTTTGATCCCATGCTTTATTCGATTCATTACTTATGTGGTCCAAAATATGCAAATAATGACAGTGCCCACCAATTCAAAGTCGGGAACCATAGGACAAAGGCAGAAAATTATGGTATTGAGAAAAGTAAAAGATTATGAAAATGAGGCATTTAAGATCTATGAAAGGTATCAGTGCGCCAAGAGCACAGAAGTTCAAAAGTTGCAGCTCAAGCCAAATACAGCAAGAAAAACAAAGAGAAGGGATTTTAAAAAATGACCAGATAATATTGGCTTTCGCATTTATGTATTAGCTTTTGCATGTTGTTATTGATCATAAGTAGATATGGAACAAATTATAACTTTTGTTAGCTGCTTGTTAATATAATATAATCCCTTAGGTTAAATATGTACTGTATTGCTCATAGAAATCGTAGTGTAATTAATATGATATCTATGTATTGCTTATATGTCGCAGACATCTTTTCATGTAAAATCCTTCCCTTAGGATTTTTTCCTCCTGAGAAGCTGAGAGGCCTCAGGGACAAAATGTAAACAACGGCTATCTGCTGCTGTGGAATGCAACAGGTGGATCTTTGATTGGCCCATCTTGGATGTTTATAATTAATGGCCAATCACAGCACAGCTGTCTCGGAGAGAGTCCGAGACAGCTGCCTTTGTTAGGATTCTTTCTCTTTCTATTCTTAGCTTAGCTAGCCCTCTGAGATGAAACTTTTTCTTCTATTCTTTTAGTATAGTTTTAATGTAATATATATCATAAAATAATAAATCAAGCCTTCTGAAATATGGAGTCAAATCCTCGTCTCTTCCTTCAACATAAGACCCCTGTGACCACGGACACACTTATAGAAATAGTAGTGTGATGAACTTATTGTACTATAGACCTTAGCAAAAACATAAGATGTCAAAAAGCTTTTGTGTAACTATGAAACAATGTAAAGCCATTCGTGGACTGACCTCTCCAAGTGATAAGATAACAGTGACACAAGACAGAGCACCCAAGGAGACTGGGGAAGAGCTCGCTAACTTCTCTTATCAGAAAAGTGTGAAACAACAGGGATGAAATCACAGAAAGGAATAAAATTTATTGACTTGATCTCAGGATGTCATACAGATAAGTCAGGACGGGAAACTTAAACATGAAGAGCCCCTGCAACATCAAAATATTGAAATAATGCATAAGCCAATGAATATGCATGTAACCCCAGCAATGTAACCCTATATAGAGAACATGATTTTAAGTTATTTTGGTGCTCTTTAGCCATTCGCCAAAAGCACCCCAGCACTGGAAATATCGTCCCTCTTTTATCCTATTATTAAACTTTTAAAAATTCTAAGGAGTGAACGCTATTTTTCACACAAACAATGGTGTAAAGTGATTGTGTTGCTCCCCTTTTCCATTGACTGAATCCTCCAAGTGATAAGATAACCATGACACAAACCAGAGCACCGGAGGACAATTAGAGAATACCGTGTTAAAGTTAAGGAGGACATACTAAATCCTTATCAGAGGATGTGAAACAGCAGGATGGAGACACAAGAAGAAATAAAATATATTGACCTGACACACAAGATGTCATGCAGATAAGCCAGAGTGTGAAGAAGCCAAACAAAGGAGTTCCCAAAACATCAGAAAGTTCACAAGAATGTTTGAATAATGTATGAAACACATGAATATGCAGGAGATGGAACAGTATAAAGATAACACTGTCTGTATATACCTGCCTGTTCTTTGGCTGTCCGCCAGGAGCACCCCAGAGCTGAATTTGTTGTCTCTTATTTTATCCCTTATTAAACTTTACGAAAATTCTTTATCTTGAACTCTGTTTTTCACAGGGTGCAGCCAGGGGTGCCCAGGACTGTCCCACAGAGCAGCATCCCTGTGCTTCAGGGCTCTGTGTGCTAGGGCAGGAATTCTGCTCCCTGCCAGGGGCAGCTCTCAGCTTCCTTAAGGAGGTCCCCACAGCACTGCGGGAGAGAAGCTGAGGTCCAGATCACCTCATTTCCAGAGGTGCTTTTCAAGTAGCACATCAAGGTCAGGGCTACCCATAAGAAAATGTACTTTTGGAAAGGTGATTTCTGGGGTCTGTGCTTTCATCTTCCTGCTGTGGTTGGGAGACAAAGAGTGGGTGGTGTGTCTGTCAGTGGGTGCAACCACCAGCAAATACCAAACCAAGCAGCCAGAGTATATAAAAAGAGGTCTGAGATCTAGTTAGTTTAGAGACCATAGGCCTGGATCAGATTTTGGAGAGCCCCAGGAACCTGTGAGTTGGTATGATAAATATATTACAGTGTTGGCTTTTGAAATTGTTAGAATGAATACTATGTGGTTTATAATGTTGATTTTTGTAAGAGAAGTTTTGCTAAAGTTTGGAGTTCTTTTAATGTGAATGTTGTGTTGTGATACCAATGTTGGTGAAGAGTTGTAATGTTAATATTTAACCAGTGAAGGAATCGAAACCTGTTAAACGTATCAAAAAGTAACAAATGACCAGGACTAGGACAACTGCACATGCTCCAAAAAGGCAGGACGGAGGAGGAACTATGTTAAAATGTTTGAATATGTAGGACAATTTATGAATATGCATTTGGCTGATGCAATACCCAGGGTATATAAGGGGTGTTGTTGTGTTGACTGGTGTGCCTCTGGCAGTGACTAAGCACCTAGCGCTGTTCCTTTTGCTTTATTGACTTTGTCCCCTATTGTCTCTTATTAAATTTCCTTTAAATTTTAACTGAGGAGTGGACTTTGTTTCTCACAGTTAGCTACTGGATGGACACTGTGACCTAAACGCTCTTGGAGAAACTGAGGAGTCCTGTGAGGCAGGTAATGGGAATGTCTTAATTTTGGACCTGGGGGTGAAGTTCCCTTTGTGTGAGAGAGCAGCAGGAATGTGTGGGCACTGCTGGGAATGGGCAGTGGGGCAGTCCACAGGAAAGAGCAGGACAACAGGAGGGTTGGTGGGAGACATGCGCTGCAAACTTCCTGAGCAGGAAGAAGTTGCTGCGGCCTTCTCTGACAACTGAAAGAAACCTCATGTTTCCCGGTGCTAGTCCTCATAGGAGGCCTGAAGTATCCCAGTATCCGATGAAGGGGTAACACAGCAAGCCAGCCAGGAGGTTTTTGGAGCTTATTAAGAGTTTTTCTGATGAGGGTGATTGAGAAGCCACTGACAGAGGGTGTCTTGCAGGACTTCACACTTAGAAACAAGGTCAGGACTGTAACAGTCAGGGGTGAGGAAGCAAAGGTGAGGGTTCTGAGAGAGTGGAAAAAGGCAGAGAGCAGGACTTCAGAAGAATAGCCTTCAGCCTGCTTGGTGACCTGCTAAGAAGAATTCCATGGGATACTGTCCTGCAGAGAAGAGGAAAGAACTATTTCACACTCAAAAATCTTGTCTTCAAGCTCCAGAATACCTCACCTTGTCACGCAGGAAGGCAAAAAACACTGTAGGAGTCTGGTATGGATGGGAAAGGAGCTCCTGACAAAAACCAAACATGAGGAGGAAACACAGAGACAGTGGAAGCTGCCTGCCAGCCTCAGTGGTGCTGGAGAGAGCCATTTGTGAGTGTGTTTGTCTGTGCAGAGGGAACTGGAGGGGAGATGCCAGGGACAGCTCCTGGATAGATTGAGAACCCAACATCAGCTCCTGGAGGGATCCACACTCCCTGTGAGTCTATGTAGGCCTATATTTTCCACTAACACAAACAGTCCAACCCTCATTTCTCCTTCCTCCACTGACAGTGGTTTTCCTTGGCCTACAGACCTGCTGAGGTCCCTTCCAGGTAAGGTTCTGGAGGCCTGCCCTGCACAGAGATCTGGGGCATGGGGCTCATGGCAATATGTCACCAGTGTGTCCTGGCAGACCAAAAGGCCACCGTGTCCTGGGAGGATCAGGCCCAGCATTGCCAGCCAGGCCAGGGAGGGGATTGTCCTTCTCTGCTCTGCTCTGGGGCAGACCCACCTCCACTCCTGGGGGAAGTTCTGAGTGACACAAGAAAAGAAAGACATCAAAGTATTAGCATGCGTCCAGAGGAAAGTGAGGAAGATAGTGAAATGCCTCAAGGGCAAAACTTAGGATGTGCAGCTGAGGTCACTTGGTTTTGTTCTGCTTGGAGAAGGGAAGGACAAGGGGTGACCCCACTGAAGTCAAAGGGGGCAGTCCATGGGGTGTGCTGGTCTCCTATGACCATCAGTGACAGGACACAAAAAAATGGAGTGAGATGGGGTCAGGGGAAGTTCAGAATGGACATTAAGAAAAGGGTCTTCACCCAGTGGCTGGTCAGGCACTGGAACAGGGTCCCCAGAGAAAGTGGTTGGGCATCAAGCCTGCCAAGACTCAAGCAGTGCACAGATAAGGCTCTTAGTCATATGATTTCATTTCAGGTTGTCCTGGAAGCAGCAGGGACTCAAGGATCTTTATGAGTCCCTTCCCAAGTTGAGAGAGTCTATGATCCTGTGATACTGGGTGCTAGTGAAAGAACCAAGAAGGACAAGGTAAACATCAGGCACAATCAACATGGGTTCACAAGGGGAAACTGCTTTTTAACCAATTCAAGATATTCTATAATTCCCTGATTTGTTCCTTCAGAGACCTCTCAGTTTGCAAGCTGTAGCAGGATGTTCTGCCTTGGAACGTGGTCAAGTAACTCAAACAATGCCCTATTTACAAGGCTCTCAGTGGTGGACTGAGAGCAGGTATCATGCTGGTTTTGGTGTTGAATTATGCTAAATCCAGTCTGGCTCATCAACCCCAAAATTAACATCCTGATAGTGAGGCAAAGATTTGGCAGAAAACCTGCTAAACTGACCCAGACACATATGACTGTCCTTTACACCTTAAAAGTCCAGTCCTCTTTCATAGGGTAGGTTCTTCTGGACTGCATGGAGGTTCCTCCTTTGGGTGGGGACACCCCTTAGTGTCTTAGCAAATGAGATTTTGTCCACAGTCATTGATCTGGGTGAGCTACATCAATCTCTGCTGTAATAATTATTTCTTTTTTCTATCTTTAATACAATTATTTTAATTTGACTGCTTTGATATAGTAAACTATCCTATCCTATCCTAGCAGTTTTAGGTTTTTTACTACTTATGTGTAGTTAATAATTCTCATTAAGATCTTTTTGTATAATCATTTATCATAATAAATTGCTAATTTTTATATAACTATATCTGATTTGCCATCCTTAATCCCGCAGGACAAAGTTGTACACAGGTTCAATCACACCTCTATAATTCCTTAGATTTAAGGCACTGACACTCTGGTGCTCAGATTGGATCTGGGAGGGCAACCTCCATCCCACTGTTCTGCATTCCCAAAATCCTTGTTCCCAGTTTCCACTGTCCTTGACTGTGGTATTCACATTCTCTGAACAGAGAGAGACATAATTCTCTCTGCTAGGATTCTCCCTGGGGAAGGCAGAGAGAAGCTCAGAGAAGAGAAAACAATTCTTATCTCTTCTTGCTGCGCCTGTTGTTTGGCACATGTGGAATGCGTTATGGAGATTGTTTACCGAGAGTGATTTGTTAATTGGACACTGGTGATGGTTGTTTGGATTGATTGGCCAATTGGGTCAAAGCTGTGTCATGACTGTCTCCAGACAATCACGGGTTTTTCTGTAGTATCTCTTTAGTATAGTATCTCTTTAGTATAGTTTTAATATAGTATTAATGTAATATAACCTAGCTAATAAAGCATTTGTTCAGCCTTCTGAAATAATGGAGTCAGAGCACATTATTCCCTGCATTGGGATCGCCCTGCATCGATACCTGACCACCAGATCTGCTCTGGGATCACTTTCCCTGTGGGCATTTTCCTTCCCTCTCCCTGTGTTACTGGCACTGGAAATTGGAAATTTGTATCCTCATCCAATTTTTCCTTCCTTTTCTTCTCTTATTATCAGGATTCCCTTGTACCCTCTTTTGCCAGGCACTGGGACCCCCCATTCTGGCCATCTCTGGTTTTCCAGCTTCTGGATCCCCCTTTCTTTGACTCTGGGACCCTCCTTCCCCACCTATCCCGGCAATATCACCTCTCCCGGCCCCTGGATCCCCACTTCCTTGCCACTGGGACCACACTAAACTCCTATTCCTGGGAACTGAGACACTCTTGCATGTGTCTCTGCACTTCAAATACCCCCCCTCAGGATTGGGGGGGTACCCCAAAACCACCTCAGAAACAGGGATACCCCAAAATCCCCTCAGGAATGGGAGATACTCCAATAGCCCCTCAGAAATTGTGTCTTCCCATGACTTCATCATACCCAACCTTCAGCTCTCATTCCAGACCCCATCGCACCCATGCTACCCTTCCCAATTCCCACCCCACGCCTCCTGTACATTAAGAGCCCCTTCTCAAGCCCTATTTACCCCATCCCACCCCTCCCAAACCCAATCCCATCCTCCTACTCCTCCCAATCCCCATCCCACCCCTTATTGTGGTCAGGGGGAGATGGAGAGACAACACGACAACGGAGTTCATGTAGCAGAGACAGCTTTAATGGCGTGCACAGCTCTTATATAGGCTATTTAAAAGACTCCATGTTCGAACCTGATTGGCTATGATCTGGTTACCACCCAGCTCACTGGCCAATAGCTACCTGCTTATGTTCTCATCAGGGATTGGCTGGCATCTGCTCTCCTATGAGGCTCACAGTCCAGTTGTTTGCAGTTATAGTTCCCCTTTCTGTTTTCAAAATATAAAAGCCATGTTTATCATGCTTTTACTAGTAATGTCCTTAAAGTCTCCGACTCTTGAGGTCCAGGTGAAGTCACGGGTGAGTTGTCATTCCAAAAGTCTTAGATTTCCATCCAGCTGGTGCAGAGGGTTGTTCTGGTCACTGTTCTACAGTGTCTGATGTGGGGCCATCAGGGCGGCATTGTTGGTTGTGGTCCAGAGCAGAGCATAGAGCAGGTCGCACCAACTGAGCAGGTACCCATTGAATATTGGCCTCTGTGTAAATACATGCATACTCATGCCCCCAAGTGACAAGGTCCCAAGGGCCTTCCCATTTGTTAGTAACGAGGTCCCGTACCAATACCTTAGGTTTCGGTAACTGGATGTCACTAGAGGACTGTAATGATAATAAATTATTTAAGATGACAGGGGTTTGGGAATTTGGCAATGTCGTTAGATGGTTTAACATGTAGAGAGCTTTGGCCACCCTACTCTGTGGGGTTTCACCACACGTTCCCTCTTTTTGTTTTTCAAGGATATGCTTTAAAGTGCCACGGGCACGGTCAACAATAGCTTGTTCTGTCTTCATTTTAGCTAATACTGTAATTATATTTTCCTGAATTCTTTCCAGCAGCTCATGCAAGAAAGTACTAGATGTTCCCATGCTATTCCATTTTTTATATAAACCATTCCATGATTTCTGGCTTAGTAAAGTCTGATTTCTTTTAAGCATGCATTTTGATATTGTTCAGTTGTCTCTAGCTCTCATCCGTGGTACATAAATCGAGCCGGACTGAATTCAGTTCAGGTAAAAGACCAGCTCTACAGTAGTAAGGCACAATATTTCACAGCTTAATTCTTTGATGCCCTGTTTTTTCCAATAAAATCTGTAGTTCTCACAAAAAAGAGGGAGTTATATGTTAAAAAATATTAGGGCAGATACTAGAATGAATTTAAACTCAGTGACAATTTTCTTACTTTCTTAATTATCTTTTGCAGATGCACTTAATAGATGTTCTTTGACTGTACATCTGGTATATGCAGATGCTGCCTTAAACAGCTGGAACAGAGGCTAGACAGAGTTAAGTGGAATAAAAGGATATTTATTGAAGGGCCTTCAAAGGCCACACCCTGGCAGTACCAGAGCCACGGCTTTGGTTCTGCCCAGATGGCTCCAAGATGGAAGCAAAAAGAGGGCTTGGTCTCAAGATCTCACATTTTTATAAGTTTTGGTCCATTAGCATATTGGACCTAATTGTCCAATTACAGCCCCAGCCCATGAAAGTCCCATCCTTCTTATTTTTTCTCTCTTCAGTCCATGTTGTTTATAGTCTTGGGCCTGAGGTCCAGATTGGCTGTCCTTGGGTAGAAGGAATTGTTGTGTCTACCTACTCTATGAAGAGAGCTTACTATCCCCATACATGAAAACTCACACCTTACTATCCCCTTATATGAAACCCAGACCCACAGAATCAAAAAAAGAAAAAAAATAGAAAGCCAAAACCCAAGGTATCACAGACCATTGGTATATGTACAAACTTAACCAGAATTACTGTAGTTTAATGGTTCTCAGTGAACCTCCTCTAACTGAGTTTGAGGACCTGCACACTAAACTTTGCCAGTCAATTTATCTGACATTTGCATTGACAGTTTTTCCTAAATATCTCGCTGGTCTGAACTTGCTGAGGCTGAGATACTAACTGCTAATCCCGTGGAATCACTTGTTTCTCACTTGTGGTGGTAGGATGAGAAATCTGAGTATTGTGGATGGACAGTCAGCCTACCAAAGAGAGGAAATAGTTAATGCTGTCTGTTGCAATCAAAGAGAAAATAGTTCACAGATCAGAACCCTACTGATGTTTTAGTTCTTTGACAATTAAGGCAATTACCTTAAAAATTAGTGTTGCAAGCAAGGAGACACTTCTCCTCACAGGTAAGTTTCAAGGCAGCTGTTTCATGCATGTTCAGCAGCACAGCCTGGCCCAGGTGAGTTGGTGATATCAGCCTACAACTTTGTAAATAGTTTGAGCTGTTGATATTAATACATGTGACTTCAGAGTAAAAGTTTGTTAGTCAGCCTCACTGATAAAAATTCAGTGGATTACAGTATCTTTGGACAATCCTTTAAGAAGCCTTAAGCTTATACTCAGGATGAATGTTGGCTGTCAGGCTGGGGTACAGTAGTTTTTTAAAGGATCACTGTGAATATGAACAAAAATATCATAAACATCAGTGAATAATGGGTCAGACAAAGTAATTTAAAGGGCTTCAATGCTCGTGCAGGCCTTGAACTGGTGAGCACTAGTCAATCAAACAAAATGCATATTTGTAGGTATCCTGAATTTAACTTTTTGTTTGCATGTCTGCTTTTAGACACAAAAACAGAAAATGCAGAAAGAGCACAGCACTGAGCAATCAGGCTGATAATTTTTCCAGTCTTTGATTCCCATTCTACTGTATAGTACCATT
Organism: Molothrus ater; assembly: GCF_012460135.2. Taxonomy (NCBI): domain Eukaryota; kingdom Metazoa; phylum Chordata; class Aves; order Passeriformes; family Icteridae; genus Molothrus; species Molothrus ater. Next base: position 6,012,592 of record NC_050510.2, read on the forward strand.
TAGATATGTTTACATCAAGGCAAATAAGCTCTGTTTGCTGTGGTAGCTGAACAGGTTATCAGTACCCACCTCTGTTTTCAGCCTTAACAACTATAACATTGTTGTGGTTTGCGTTTGGTTTGTTCCGTTCCCCCCTCTCCTAGCTTGGCAAGTTGGTCTGGCTCAAACCCCCAGTTATGTCAGTCACGGTTTTCCCCTCCTTATTTTCCCTCATTATCCCTTATTTGTCCTTGTATCCCCTCCCCAGGCCTTCTGCCAGTCACCGGCACCCCGCCCCAAGTTCCAGAATCTTCCAGCTAGGGTGTCGAGTGATTGGCTGGTAGGCCTGGGCTCCTCCCCTGACCTATCCCCATTGATCCACACCACCCATCAGTCTTCAATGTATGCAAATTTTCGTTCTATGATTGGTTTCTTGTGTACCCACCCCTTCCCTGTAAAACCCGGTCCCCGGAGGGGCTCGGGGCTCCTCCTCCGCTCGCCACCTTTGGGTGGCCACCCTGTACTTCCCCTACCCTGGATTAAACCAAGTTAATTCACCCAGCAGAGGAGGGCCGTCTCTTTTCTTCACTCCTGCGGCGTGGTTGCTTCAATATCGGTGACTGTTTCCTCTCGCCCCACCCACGGTCGGCACATGCCACTGGCTTCGTGCCAGGGGAGTGCCGGTGTAACTGAAGGTGGCTGGACTCTCTAAATCCCTTCAGCCGGGCCCCCCTTAAAAACAGCCACAGCTTCAGTTGCTGGCGCCCACGTGGGGCCCCTCTGCATCGATTGCCTGCTCCTGGTCGGCCGGATTCGGGACCAGTAGAGCCTGGACTTACAATCTTCGCAAGGACCCTACGGATTTTGGACTCCGTCCTTTGGACGCAGCAGCACCCCGAGGTGAGCAGGCCCTCTGAGGCAGCGCTCCCCGGGGACCGGACGGGACCTCGAGCACCCCGAGCCGTCCGGCCGCAGGACCCGCTTCGCCGCGCTTTCCTTTGATCGCCCACCGGACACGTGAGTGTTTCGCCGCTCTCCCTGTCGTCCTCCCCTGTCCCCAGGGTGTTCTGCCGCCCTCCCTTGATTTTACAGGCAGGAGCCGGTGGGTGGTCACCTTTTAGTTTTCGTTTTTCCTTTTGCGTGGCAGATTGGGCTCAAAGTTCGTAGTAGTGGACATTTGACTTCGTGGGAAGTCTCTACTAGCTATGGGTGCTAAGCTGTCCACTGCCCAAAAGAGACTTATTATCCAAGTTGAGGGAATCCTTGTTGGGGGGGGAATTGTTTATGAAAAACCTGTTGTTGAAAAATTAATAAAATGGGTCTCTTCTGAGTTCCCGGAGGTTTCTCCTGACCTGATCAAAGATCCGGTCTTTTGGCGGAGGGTCAAAACTCGACTCTCGGAGTTGTTCAGGCCAGGCGACGCTTCCCTCATACAATTGGCCAGGCTTGTTGCCCAAATTAGAAAAATATTAAAAGAAGAAGGGAGCTCAGAACAGGCCACAGTTCGAGTTAAACGTTGCCCCAGTTCGGTTTCGCACCCCAGTTCGGTTTCCTCACCCTCTGTCCCGAATACCCCTTCCCGTATGCCCAAACTTAAAACCGGGATTCTGAAGGGGGCACCCCCCCAGACCAGCCAGGCGCAGGGCGTTCCATCATCCCCTGGCCCTCTCCAGAATACCCGGTCCCCCCGCCCCGAGAGTTCTGGCCAAACTCTCGGGGGCTCCTCGACTTGTCCTGCCTCCCCTGCTCCTGTCCCCAAACCCCAGAGTTATGTACCCCAGTTCGTTGAATCCCCAGTTTGCCCCGGGTCGCCTCTGGTTTCACAAGATGGCCGCGGCGTGGCCCAAAATGGAGGCGACCGCATGGTCGAGATGGCGGGAAAACCCCCATCCTCATCCCAGAATCCTTTTCTTCCAAGTTCCAACCCCTTCCTGCCTCTCGGCCACTCCCCTTTCCCCGCCCCTTCCCTCCCGACCTCCCCCCAGCTCCACCCTCTATCTGATCCCTCCCATCTCGTTTCCCTGCCTCCCTTTCCCATGATAGCTCCTCCCATCGTTCCTCCCACAATCCCGCCCCTTTCCCCACCCACCGCTTGCCACTGTGCCCCGCCTCCCGCTCCCGCCTCCGGGGACGGCCCCTCGTCATCGGGCCACCCAGTCTCCCGCCACGCCCCCTCCTCCCCTTCTTCCGGTTCCCACGCCCCTCCCTCCGGTTCCCACGGTTCGGGGCCCGGGGGGGGGGGGGGGGGCCAAAGGCCGGGAACCGGAGCCGGCCATTGTCCCATCGGCGGCTCCGGTTGTTTACCAGCCAGAAGCGGGTGGGGGAGTGCGTCGCCAATGGGTCCCATTGAGTCATTCACAAATTAAGGAACTGGTCAAAGCCCAAAAGGAGTACGGCCGGGAGAGTGAATACTTCCGGGGAGTGTTGGAAGCGACACTCTCCGAAGCAGAAATCACCCCCTTCGATGTCCGGCGGCTTTTCAATTGCCTGCTGAATCCATCCGAGCGGGTAATGTGGGAAGCCGCCTGGAGGAGGGGGGTGACTGAAGCCCTCCCGAGCCTGTGGAGTCAACCCCAATCGGGAGTTGATTTCATGGGTCGCCCTTTGGCCATCGACCAGCTCCTGGGGACCGGGGACTGGGAAGATGGGTACTCCCAGGCGAGTACCCTTCCCCGGGAGGCTCTTAAAGCGTCGGCAGCTGCCGCAGAAAAAGCCTTTTTGTTGCTGCCGGGGGGCGCGCCCCCAACTGCCTTTTCTAGAATCTTTCAGGGTCCAGACGAGACCTTCCTTGACTTCGTGGAGAAGTTGAGGAAGGCCATTGAACATCAGGTGTCGGACGAAGGAGCTAGAAGCACCATCTTGCAGGAGGTGGCGTCCTCAAATGCCAACCAGGCATGCAGGGATGCCATCCTCAGCCTGCCCCTCCACCCGGCACCGCAGATGGCTGATATGTTGGAAGTGTGTGCGCGCAAGGTCCCGCTATTGACCACCAGGGACAGCGAAAAGAGGAGGACTCAACCTCCCCGGGTCGCCGCAGCAGAAGAGCCCTCCACCGAGCAGGGTGTTGCAGCAGCTGTTTCGTCAAAGTCCTCCGCACCCTGCCATTTGTGTGGGAGGACTGGACATTGGATGCCGGACTGCCCCCTACGGGCAGAATTTTACAAATTCAAAAGGGAGCAGGGACAGTTGGGGGTCAACCCCCCAAAAAACTGAAATCGGAGCGCAGTGCCCCCCTGCGCTCTGACAAAAATCAGGCGGGCCATTTATCATCATCGCGTAGGGGGAAGGGAGATCAGGGACCGCCGCCAACTAAATGTGACCAATACTTACCGGACTTGACTTCTGTTTTACCAATTCAAACAAGACCTGTGCTAATGACCGCTTCTGCTTTTGCACCCTATAGGTTGCGGCTCTCGGAGGCTCTCCACCTGAGGACCTCCGACTTTCAACTCGTTGCTGTCGACCCGGAGTGCCCAGGTAACTGGGGACGGATTCGCTGCAAGTATGTTGTGGTCGGTGACACTAAGCACACACCACCAACGGTGAACGTTATCCCGGGCCTCTTACCATCGGACCCGGGGGTGTTCACCATCGGCCTGCACTGTGTCCAGCCCCCCATCTTTTTGCCTAAAGGGCAGATTGTAGCTCAGGCACTCCCAGTGCCTGAAATAACCTGGGATTTACATCAAACATCAGAAAACACCACGCCGACCATCGCATGGGCTCAGGTTTTGGGGCACGAAAGACCTCGCCTCGATTGTTATATTACAAAAGGGGGGGAAGGCAAACAACTAAAAGGCCTGTTGGACACTGGGGCGGATGTCACGGTCATTCCTTCTCGGGAGTGGCCGTCGCATTGAGAGTTGCAAACCGCGCCTGGACACGTCCGTGGTGTTGGGGGTTTACAATTGGCCAGACAATCTAAGAGCATCGTGCAAATCACGGGGCCGGATGGGCAATTGGCTTCTATACGCCCATTCGTTTTAGATTATACGGAGCCCCTGTGGGGGAGAGACCTCTTAGCCCAGTGGGGAGCCCGAATTGACCTTCCAGCGGCTCCCCAGGTTTTTCGGGCGGCGGTCACTGATGAGCGCCCTACCTGGAAGCTCAATTGGAAATCAGATAAGCCAGTCCAGGTAGTGCAGTGGCCGCTTAATAAACAGAAATTGGCGGCGCTCAAGGAGCTCGTTGAGGAGCAGCTACTTAAGGGCAATATCGTGGAGACCACGTCACCGTGGAATTCTCCCGTGTTTGTCATCAAAAAGCCCAATAAGGACAAGTGGCGGCTTCTCCACGACCTCCGCCAGATCAACAACATTATAGAAGATATGGGGCCTCTCCAACCAGGGATGCCCTCCCCAACGATGCTCCCACAAAATTGGGAATTGGCTGTGATTGATATAAAGGATTGCTTTTTTCAAATTTCCCTCCACCCAGACGATGCCCCGCGTTTTGCGTTCACGGTTCCTTCCATCAACCGTGAGTCCCCAAGCAAGCGCTACCATTGGCGGGTTCTCCCGCAAGGCATGAAGTGCAGCCCAGTGATCTGCCAATGGTACGTCGCTTCCTTGCTGTCCCCAATACGTGCAGTGGTAAACGATGCCATCATTTACCATTACATGGTTGACATCCTGGTGTGTGCCCCGACCGCCGACATACTTGGCCACGCCCTTGACCTGACAGTCGATGCGCTGGTTGCTGCAGGGTTCGAGCTCCAGCAGGAAAAAATTCAAAGGGTGCCGCCTTGGAAGTATCTGGGTCTGGAGATTACTAAGAGGACCATTGTTCCTCAGAAATTGGCTATCATAACAACTATTAAAACCTTGGCGGATGTCCACCAGCTGTGTGGATCTTTGAATTGGGTAAGACCTTGGCTGGGCATACCAACAGAAGACCTGGCCCCCCTTTTCAATTTATTGAAAGGGGGAGAGGAGCTAAGTTCTCCCAGGACCCTTACCCCAGAGGCAAGGGTTGCACTGGAGAAAATCCAGAGACTCATTTCGGCTAGGCAGGCCCACCGTTGTCATCCGGGCCTGCCATTTAAATTCATTATTTGCGGCAAACTACCACACCTCCACGGGGTGATTTTTCAGTGGGACAACACCGTTAAAGGCAGGGACCGAGGCTCGAGTGACCCCCTCTTAATCATAGAGTGGGTGTTCCTCAGCCACCATCGGTCCAAGAGAATGACACAGCCCGCTGAACTGGTGGCAGAGTTGATCCGGAAAGCTAGGCTGAGGATCAGAGAGCTGGCAGGCGTTGATCTTGCGTGCATACACATTCCTCTTAAATTAAATTCGGGCCACCTAAAACAAAGGGTAATTGACAGCCTGCTGCAAACAAATACATCTTTGCAGTTCGCTCTGGACAGCTACCCCGGCCAAATTAGTGTTGATCGGCCGGCCCACAAATTATTCAATCAGGAATTTGTGTTATCTACGATATCGATCCAGAGTAGAACCCCTCTAAAGGCAATGACCATTTTTACTGACGCGTCCGGAAGATCCCACAAGTCAGTCATGACTTGGAGGAATCCCCAAACTCGGGAGTGGGAGTCCGATATCACCGAGGTTGAAGGTTCACCTCAAATTGCCGAGTTGGACGCAGTCGTCAGAGCCTTTGAGAGGTTCCCTGGACCTTTCAATTTAGTTACGGATTCAGCCTATGTAGCGGGTGTAGTGTCCAGAGCTGAAAATGCTGTGCTGCAGGAGGTGTCAAACCCAAAATTGTACGACTTTCTCTCCAAATTGGTTCAATTGGTCTCCCACCGAGAGCAACCCTTTTATGTCATGCACGTCAGATCACACACCGATTTGCCGGGGTTCATAGCGGAGGGCAACCAGCGCGCCGATGCCCTTGCCGCCCCTGTTCAAGCGGCCCCGCTCCCTGATCTCTTCAGTCAAGCCAAAATCAGCCACCAGTTGTTCCATCAGAATGCGCCTGGCCTGGTTCGGCAGTTCCATCTGACGCGCGAACAGGCCAAGGCCATTGTGGCTACATGTCCTCACTGCCAGTCCCACCAGCTCCCTTCCGTCCCTCTCGGAGCTAACCCCCGTGGTTTGTCCAGCTGCGAGGTGTGGCAGATGGACGTGACCCACTATCCGTCATTCGGCCGCTTTAAGTTTGTACATGTCTCGGTGGATACTTTCTCTAGTGCTGTCTTTGCCTCTGCCCACACAGGTGAGAGGGCTGCGGATTGCAGGAAGCATATGCTTCAGGCATTCGCGGTCCTGGGCATCCCTAAGGTAATTAAAACAGATAACGGCCCAGCTTACAAATCCAAGGAACTGCGGAGCTTCCTGCAGCAATGGGGAATAGAACACAAGACCGGCATCCCCTATTCCCCGACAGGCCAAGCCGTGGTGGAGAGGACCCACCAGAGCCTTAAAAGGGTTTTGGAGCAACAGCATTCGGCAGTGAAGGTGGAGTCCCCTCACATCCGTCTCGCACGGGCGTTGTATACTATCAACTTTCTAAATTGCTCCTTTGAAAATCTCAACCCGCCCATAGTGCGACACTTCGGGAAGCACGAGGAGCTGCGACCTAGGGCCAGGCCCCCGGTCCTCATTAAGGATCCGGAGACCTGGAAAACGGAAGGGCCATTTGATCTCGTGACCTGGGGTAGGGGTTACGCTTGCGTGTCCACTCCCTCAGGTCCGAGATGGATTCCATCAAAGTGGGTCAAGCCCTTCCGCCCTAAGCGGGGTGCAAAACCAGAACCGGTCCCATAGGTAGCAGAGGCGTGTTGGCGGCGGAAACGGAGGAACTGGTGGGCGAGCCACCATTGACCACGGTCCTGACCCCCCCCCTCTCGAGCCAAACCTTCTTGACTTATATTTCTGTTTCCTTTTAGTTGATCTCCCGCCTGCATGGACCCGATGACCATCATTACCCTCCTGACAGTCCTCCTTATCGAGACTCTACCACCACCTGCGAACCCCTGGATAGTTCCCCAGCCAAAGGCGAACGTGTGGAGGACCCTCGCTCAAGCCATGGGGCAGGAGCACATCTGCCTGGACCTTGGCTCTGCTGAAGACCCGATGTCGTCCTGCCTAGTGGGGATCCCTCTCCCTCCTTTTGAGTTTCCTTACCCCTTTAATGTTAGACGCCCAGAACGCCTGGAGGGACGGGCTCAGGAAATTGACCCCCCTGCAGTCCGACCCCCCAGAGCTCCATCTAGTCGGCTCCGCTAGAGCATCGGCTTGTATCTGGTTTCAGTATTTCCCCCTTTTCGGTTCCTCGAGGTACTCCAACATCGGGCCGCCTAGCCCGGAGTACCAAGCAGCACGGTGGTGCAATTTCACCATCCGGTTGCCATTTGCATCTACCTCAGACACCAAACCGCTGGCGCTGCCCCGAGGAACATTTTTCATTTGCGGAGACCGGGCGTGGGCTGGCATCCCCCCTCGTCTGGCCGGAGGCGTCTGTACGTTTGGCAACGCGAAGTCTCTGGGTGAATTGGGCCGCCTGGAGTGTTGGGTGGCAAAGCAAGCAAATTTTACCTCGGCTGCCTTGACTGACCTCCTCGCAGACGAGGAAACAACTAGGAAGGCGACCTTGCAAAATCGGGCGGCCATCGACTTCCTCCTGCTACTCCACCACCACAGCTGTGAGGAATTCGAGGGCCTGTGCTGTTTAAATCTGTCATCCAAGGCAGAAGATGCGAGGGTCTCCATACGCAAGATGAAAGAGCTCGTCCACGAGGTTAAGAGTGAGACATCGGACTGGCTGGGGAACCTGTTCAAGGGCTGGGGACTGTCAGGATGGGCCGGGTCCATAGTTCGGTCCGTCTTATATTTTGTTTTAATTATATTCGTAATTGTCATCGCCTGCTCCCTAATGTGGGGATTGGTTAAGAGACTTCTGCTGAATGCCTCAGCGGCCAACATAAACCATCTGGAGCTTTCAGATGTCGAGGAGGACCCTGCCTCGACTTCAGACTCTGAAAGCATGAGCGGTGGAAGCCTGGACTTTAAAACAGCACAAGAGACAACTGCCGCCTGATTATAAGGGACTGTTTGTTTTCTCCCTTCCTTTTCTTTTTAAAACAAAAAAGGGGGAGATGTTGTGGTTTGCGTTTGGTTTGTTCCGTTCCCCCCTCTCCTAGCTTGGCAAGTTGGTCTGGCTCAAACCCCCAGTTATGTCAATCACGGTTTTCCCCTCCTTATTTTCCCTCATTATCCCTTATTTGTCCTTGTATCCCCTCCCCAGGCCTTCTGCCAGTCACCGGCACCCCGCCCCAAGTTCCAGAATCTTCCAGCTAGGGTGTCGAGTGATTGGCTGGTAGGCCTGGGCTCCTCCCCTGACCTATCCCCATTGATCCACACCACCCATCAGTCTTCAATGTATGCAAATTTTCGTTCTATGATTGGTTTCTTGTGTACCCACCCCTTCCCTGTAAAACCCGGTCCCCGGAGGGGCTCGGGGCTCCTCCTCCGCTCGCCACCTTTGGGTGGCCACCCTGTACTTCCCCTACCCTGGATTAAACCAAGTTAATTCACCCAGCAGAGGAGGGCCGTCTCTTTTCTTCACTCCTGCGGCGTGGTTGCTTCAATATCGGTGACTGTTTCCTCTCGCCCCACCCACGGTCGGCACATGCCACTGGCTTCGTGCCAGGGGAGTGCCGGTGTAACTGAAGGTGGCTGGACTCTCTAAATCCCTTCAGCCGGGCCCCCCTTAAAAACAGCCACAGCTTCATAACATGAACATAGTGTAACCTGATAAATTCACAAGGGTGTTTAGCATAACATGCACTTTTCTTATTGTGAACAGTAAAACAATACATCTAATAAAACAACAAAAATCAACAAGGTAATACTTATAACTGACTAAATGTTTCACCATCACCCAGGGTCTGCCATCGCTGGGGAGTCCCATTTTGCAATAAGGAGTTGGAGAACCTTTTCTGGAAAAGGTTTCCAAGTTTACTTCAAAAAAAGGGGATCCAGCTTTTGTAAGATCAAATTAGCAAGTCAAAATGACTTGATTACACTTTCAGTGCAGAAACACCTGGGTCTGATGGTATAATCCCCAGTCAGCCAGGGCTAGGGCTTGGCCAGAGCCTTAAGCCTTGACTGAGAGGGTTTCCCTAAAATACCTGTAAGCAAATTTTTATTAATATAACTAAAGGAATGTGTATAAGTAACATTAAATAATTATCTTACAACCAAATCGCTTCATAAAAACTCTATGTATTAATGCTATCTCATTCCAGAAATACACTATAATCAGACAGCTAACCTTGAATTTCTCTAATGAGCACTCATTCAGTGAAAACATAAAGTTAGTTTTTAACAAAAGCAAAAAATGACTTGACAATACTTAAATTTGCTAATTTTCCTTCACAGAAGGTATATAAATCTAGGCTTGGGACATTACAATTATATTAACATTAACTCTTTAAGTGGTTTCAAGAGATAACAAGCCCTGAGTCAGAAGTTGCTTTAGGATGGGCGGGTTAGGTTTTTCATTCTAGTGGTAACCTTTTCCACGTCAGGGAAGTAGCAAGGTGGGAGCTGTTCTTTCAGAAAAGGGTACTTTGAAAAAATGTATCAGTTAATTTCTGCTTGAAAGGATAGCTTACAATTTAGAATTATTACAGGAGCATCTATCACAAAAAGCAATCATGATGCCTCAGGTTTAGCCTTTATATTTTTCAGATTATATTCTGCTTTAGTGTGTAAGTCTAGGCTTCATATTAGGGGATAGCAAGCTCTCTTCATAGAAAAGGTAGATAAAACAATTCCTTCTCTAGCTGGGGACCCAAGGACAGCTGATCCAGACCTCAGGCCCAAGAGCATAAACAACGGTGGACCGAAGAGATAAAACAAGGATGGGACTTCATGGGCTAAAGCTGTAATTGGAGAATTAGCTCCAATATGCTAATGGACCAAAATGTATAAAAGTGTGAGACCCCGTGACTGGTTGTCCATTTTTTGTGGCCATTTTGGGTTGTGATGCCCAAGGTGGATCTATTGAGACCTCTTAATAAATACCTACTTTATTCTTTAGCTTTGTCTCGTCTCTGTTCTAGGTCAGCCTTTACAAGGCATCAGTTTTTGGCGACCACAAAGGGAGGCAAGGCATCTGGGAAACCCCTGGACCAGAGCCAGAGGAACTGTGGATATGACAGCCTGGTCAGAGAGTGAGAAAGTTAGATAAGTTTTCCCAGAATCGGCCTGGGAGACTTTAGGGAGTTGAAGATAAACAATGATAACTTATTATTATAAACAACCTGCAGGTGTTGTTTTTCCTACTACCTGTTTTCTTGTTTTTCTCAAAGATTGTTAATAAAAAGGGCATCTTGTTAATTAGCCAATCAGGTGAAATGAATTAACTAAATGACCAATCAAGTCCACTAGTAGCGGAACAGTATACAAAAAGGAGCAGTCCGAAGTAAAAGGCGCGTTATGCCAATCAGTCTTCTGGTGAGACTGTGTCATTTCTTACTTAACAGTGACATCTGGTGACCACGCCGTGTGTTACATCGGTCAATCCTTTGTGGATTACAGGACGGACAGAGAGACGCCTCTAAACCCTATCGGAACTCCGCTGGGACACCACGGCGCCCGGGGGGCCTGCCCGTGTTTGGACACCCTCTGTTACCCCGGAGAGGTAACAGCGACCTTTCCCCACGTCCTCCTGGAAAGGACTGGGATCACGGTTTTGCCCTGATAGCTTAAAAGCTCGGGCGGGAACGAGTTCCCTAGCAAAGCAGACAGACAGTAGGTACCCCAAGATAGTCTTGCTGGAGGTTGGGGGCCAGTGTTTTCACGATGGGGAGTCACCTCTCTATGGAAGAATACGCAGTTGTTTCTGTGTGGAGGTACACAATTACTTTTATTAGAATCTCTGTGTCAGATTATTTGCTCTGCACTCTGTTTGCCTGGGCCAAATCTCATGATTTTCCGGTAAATATAGGCACCGCTTTTAGTCCTCAAATGTGGGACGCATTGGGCTACTGGCTCTGGGAAGAAGTTGCTAGTGGGGATTCCATCATGCCTCGACTTATACCTGTATGGGGAATCCTGTCCCTAGCCTTGTGAGGCCAGACTCTGAGGGGAAGCGAATCGGAAATGGGGAGGACCCCAGGGGGAGGATGGGCGGGCCGGGTAGCTGCTGGCTTTTCCCTGGCTCCGCATGGACCTGCAGGGGACGTGGGGGCCCCCCGCAGAACCAATCTCTCGCCTAGAGAATATGTTCCACTGAAATATCCTCATCCCTACTGTGAAAAATGCATATTTTATGATTGGCTTTTAACAAATATTAAAATGAATATTATATGTGTTGTGTTAGAAAGTAATGCTGTATTAATTCTCTTAAGTAGTGTTAAATATAGTTTTAGGTTATAAAAAATGTTAAAATAGAAACTGTGCTATGTAGGATTTTTTTTTAAAGAAAGGACTTGCAGCGAGATAGCAGCCACAGGACACCTAAATCTTTCAGAGAAAAAGAATTTATTGCCCTCTTATCAGAAGAAACTAACTTCTTCCCACCTCGAAGGCACTGTTAGGATTCAGAGGAAGAAGTTGACTGATGACCTGACAGAATGCTGTATTTGAATGGAATTTATGCATCATGTATGAGGTGTATGAATATGCAACAGGCTATTGTTTTTAAGGGTTAATCCTTTGTTAACGGGTGTCTTTTTCGGGCTTGTGCTGCCCAGAAAAAGGTACCCGGACGTCCATAACTCTTTGTTTCTATTGCCTCATATTGTCCTAATTCAAATTGTCCAAATTATTATTACGTTAATGGTATTACTATTTTTATAACGATTTTATTACTATTAAACTTTTAAAATTTTAAAAACAAGTGATTGGCGTTTTCCACACCTATGATTCTGTGAGGCCGACATATCCTCCTCCTACAAAACTAGCACAGCCGAGCACAACAGCCGTGTTTCAGCCGCGCCCGGGGGACGGCCCCTCCCCGTCTGTGCCACTTTTGGCCCCTCCACCACCACTGGCGGCACCGGGACTGTCGCCGCCGCGGCCAGCAGATCGGGTTTTCCCTGCCCTGCAAAGAGTAGCTGGCGAGCTGCTGCGACAGCTGGCCCCGCTCCAGCCACAGGTGATGCCCGCCTCCATTTCGCGGGAGGCAGCGGACATGTCTGTGTTTCAGCCAGCCTCGCCCTGCCCAGCGGGACTGCCTTGCGCTGCTCCACAAGCCGCTTGGCCCCACCTGCCAGCCCCGTCTTCCCCCCGCAAGCTGGGGACCGACTCTTTCACGGCCGGCAGGAGCTGCTACTTCCGACTCTGATTACCCCCCACACCGCGGGTGAGGGTGGAACTAACCGCTCTGTCAGCGTCCTTGTCATCAACTATGGAGCCTGCGCAGATGTACTGGCCGTACCCTCCACGATCTTCAGCTCCGGCCAGCGGGCATTTGTTCCAGGTGATGTCACACCCCCCGCCGGTTCTCCCCCATCTTCCATGGCGCCTGCGCAGATGACAGCGACAGTAGCCGCCGCACCAGCAGCATCTCTCCAATCGGTAAATCACACAACATGGGCTGTGGTCCCTTTCGCCCCCCCACCTTTAGCTGCAGAACAACTGCCTCCTCATACTCCCTGTGCGGTGGCTGACTTGGTTGACTTTTGCAGCTTTACCATTGCAGCCTGCGCCCGTGGCAGCAGTGCCTGTAGCCCCTGCGGCGGTGGCAGCCATGCCGCCGCCCGCTGCCGTGCCACACGCTGCCCCACCGCCGGCTGCGGCAGGGCCTCCGGCCGCAGTACAGATGGCGGCCGGCCCCCCCACAGCAGGGCTTGTAACCAGCCCCCCGGCTTTGCAGTCTGCAGTTGATTCCTCAACTTCGGAGCCTCTGGCCAACCCACCACCCCCTGCTGCCCGCAGGCTCTCCTCCCCATCCCAGGATGCAATGACTGCCAACAGCCTGCCCCTCAACGGGGGCGTGCCCCGGTGGCAGAACGCCGGCCCTGACAGGCGGCGCCATTGTCCCTGAGTAATCTCTGGACTTTGCCTCCCTGTCGGATGACCATGTGTCATGGTGTGACACTGGCACAGTGCCAGTGCCCCCATGAGGATACCTTCTCCCTGGTTTCTGCTGTGAGATGTGACTAGGAATAAGAAAAGCAGGCTCCTACTTAGGAAAGAAAAGAAAACAAAACTTTATTAACTACACTACAACGATAGATAAAAAAGAACACACACAGGGAAAATGAAAACCCCACAAATACATTTCCTCCTCCCCCCACCAAATTTCCAATACAATACATCTATTCCCCAAATCATCAAATCTTGGTCCAGCACCACCCTTCAGACAATCAATCCTCAGTTCATCAAGAGGAGAGGAGTCCTTCTTGTACCATGGGCTTCCCCTGGAAACACAGCTGAAGCCTCGTGTGTTTCTGTGTCACTCGTGGCACCGCCCGGAGTACATCTGCCTGCCGTCGTGACCTCTTCCTTTCATGTCCGGTGCTCTCACCACTGAACACGGACCAGAGCTGCTTCTAGGGTTGTCTTTTTAAGGATGTTTTGTCCCGTTCCAAAAAGAGCACAGTCTCTCCTTTGGGACACCTGTCCCCCCCATATTTTTTCACCCCCTGGGGCTGAGGGGTACCAACACTGAACCCCCTTGGTTCTGAGGCATTGCCTCCCCCTAGAATGCAGTCTCTGTATCACAAGGAACATGGTTCTGTCCATGGCTGTACAAAAAGAGTCCAGCAAAAGCCACTCCATCATCTCTTCCCACTAAAATTCTTCTCTATTCTTCCACTATCTCTCGCTTGCCCAGACCTCTCTCACACTTGCACATTTCCTTCTTCCATTTCCCACTCTATCTCTCTTCTAGGAAAGGTCAATGATCTGTAAAGTTCTCATTCTCCGAAAAGGGGTTAAAAGCTCCTACAAGCGGCCGGCTGCACCCCGCCCCCTTCTTCTCCTTCTCAGCCATGCTGCTGGCACAGGCCCATGTTTATCAAGTTTCAAGGTTACAGTCTCAGGCACCGGCTGTACTCTCTCTCTCTCTCTTGGGGGGGCTGCCCGATGCCTCCTGGTACTTCTCCCACCCTTCCATCCTCGGGGGCCTCTTCACCTCCCCTCTCAGTCCAAGCCTCGGCCTATCTCAGCCAGCCGCATGGCTCCCCTCTCCCGCCCAGCAGCAGCAGCTGGACGGGGGAGAGACCCGAACTCTTCCCTCACCAGAACCCAAGAGGAGCCTCCCAGGGGAGAGCTCTGCTTTTAACCCCGTGTTCTCAGAGGCGTGTCCCATGTCCCAATGGCCAGGTTAGATGCCAATATTAAAGTCTGAACATCCATTGGCCCAACCATAGCATCCCAAAAAACACATTTCCTGTCAAACCACCATACCATGCATCCCACGAACCCTCGCTACTTTTGGGAAGCAGTTAAGATGCGAGTTTTAGAGACTGGGGATTGGGACCTGTTCGAAAGGGTGAGAATGCCATGCTGTGACGCTGCCACCACACCAGAGCCAGAGGAAGGGGTCACAGATGACAGTCAAACAGTTAATCCAGCATCTGTGGAGAGGACACGGGTGGTTCAGGAAGACAATGTTCCGCCACAAAGAGAAATTAAAGCTTTTCCCATGTATAAAGCTGTTCCAAATAAAGGACAAGCTGACAGTCACGATGTGATTGCCTGGCAGGTGGTCCAAGATTTGCAAGATAAGGTAGCAAAATATGGCCTTGGCTCTGCACAAGTTATGCAAGTTCTCAGAGTGCTAAACACAGACCTACTTGCTCCATTTGATATTAAACACATAGCTCAAGTATTGTTCCAGCCTGTGCAATTTAGGGTTTTTCAGGACAACTGGAGGCAGGTCGCTGAAAGGGTTGCAACAGAGAACAGGCGATTTCCTCAGGGAGATCCTAGGTTTTACATGGAAGTGGATGTTCTCATGGGAGAACAGGTCTTTTCCAATCCTGATCTTCAGGCTACCTGGGACCCTGCTGTTCTTGAGCAAAGGGTAGGATTTATAGCACTGCTTAGAACTATAGAAATGGCCACTCCCAAGCCACAATATGCGACTAACTCAAGGAACAAAATAACCTTTTCTACCATTTGTTGAGAAACTTTCAGCAGCCCTGGAGAAGCAGGTTGAGGATGATATCTTGAGGCAGGTTTTATGCAAGCAGTTAGCTCGGGACAATGCAAACTGTGATTGCTGGAAGATCATAGATGCTCTTCCAGGTGACCCAACACTAACAGACATGGTCCAAGTATGTTCCAGACTAGGTACTGTAGACCACAAAGTGTCTGCTCTGGCAGTTGCTTTACATCCAGGCCAGAAATCCTCAGGGGGCGAGCAACAGAAAAAAGGCAAAAATAAGGGCAAGAAAAAGCAAGGAACACACAAACAGACAGAACCAAATACCAGTTTCTTCTGTTCTAGGTGCCTAAAGGCAGGTCATTTTGCAACCCAATCTAAGTCTAAATATCATGCCAATGGCCAAGGGAACTGCACTCTGACACAAGTGGTTCCTCAAGGCACAGCACCGGCACAGGCCTGCTCAGCCAGATCAGGAGCAGCACCCACGGCTCCACTGGGGTGGGTGTACATATCGCAACCACAGTCATCCTAGAGTCCTGTCGTGAATATAAGGTTCCTTTGGATGTGTTCGGACCTTTGGGACAAGGACTGAGCACACTGCTTGTGGGAAGACCTAGTGCCACCCACCAAGGAATCTTTGTGCACTCAGGTGTCATTGACTCTGGCTTTTCAGGTCAAATTTGTGCTATGGTTTCTATGCCCACCCCCCTGTCACTATTCCAGCAGGGACTCAGATTGCTCAACTTGTGCCTTTTCAGTCATATGTCCCCAGGACTGACCAGTGGACTCGTGGGGATGGTGGCTTCAAATCCACAGGACCACCACAAGTCTTCTGGTCTGCAGATATTTCTGCTCAGCAACCCCAGATGATATGTTCCCAGATCCTACTGGGTGCCTGCCTGCCGAAGATCTGGCTTCGAGGTTTGATTGACACAGGGGCGGATGTGACAGTCATCTCCTTCTCTGTGTGGCCTCCTACATGGCCTTTGGCTTGCATAGGGTCGGCCATCGAAGGGTTGGGGGGTACAGCACAGACCTTTGTAAGCCAATGGTCTGTGCTGATCAAAAACATGGATGGGCAGACAGCTGCAGTTCGACCCTACGTCACTACAGCTCTGATCAATCTCTGGGGGCAGGATGTATTGGCAGCCTGGGGGGTACGAATTGGGATGGATTTCTATTGGGGCCACTGTGCTAAAGGGCAAAAAATATCCTATGCTGCCTTTATGGTGGCTGGTGGACAGACCCATTTGGGTTCACCAGTGGCCCCTGACAAAATAAAAATTGGTCACCCTTCGTGAATTGGTTCAGGAACAACTTCAACAGGTGTTGCAGTGTGTTTTGTTAAGTTATTAGGTTGGTTTGTTCCAATCCCCTTCTGTCTGAAAATGGTTCTGCCCCAGTTCTCCCTTCCCGCCTTTGGAGCTGTCTGTCTTCCTGGCTCCACCTCAGCCAACAATGTATCCCCTAAACTCCGCCCTGGTTTCCCTGGAAACCCTTGTATTTTTTCTTCTGATCCCTCCCCGGTACCCCGCCAATCACTCTCACTCCCCACCCTTACTGCTAGAATGTTCCAGCAGGGGAGTTCGATGGTTGGCTGAGGAACCGGGGCCCCTCCCCAGAATTTTTCCTGTTGGTGTTGCCCACGTGTCAATCCCTTGGACCCCACTCCCCACTACACCCCCATTGGCCCAATGCCTGGCACCTCCCTACCCTTAAAACTTGCTGTCACCCCCTCCCCCCTGTCTTCTCCTGTCGGTCCCTCTGGGATTCATTAAAGCCTGGATTAAGCCACAGTTGGAGTCCGCTGTCTTCTTTCCACTGGTTGCAGCCTTTACTAGACTCCATCCTGCACAAGGTGTGCCTACAGCCGCAAGCTGGGCACTGCCTTAGGCGCTATCCCAAAGCCAGCTCTCGGGAGAAGTGCCCCCTCGTGCTGCTAGCAGTGCTGGAGCTAGCCGGACGCTGACAATTGAGAGCCACTGCTGCAAACAGGGACACATTGAGCCTTCCACTAGTCCCTGGAATACTCCTGTCTTTGTGATAAAGAAAAAATCTGGGAAATGGAGGCTGTTACAGGACCTCCAAAAAATTAATGCAGTGATGGGAAGCATGGGGGCACTGCAGCCTAGTATGCCCTCACCCACCATGCTCCCCGCAGGATGGGAGATCTTGATCATTGATTTGAAGAATTGTTTTTTCACAATTCCTTTGCATCCTGATGACAAACCAAAGTTTGCCTTTACAGTGCCTTCAATTACAATGCCAAACCTGTGCAGAGATATCAATGGAAAATTTTGCCACAGGGCTGTCACAATAGCCCAACTATCTGTCAGTGGTATGTGGCTCAGGCCTTGTCTGGAGTCTGCAAGCAGTTTCCTGGTGCATGTTGTTATCATTACGTGGATGGCATCCTGGTGGCAGCACCCACCCAGGATGAGTTGCTGAGGATACAGCCTCAGCTGTTTGATGCTCTGCGTTCTTATGGGCTGCAAGTGGCTCCTGAGAAGGTTCAACAGCACCCTCCTTGGAAATATATGGGAGTCAAAATTCTGGACCAAACCATTCAGCATCAGGAGGCGCAATTCTCGGATTCTATTAAGACCTTGAATGATGCCCAGAAATTGATGGTTGTCATCAGTTGGTTACATCCTTACTTGGGACTAACCGCAAAACAACTGTCCCCTCTGTATGATACTCTAAAGGGGGACCCTGACCTGAGATCACCTCGGAAATTGACTCCTGAGGTGTGATGAGCATTGGGGGAAGTCCAAAAGGCTGTTTCTGCTTGTCAGGTTCATCAAGTAGATATTTCCACCAATATCACTGTCTTCATTACCAATCCAGATTTTCATCCTACGGATATCATTGGCCAATGGAGTGACAAATGGTCTGATCCCTTGCACATTTTGGAATGGGTCTTTTTGCCCCATCAACCAAAAAAGACAGCACCCACATTATTTGAACTGATTGCTCATTTGATAATCAAATGCCGTCAATGGTGTTTGCAATTAATGACAGCTGATCCCGCAACAATCATTCTTCCAGTAGAACGGGAAGATTTTGAATAGAGCTTTGTTAACAGCCCTCCTTTGTAAAGTGCACTGAAAAACTTTTCAGGGCAGATTGCCTATCATATGCCCAGTCATAAGTTATTGCAGTTGGCCAAAACAACCAATCAGTCATTGCGGCCAAAAAGTAGTCGGGTGCCAGTGCGAGGAGCTACCTTCTTCACTGACGGTTCCAGAAAAATGGGGAAAAGCCATTGTTACTTGGAAGGATGAATCTGGATGGCAAATGTTGGAGGGCCATGAGTCAGGCTTGGCCCAACTGGTTGAGTTAAAGGCTGTTGCCATGGCATTCCAGAAATTTTCCCATGTGCCTCTGAACTTTGTCACTGATTATGTCTATGTTGCAGACATAACCAAGCATTTGGATTGCTCACTTCTAAAGGAAGTCAATAATGCAGTTTTGTTTCAGTTATTGAAAGCCTTGTGAGATGCAATTCAGGCCCGAGTTCATTCATATTACATCTTGCACATTTGGAGTCACACCAAGTTACCAGGTTTAATAATGGAAAGTAATGCCAAGGCTGACAGGTTAGCTAACCCTGAGTGGGTAGCGCCTCAGCCTGACAAAATTGTGCAATCCAAAGCGTCGCATGATTTTTTCCATCAAAGTGCACATACCCTGCAGAAACAATTTTACTTGACATCAACTGAGGCTAGTGACATTGTCAGTTCTTGCACTGACTGTCATGGACTGGCTGCACCTTTACCAGCGGGGGTGAACCCCAGAGGCTTAAGAGCCTTGCAGCTTTGGCAAACAGATGTTACTCACATCACTGAATTTGGCCAAGGATATGTACGTGTCTATTGACACCTTCTCCTCTGCCATGTGGGCATCTGCTCACACTGGAGAAAAAGGTCGCGACGTTATTGCCCATTGGAGGATGGCTTTTGCAGACTTGGGAATAACTTCTTCTGTGAAAACTGATAATGGCCCCGCCTATGTCTTGCAGAAGACGTGTCAGTTTTTGCGCTTATGGGGAGTGTCACAAAAACTTGGTATCTCGCACTCTCCAACGGGCCAGGCCATTGTTGAACATGCTCATGGTACCTTAAAGTGTGTTCTGGATAAACAAAAAGGGGGAATGCCTGGAGAAACCCCACACGGCCAATTGGAAAAAGCTCTATATACAATCAGTCATCTTACAGTGCCACAGAACTCAGAGAATCCTGTCATTCTAAATAATTTTCTCTTGTTGCAGTCTTCCGGTGAGATGCACCTGCCTTGAGCTAAAGTCTGGATACAGGACCTAGCCACTAATAAGTGGGAGGGCTTGTGCAACCTTATCACTTGGGGCTGCAGGTCTGCATGTGTTTCCACAGATACTGGAGTATGATGGATACCTGCGATGTAGTAAACCCCATAGATTTAGGAAAAGCACCATGGAGGATATGAACAATAGGAATGCTGAAACAGCAAAAGAAAATTCCTGTTTTCCTGTCCTCCACCCCCTAACCTATCTCTGTAACCCTATAAGGCAATGTCATGTTAACCCCTTACCCATTGGTCAAGCTTGGATCCTTTCCAACCCTATAAAAGAAGCATACTGTACCCCATTAGGGGAGAAAGAAGAAGAGCAGAGACCCTTCACGGACCTCCCCAAATAAAGCCATCTTCGTGGAACAGCCTGCGCCTTCTCCTTCTCCTCTCTCTCTGTCTGCTGCAGCCTCAAGCCCAGGGCACCACTACCTAGCAAGCAGAGCTGAAATCCTGAGAGCTTGCAATCACTATAGGGCTGATAATCGCCACGCTTGCTAGATGGTAGCCCTGCGGCCTTGGCATGAGCGAGCTAGCTTCGGGCACCCGGTCCCTACCCAGGGACTGAGCTCCTGAGCCCTAGTGCTCTGCATTATGATAAGGCCAAATAAGAGGCTTTATTACTGCGAGGTGTGTTCAACCTCATTTGTGGCACCAAAACCGGAATGCAGCTAACAGGCAACCTCCTAACCTCCAAATGATGATCAAGATGACGACCATCAATCAGATGGCCCCTCTACAAGTGGGGAATGAACATTCTATCCTTTCCTTGTTTCGGGAAAAGGACTGTTGACAAGTTAGACTGCCAGTTTTTGAACAAACTAACAATAGAGTGTTACTCTATTAGAATTAGCATTGATCTTTTATTAGAATAGGTAACTGATTTTAAGATTAATAGTGTATTTCTTGTGAGAGGAAACCACAAGATTTGATCTCTCTGACCATTTTAAATTGGTGTCCAGTTGAAGTTCTGATTGGTAACTAGCAACTACTAGAGGAACCTCTGGAGCTATGTTGGTTCTCGTTTCTGCAAGGGGCCCTGCAGAGGATTACAAATACCGCCTCCTCCTTTAAACAAAAAGGGAGACCTGTGGGTATGACAGCCTGGTCAGAGAGCGAGAAAATTAGATAAGTTTTCTCAGAATGGCCTGGGAAACTTTAGGGAGTTGAAGATAAACAATGATAGCTTATTATTTTAAACAACCTGCAGGTGTTGTTTTTCCTATTATGTGTTTTCTTGTTTTTCTCAAAGATTGTTAATAAAAAGGGCATCTTGTTAATTAGCCAATCAGGTGAAATGTATTAACTAAATGACCAATTGAGTCCATTTGTAGCAGAACAGTGTATAAAAAGGAGCAGTCCAAAGTAAATGGCCTGTTATGCCAATCGGCCTTCTGGTGAGTCTATGTCATTTCTTACTCAACAGTGACAGAGGAACCTCCAGCTCTTGCCCGCCCCCCCCTCTTACAGCACTCCCAGGGGGGGGCAGCTGCAGTCCAGTGGGTATCGGAGCCCAAGAACCTTTGGACCTGACAGAGACATGTGAGTAGATAAAGGGGTATTCTGTTTAACACCTAAGTTAGGTGGGAAGGGAGTCTTTTGTGTTCTAGAATCCGGGTGGGGTATGGTGGTCCGTCTCTCCCGCTGGTAGTAAGGGCGAATGCTCTCTGAGAAGCGGGATTAGATTACAGTGCTGCTGGCAGGAGGCCGGCAGGGGTGGCACAAAGGATAGTTCCAGTGCCATGACTCTGAAATGCCGGGGTTCGATCCTTGTCTCTTCTTTCTCTCTCTCTGTCTCCCTGGTTCTTTTAATTTCTACTCATAACTGTTAAAATATGGGGTGTATATTCTCCTGTGAGTGTTGTAGTAATAATATCCCAAGAGATAGTCCCCTGGGATTAGTATTGAGAAACTGGGGAGACCTTACGGGTGGGGGGGGGGGGGAGGGAAAGTTGCCGTGTACAGCCTAAGCACCACCTCTTGAGGAGCACCCGAGGGGCAGAGCCTTCTACAAAGAGGGCGGAGAAGGAACCTCCCATGGGGGGAAGAGTCTCTCTGCTCTCAGGCCTGTGAGTTACCATAGCAACCCTGAATGCCAAGAAGCAGCTTCAGGAGATGGCCTTACTGATGCATGCATACATGCAGCCTGAGTTAAAAGACACAGCAAATCCTGCCTAGTGCTTCCTAGGATTGGGGGTAGGCAAAGTAGATTATATGATACAACAGAGTTGACTGAAACAGAGAGTTCTTGGCAAAGTAGCTCCAAGGAAGATGAAATTGATGAACACATTGCAGCCTTGAACAAGCAAAGGAGGGGAAAGATTGTGAGAAAAGCCATCGAATAACATAGCCCTATAGCAAAACGTACTAGATCAAGAAAAGGTAAAGAACCGGTTGCCCCACTATGACAAACTGTTGGCAGCCAGGGACCAATATATGTGAAGGTTCCATATTCCCTTATTGAGTTAGTGCAGTGGAGAGCTACTGTGGGGAAATATAAAGAAAATCCAGATAAAGTGGCCCAATTGGTAGAAAGAGCAATCGACTCACAAAATCCTGACTGGGCTGATCTGAATTCTATGTTAGACACATTACTTGATCCCACTGAGAGACGAATGGTCAATAAAGCCATCACAATGTCAGTAGAGGGGAGCATAGCCAGTGGACTGCTTCAAGGCACTGTCACTCAGATATTCCCCCTTGAGAATCCTGGGTGGGATCCAAATATACCCAAGCATATGGCAAGGTTAAAACAATACCAAAGTCTTGTGGTATATGGGTTGAAACATGGTGTCCCTAAAGCTGTAAATTGGTCAAAGATTTTAGAAGTGAGGCAAAATTATGATGAATCACCCACTGATTTTTTAAACAGGCTAAGAGAAGCTGCCATCAAATATACAGATCTAGACCCTGAATCAAGTGATGGTAAAGCACATTTGGTTTTGTTCTTTATGGATCAGGCCTAAAATGATATAAGAAAGGTGCAAAAGATAGAAGGAGTCCGAGATCTAGATAAACTGCCAGAGGTTGCCTGGGAAGTGTTTTGAGATAGGGGCCCAACTGAAAGAGTTAACTCCCAACCCAGTAAGAAGGCAACTGAGGAAAAGTCATCCATGAAAGCATCCCCTACGGAGAAGGACCAGTGTGCATACTGCAAGAAGTGGGGACATTGGAAGAACGACTGTCCAGTGTTGAAAGAAAAATCATCAGTCTCTCAACTACCAGTAGTACAAACCTCAAGCAGCTCAGGCTCTGACTGATGTGGACCGAAGGCTACCTCCCCAGCAGAGCCCTCGGTTATAAATAATCTGGGGAAAGATGACACTGAGTTTCTGGTAGACACTGGAGCAGCATATTTGGTGTTAAATACTTTAGAAGGGAAAGTGAGTCACAATACTGTACATGTTGTTGGAGCAACCGGGGTAAGTGAAACATGGCCTTTCTTTCAACCTTTAAAATTTAAACTGGGGAAGCACTGGGTAACTCATCAATTCCTCTAGATGCCTAACTCCCCTAAACCATTGCTGGGCAGGGATTTGCTAGAAAAATTGGAAGCAGAAATTAAATTCAAAAAAGGGAAGGGTGTACGAGTTGTAATTCCTGAATCTAAATTTGTCCAAGTTGCTGCACTTTTTACACAGGAAAAATGTGGTGAAATCCCCACTGAAGTTGAAAATGCGGTCAATCCAATAATGTAGGCCAGTAATATCCTAGGAAGATCTAAACAAGCAGAACCAGTGAGTATTACACTCAAACCAGGAGCCACAGTGGTAAGGCAAAAACAATAACCTTTGAAATTAGAGAACCGTAAGGGATTAGTGTCTATAGTTGAAAAATTCCTACAACATGGTTTATTAGTGCAATGTCAATCTAAATTCAACACCCCCATTTTAGCTGTTAAAAAAGCATATGGCAAGAGTTATCAATTAGTACAGGGCTTGAGAGCAATTAACAAAATTACAGAGGATATAAACCCAGTAGTAGCCAATCCCTACACCCTTTTGACCACACTGACAGACGAATTAGGGTGGTTTACTGTTGTAGACCTAAAGGATGCCTTTTTCTGCATTCCTGTGCACAAAAACAGCCAAGAGCTTTTTGCTTTTGAGTGGGAAAATCCCAAGATAGGAAGAAAGAGTTAACTTACATGGGCAGTTTTACCACAAAGGTTCAAAAACAGCCCGACAGTATTTGGAAACCAGCTAGCAAAGGAATTAGAGAATTGGAAAAGACAGGAGCCAGAAGGAGTTGTTCTTCAGTATGTGAATGACATCTTGATT
The DNA here is from genome assembly GCF_012460135.2 of Molothrus ater. Classification (NCBI taxonomy): domain Eukaryota; kingdom Metazoa; phylum Chordata; class Aves; order Passeriformes; family Icteridae; genus Molothrus; species Molothrus ater. The sequence continues at coordinate 6,036,210 of NC_050510.2, forward strand.
GCAGCCAGAACCAGAGATGACTGTATACGACTCACCATAAACTTTTTGGGACTGAGTGGATACAGAGTTTCTAGAAACAAAGCACAGATTGCTAAGGAAGCAGTGGTTTGCTTGGGGCTTGAGATCTTCCGTGGACACGGACAGCTCAGCAAAGAACGGAAAGAAGCCATCTGCTGTCTTCCAGAGCCCCACACTGTGAGAGAGACGCAAGCTTTCCTGGGAATGGTAGGTTGGTGCTGTTTATGGATAGCAAATTATGGACTGCTGGTAAAACCCCCATATGGAGCTTTAAAAGCAGCTGAAAAAGGAATTATCATATGGGCTGAAAACACCAGAGCAGCTTTTAAACAGCTGAAACGCACTGGGCACTGCCAGACTTAACTAAACCTTTTGAACTTTTCACACACAAGAGACTGAATGTTGCTTTGGGGGTACTAGCACAGTGCCTCGGGAACCAACAAAGGGCTGTGGCATATTTTTCTAAACAGCTAGACAATGTTGCCCGAGGCTGGCCAGGGTGCCTCAAGGCTGTGGCAGCCACTGTCATCGTGATCCAGGAGGCCTGAAAACTCACCCTGGGGCAACACCTTGTAGTGTATGTACCCCATGCAGTAGCAGCTGTGCTGGAACAAAAGGGGGAATATCGGCTGTCCAGTGACCAGATGCTAAAATATCAGTCACTATTATTAGGACAGGATGATGTTACCCTGAAAACGACTTCTGTTGTTAACCCTGCCATGTTTTTGTCCTCCACCTTAACTGACAATGTGCCTGAACATGATTGTTTGCAGACAATCTAAGAGGTCTATTCTAGCCGACCAGACCTGAAAGATGTGCCCCTGGAAAATCCAGATTGGAAGCTTTTTACAGATGGAAGCAGTTTCATGAAAAATGGCAAAAGGATGACTTGCTATGCAGTAACCAGGCAGGATAAGGTGATCGAGGCAAAGGCCCTGCCAGCAGATGTGTCATCACAGAAAGCTGAACTGATTGCACTGATGAGAGCCCTAAATCTGAGTGAAGGAAAGAAGGTAAATATATGGACTGACTCTAAATATGCATTTAGTGTTGTCCACGCCCATGGAGCCATCTGGAAGGAGAGAGGACTTCTGAACGCTCAAAGTAATCAAATCAAACATGCTGAACGAATACTTGTCCTCTTAGAGAGCATTAAAAAACCTGCAGAAGTAGCTATCATGCATTTTAGCTCAGCTTTTATCAGGTTTAATGCATACAACACCTGCTGCCAGATCGTCATGATATTTTTAGCATTTTCTTTGCCTCAGGAGGCCGACTCCAAAATCAATTCACCTGCCTACTTCCATGTTTGAATGTTAAAAGCGGATTCAGAGGTTGCGTCTAGTCAATGGCTCTTGCACCACAATGGTAAGGTTTGCAATGCCTGTTCATCATATTTTATCTCTGTTTATATAAAAAGAGGGTGCATACCTTTACTACAGCTTTTTCTTCTGTTGGGACCTGGGTCCCTATGTCCCAAGCGGATACTCTATTTACATCAGTCCGGACTCTCACACTTCTACACACTGCTCTCAGCTCTCCAGGCTGCCTCTCCTCTGGGCTTCCTCTCCCTGCTCTCCATGTGGCTAGGCTATCACCATCATGTCAGAGGTCACCACTTGTTGCACTTGAGACAGATACAACACAACACTCCAAGGTTCACGTGGCAGAGACAGCTTTAATGGCATGCACAGCTCTTATATAGGCTATTTAAAAGACTCCGTGTTTTAACCTGATTGGCTATGATCTGGTTACCACCCAGCTCACTGGCCAATAGCTATCTGCTTACGTTCTCATCAGGGATTGGCTGGCATCTGCTTTCCGGTGAGGCCCACAGTCCAGTTGTTCGCCGTCATGACTCCTTACAATCCTCATCCCACCTCTCCCAATCCCTACCCCAGCCCTCCTCAGGGTTTTGGGGGTGGTGAGATTAAGTAATTTTGGGGTGAGAATGACTAATTTTGAGGTGGGATTGAGCCACTTTGGAGTGGGATTGAGTTGTTTTGAAGTGATGGGTCAATCCCTCTTTGGCTTTTGGAATGCAAAGTCATGGAGAAAACTCCTCCAAATCCCCACAGAACACCCAAATCCTTCTGAGTAGACCCCTGAACCCTCAATTCCCCCCCCAAATCCAAGTGAAATTGTGAGGCTTTACATGTCTTTGTTCAATCTCTTCATTTTTACCCTAATTTTGGCTGTTTTTAAGGTATGAACATGGACCAAAAGAAAATCATGACCAAAATGAAAGGATTTATTTGTTGGCGTACTGTGAGTATCCATGGGGTTGGGTTGGGTGGGTGGAAGAGCTGTTTTTGTCAGGGTTTCCACCCCATTGTCTCCAAAATCTTTGTCTTTGCCCTAATCCATCGCCATTTGGTTGTGGAAGATGCCTGTGGGCCAGAGAGAATTTGGGTGAAATTGGGGTGGTTTCAGTGAGAAGTTGCCATAATCTTCCTTCACGTCTGGCAGAGCCAATCCCTAGCAGCTCCAAAGATGGACGTGCTGCTGGTCAAGGCTGGGCCAGTTAGAAATGGTGGTAATGCCTCTGTGGTAACAGATTTAAGAAGAAAGGAAAAATAGTTGTTTCACAGTTGTAATTGCAGCCAGAGAAGAGCGGGGTAAGAACATGTGAGAGGAACAGCTTTGTAGACACCAAGTGGGAAACGGAGAAGAAGGGGCAGGAGCTGCTCGAGGTGCCAGAGCTGAGATTTCCAAGTCCATGGTGAAGCCAATGGTGAGGCAGCTGTGCCCCTGCAGCCCACAGAGGGCAGGGGGGTGCAGGGATGCACCTGCAGCCCCTGAAGGAGCTCACACCAGAGCAGGGGGATGCCTGAGAGGAGGCTGTGATTGTGTGGGAAGCTGTGCTGGAGCAGGGTCCTGGTAGGACTTGTGACCCTGTGGGGGGCCCATGTAGGAACAGGCTGTGCCTGTAGGACTGACCTTGTGGAAGAGTGACCCACCTTGCAGCAGTTTCCAGAGTACTGTTGTCCAAGTGATGGGCTCCTGCTGGAGAAGTTCATGGGGAACTGTCTCCTGTGGGATGGACCCTATGCTGGAGCAGGAGGCCAGCAGCAGGAACAATATGTGATGAACTGACCATAACCCCCATTTTCCATCTCCCTGCTTGGGAAGAAGGGAGGGATGGGGAGGTGTTTTTAAGATTTATTTTACTTCTCATTATCCTGTTCTGCTTTTGTTAGTAATAAATTCAATTAATATCCCTAATTTGAGTCTGTTTTTCCTGTGACAGTAATTGATGAGGGATCTCTCCTGGTCAATATCTCATGAACCTTTCACTGTATTTTTTCTACCCTGTCCAGTTGTAGAGGGCAGTGATAGAGTGGCTTTGGTGGGTGCCTGGTGTACTGGAAGGGTCAACCCCCTACATACACAGATCTTGTCCCCCAGCACTGTGAGCAGCTCCTCGGGCTGGCTGAGAGCTGCCCCTGGCAGACAGCAGAGTCCCTGACCCGGCACAGAGAGCCCCGAAGCACAGGGATCCTACTCTGCAGGACAATCCTAAACTCCCCGGCTACACAGCTTTTCCAAACTATCCCCCAACAGCCCCCTCCTCACAGATCCCATTGGCTGGGACTGTGCCAGCTTTAGGAGATGCCTTCAGGACCTGCCCCTGCATTGCCCTGCACCCACAGACTCACCATGTTCCGCACTGCAAAGGTTTGTCCTCCCTTGAGCTCTCCAGGCTTTGACTTTCTCTGCTCTGGCTCCTTCCAGTGCCCGACACCCAACGTTCCATCCACTGACATTTCTAGGAGAGTGATTTACAACACAGGGGATCACAGTAGAATGGGGGTCCCCCATTTATTTCCTGTACAGGTGGGATCCCCCTTCCCCACTGGACCCCCCCTTCCCCCAGACATCTCCGGTTTTCCCCATCACGGCGAAGGTCCCGCTGTGCCCCCCTGGCTGGCGACCACAGCTACGTCTCCAGCTCACCCGGCTCACCTCTTTGGTGGCCACGGGCAACAAGAAAGCCTTGCCGCCCTGGTTGCCCTGTGGCCGCTGGTCTCCCCAGCAGGGCCATGGCTGGGGTGGGCGCAGGTCCCGCGGGACAGCACCCTGCACCCCGGGAGCTCTGCTAGGCAGCACCCCTGCCAGGCGCATGCTGCTTTTAGGGGCCGCCGCAGCTTCCCGCCTTCATGCCTGCCCTCAGCAGCCTCCGAGAAGTGCCGGCGCCAGGGCCCATTCACCCTCCCTTTTTTCGGGGCCATGGAGAAAGAAAACCGGTTTCAATTGTTCATGCTGCCGTACCTGAGTGCTGGGCAGGTGTCTGTGGGCAGATCCCAGGTGAGCGGTTAGCCATGGGGCCGCTGAGGGCGGCCCCCCCCCCCCCGGCCACCTTCTCAGACTGTGCTGCTCTGGAGGCCGTGGCTGAGGAGGGAGCAGGGGGAAAGCTCAGGGGCCTGTCCCCGGGGACACGGGGACAGTGCTGTGCTCAGGAAATGCCCTGGCAGAGCCCCGAGCTGGAGTACACACACACACATGCATGGGCAGGACAGCTTATGTGAAGGACTCATTTCTGTGCATATGCCTAGACTGGTGCCGGGGGAACATCTTCAGTTTGAATTTCAAAGACTTTTGCTGTTATTTTCTATCAAAACTGAAGGGAATCATCTTCTCGAGCATCTGTTCTGTATTGTAACTGTGAGAAACGACCGCTCACTTTAAAATTTCAAAGGTTTATTAAACCTCAACAAACACAACAAAGTACTGAATAAGGAAAAAGGGACAGTGCTGGGAGCATGGCTGGCTGCCAGAGGCTCATCCACAAAATGGCAGGTTATGCCTTTTATGCCTCTGATGTTGCATCAGCCAACTCTGGCCCCTTCCAAAGTGTGAAAGTCAACTCTTCCTTGCTGTCCATTGGTAGAGACCTTCTTGAAGTCTGATTGGAGGTGAGGTATTGTCATGCCACGTCTCCCCAGCAACAAGCTTTCCCCATTCCCAACTGCCCCATGCAAGGGGCACATGTACATGCCCTCCCTCCACATGTCCCTGACAACCCAATGGCAACAACACAGAAGGAGGAAAAGGGGATTATAGGGAGAACAGAGGGTGTCCAAAAACAACCTGCAATAACATAACCATACATCAACAACTTCTCTTAACATACACACAGTATTCATCTCTTAATTGTGAGAGCAAATCATCATATTACCCATCTATAATAATCCCCCCTTTTCCTTTTTATAAGTCATTAGGCTCGAGCAATAATTTCAACTCCTTTGAGGATCCATTCATGCTTTTCATAGATTGCTTGGTCTTCTTTGAAGGGGTCCTCTAGTTTGTTCTGCTTTTTCAGCATCATTACTCTTTTTGCTGTTCTGGGTATTGTCAATTTGAGTCCATGGGCATTTCCACTATTGACATACCCTGAATTACACTTGTGATTAGTCAAATGAAACAGGGAATCATACAAGGAAGAAATAATAATCCTGTCACTGCATACATGAGGAGGAAGCTTAGCTTTTTCCACCACTCCTTCCCCAGTAAGTTGTCTCTCCAGCTGGCTATTACTATTGAGTCCCACTTCTGGACTGGGACGTGGGCTATTTAACAAGAATTTGTTTGGGTTCCAGAAGGGAAAAGACAACTAAGGAGTAATAGACAGAAAGGGAATGATAGAGGTCCGGTATGGCATCTACCCCCACCTACCATGCCTACGGGGTTGCTGCCTGCAGCAGGTTTATATAATCTTCTTGGTGATGAGTACAGGGGCTAACTCAGTCTTGCCCTCTAGTTCTCATTGCACTTCATTTGTCAATTCCTAAGTGAAACACCCCAGCACTTCCCACTGTTTCCTGTGTCCTTCCTCTCAACACACACCTGCAATCTCCATCCACTACATAGGATGACTACATCAATGACCAATACAATCCAAATCTCCCACTCAAAGTGTTATCTAAGCAGTCCTTAAGATGGCTGGTGGAAGCTTGACCTTATTTGTCTGATGTCCTAGGCCTTTCTGGTTACCTTTCAGTCTTTGCTTAAAAGTCAAGCTCGTCTCACCCGGTCTGAATGTTATGGTCCATTTGCACCACCGATTCCATGGTGAGCAGCATCTGAAAAGGACCTTCCCATTGAGGGGTTAGAAGCTGGTCTTTTCAGGACTTGATCATTACCCAATCTCCAGGGTTAACATCATGAATTCTGAAATCCCAGGTAGGAGTTTGAGGGATCATCCCTTTATGCCTTAGCTCTCTGGTATTTAAGCTGTGAGTAAGAAAAACAGTTACAGCAATTGCAGATGCCCCTGTTTATAGGGATTTAATGTAAAACTTCAGCATAAAATTCACCAAGCAGCATCTTGCTGTTGGAGCAGTTACATTTTAAACACCATTAAACTTGATGGAAATCACAGCACACAACCTCACATAAACCTTTTGGCAAACTTAAACACAGAGGCAAATTCCTCTCCAGGATGAGTGGGACATTATGGCACAGTTTTCTTCACCTTTTGTCCTTCCCCATACCACTCAATTAGGTAATCATGCCCACAATTAGTTAAAACACGCTACCATAAGTTCTACTTACTTCCCCAACTCTCTTCTCCACACACCCTAAGATAGGTCCTGTATTCATGCAGGCAAAACAAGGCCACACAGAACCCTGTAACATTTAGTCTGAAATGTTTTTGGGGACAATTTATTGGTTCTCTCCCTTTGGTGAAGTTCAGAGGAGGGACAATGGGATGATCCTTTTTCTTTGATAGTCTCACTAGTAACCAATTGTGTGTCCTTCTTCACCTCACCCTCTGCAGAGCTCTGCTTACCATCATTTGCCTTTAATGAAGAAAAACATAATAAAAAGGTAACCTAAAAATTCCCTTCTTAGTGCAAATAACACATAGAGAATCTGTGCTGGAAAGAGAATATTTGCAGTGGACAGTGAGTTCATTCTCTGTACAAACAGGAAAGGCCAGGCCAATCCTGACATGAGATGAGTCACATCTACTGCCTGCTACCCCCCCCCCGCAGCAGCAATATTTAACTCTTTAGCCTCACAGACCCATGTTCCAGTACTCCCAGTGGGGTCAGCAGAGCCACCTTGAAACAAAGTTCATTTAATCCCAGACTGAAAGAGGGAAAGGTAATTTATTCATTTGAAATCACTGTATCAAATCCTAGAGCTCTTCTGTGTTTTTAAGGGCTAGTGAGGGCTCAGGGAATGGTAAGATCTGCTATGCATGGAGAAATAGCCAAGCTTTTTGACACACAACCTGAAAGAGAAGCAGCACCTGTTAGTGTTAAATTTGGGTGGAGAACAACTGTTTTGTGTTACACTCGATATGGTAAGCAGTTAAATCATCTGAGGGAAAACATCACTGGTATCTGTATGTGGATGTGACAGTCTGGTCAGAGAGAGAGAAAGCTAGATATGCTTTCCCATGAATTGGTCTGGGAGGCTTTAGGGAGCTGGAGAGAAATAATAATAATCAAATGGAAACAATCCACAGGTGGTGTTTTGTAATAAGCTGTTTTCCTCATAAGGTTGTTTACAGATGGGTGTCTTCTTAATTAGCCAATCATGTTAAATGTGTTGATTAAATGGCCAATCAGGTCTACCTGTAGTGAACCAAGGTACAAAAAGGAATGGGATCCTAATAAAATTATTTTTAGCCTTCTGAAAATGCATGGAGTGTGTCACTCTTTATCCATGTCATTTCTGACTCAATGGTGATATCTGTACAGCAAAAATTAGTGTTCATAGAGAAAAAGGTGATAATCATCTATGGGGAAATGCAGAGCCAGGTGATTCATCACCTTTAGGAAAGGTAGGAGGTGGAAAAAGGATGGAGGAAAACAAAGAACAACCCAAGCCAGTGTTTTTCCCAAATCCAGGATTTTTAATGTTCAGTGCAGTTTTGAATTCCAATTCATGCATTTGGGTTTGGATTTTTTTAAACGATTTTTTGTGTGTTTTTTTGGAAGGAGTGGGGTGCAGAGTAGCTTTCTGTCGTAGTTTGAGAGGAAGTAAGTTTTCTGGGATATGCTGTGGTCACCAACTCTTGGGTTCCGGCAAGGGAAGCAGGTCGGACCTCCCCTGCCCAGCTCCCGGCTGGGCGGGGGAGGGGAGGCCATGAAGCTGGGTGACGTAGGCCTGGCTCCCGAAGATGGAAGGGTGGAAGAGCTACGAGAGGCATCAGGCAGCCCCCCTCCCAGGAGACAGAGAGCCTGTGCCACCTTGAAACTTGATATCATGTGCTGGCAGCACAGCCGGCGGAGAAGAGGGGCGGGGGTGTGCGGGGGTGTGCAGCGAGAAGTAGTCGGGCAGCTTGTGGGAGCTGTGGGAGGGCAGAGCTGAGCTTTTAACCCTTTTTTGGACAATGAAAACTTTGCAGAACATTAACCTTTCCTAAAAGAGAGATAGAGATGAAATAGAGGAAGAAATGGGCAAGTATGATGAAGGTTTGTGCAAGTGAAGATGCGGAAGAGTAGAGAAGAATCTTAGGTGGGAAGAGATGATGGAGTGGCTTTAGCTGGACTTTTCTTGTTATAGCCATGGACAGAACCATGTTCCTTGTGGCACAGAGACTGCATCCAGGGGGAGGCAATGGCTCAGAGCCAAGAGGGTTCAGTGTTGAGACCCCTCGGCCCATGGGGGTGAAATTTGGGGGGGACAGGTGTCCCAAAGGTGAGACTGTGCTCTTTTTGGAACAGGACAAAGCATCCTTAAAAGAAGAACCCTAGAAGCAGCTCTGGTCCATGTGCAGTGGTGAGAGCACTGGACATGGAAGGAAGAGGTCATAATGGCAGATGTTCTCCAGGCGGTGCCACGAGTGACATGGAAACACACGAGGTTTCAACAGTGTTTCCTGGGGAAGCCTATGGCACAAGAAGGACTCCTCTCCTCTTGATGAACTGAGAATTGATTATCCAAAGGGTGGTGATGGACCGAGAGTTGGTGATTTGGGGGATGGATGTATTGGAAATTTGGTGGGGGGAGGAAATGTTTTTGGAAGGTTTTCGTTTTCCCTGTATGTTTCTTTCTACTTAGAGTTGTAGTTTAGTTAATAAAGTTTTCTTTTCTTTATTTCTAAGTGGGGGCCTGCTTTGCTTATTCCTGGTCACATCTCACAGCAGAAACCAGGGAGAATGTATTTCCATGGGGGCACTGGCATTGCGCCAGTGTCAAACCATGACACTTTCCCTTGAGGTTCAGGACTGAGAGGCCAGAACTCGAAAGGTTATTCAGTGAGAAATCCCTTCTCCCTGATCTGTCCCTTACAGGGGTTGTTCCTTATATGCTGGTTTCCTTCTCTAATGGCAGTTACCATTACCCTGGCCTTTGCCTTCACTTTCTCCTCATCCCTCCTGACATACACCTTCTGTGCCTCCTTTAAGAGATCCTCCCATCCCCTTTCTTGCCAACCGTCCAACTTCTCTAATTTTCTCCGTATATCTGGCAACACATGGGTGATGAAATATATCCTTAGCAAGGTCTGTCCGGCTACTGTATAGGGTTGATACCTGAATACTGCCTCATATTTTTCCTCAACCTTTCTAGCCACTCTGTTGGGGTCTCTTCACTCTTCTGCTGTTCATCAAATGCCTTACGAGCATTCTGACTTCATGGAGCAGCCTCTTTAATACCCCTGATAATAAATGTCCTGTAATCCTCCATGTTTTGCCTTCCCCTGGGGTTTAATGGACCCAATTAGGGCATACTGTGGGCATCTTCAGATCCCCAGGAGGTCCTTGTATATGCTCCCTTTCCCATATCCATATTCCAGATACCCAGATTGTAGGATAATAGATTATGGGACATTAGGAATGGGGCTGTGGCAGAGCCTCATCTCTAATGGGGTGCAGCTGTGTAAGACAGGGGATCAGCACTGAAGGAGAAGAAGTGTGGAATGCTTATGTGTATTGACCAATCACACAAGAGTAAAAGGGCACACAGCTGTTATGCATGTGAGAAAGAAGGTATAAAAAGTTGTACTGGGGAATAATAAAGTGCTGATGCTTGCCCCCATTTTTGGCGTCAGTCATGTGTCCTCTGTCACTGGATCATCTGTCTTTCCTCGGGCATAAATAAAATGCTCATTACTGATTGCATTTCTTCCCACGTATAAATGCTGGGCCCCAAAAAATTGATCTATCTGTTCTGCTAATCCAATGGGGTCTTCTAGTAATCCTTTTAATTCCTTCTTGAACATCCTCACATTGGAGGAATTGAGTGGTACAGTCACAAATCCAATTCCCCCATGCACCCCACCCAGTGGTATTTCCCTAAGAGGATATAATCTCACTGCTTGGTTCTCATCTCCTGACCTGTTTTCATCTCCCTGTGCCATTCTGTTTCTAGTGTTTCGGCTAGGCCCATCAAGGGGCAAAGGAGATGCGGTCGGTGGCAGTGGGGATGGATGGGGCAAATAGTCTAACAGGTTCCCTTCCCAAAAGGCAGTGTATTAACTTTCTTCCCAATTAGATGGTTCCTTAGCCTTTACATGGATGTTTAAAGCCCAACATATCCACCCCTCATCTGACCCATACCATGGCCAGTGTGAAAAACGCCAATCACTTGTTTTTAAAAGTTTAATAGTAATAAAATGGTTATAAAAATAGTAATACAATTAGACTAATAATAATTTGGACAATTTGAATTAGGACAATATGAGACAATAGAGACAAAGAGTTACGGACATCTAGGTACCTTTTTCTGGGCAGCACAAGCCCGAAAAAGGACCCCTGTTAACAAAGGATTAACCCTTAAAAACAATAGCCTGTTGCATATTCATACACTTCATACATGATGCATAAATTCCATTCAAATACAGCATTCTGTCTGGTCATCATCAGCTTCTTCCTCTGAATCCTAACAGCACCTTTGAGGCCGGAAGAAGTTAGTTTTTCTGATAAGAGGGCAATAAATTCTTTTTCTCTGAAAGATTTAGGTGTCCTGTGGCTGCTATCTCGTTGCAAGTCCTTTCTTTAAAAAAAAATCCTACATAGCACAGTTTCTATTTTAACATTTTTTATAACCTAAAACTGTATTTAACACACTACTTAAGAGAATTAATATAGCATTACTTTCTATCACAACACATATAATATTCATTTTAATATTTGCGAAAAGCCAATCATAAAATACGCATTTTTCACAATCCCCACTCTTATTCTTTGTAAATCATTTGGCTTGAGCAATATTTCTTGTCTACTTGCATCTTCTGGACTATGCTGGCAAAATAAAACAGGGGATTACACAAGGAAGAAATATAAAAACAGTTGTAACACATAAAATGAAAAATCTTAATTTCTTCTAATACATTACCCCACCAGCTAGGTTTTAACATTGTTTTCTAATTTTTGGACCGGTACCTGGGTTATTATATGCATATATTTTTTCTTCTTTGATTTCTTTTGCTTTTTCTAGAATGACTTTTCTGTGGTCATCAATTTTCAACAATCTGATATATTAAACTTTCCACAAACACCAAAGCCAAAGCCAACCTATTCTGATACACTACAGTTTTTGTTTGGCTTAGCTGACTTGATATTAACTCTAATGCCTGGGCAGCTTTATTTGCTATCATTTCTATAACTGTTTGGCGTCTTGTAATACGACTCAATAGATAATTTGGGGTCAATACAGAGTTTAATTCCTGTGCTGGTTTTACCTTTTTGTTTACTATTTATTTTTTTACCAAATCTTGAACTGTCTCTTTAAGATTAAATGTAAAACAAATCCATCTCTCTCCTTTTGGACATTCAATTCCAAATCTATTGCCACTTTTCCCTAAGTTTCTTGTAATCCAATAATTTTCTCTGTTTTGCCAACAGGTTCTTAATTTGGATGGGTTATAACAGTAGCTGTTGACATAGGTGTGTGTAATAAAAGAGGAACTTTGGTTTCTTTCTATGTGATGCTTTCTGTAGCATTTAGTGACACGATCTTGCTGGTATCCCGAAAGGGAAAAGACAACAAATGAGTGCCAGAAACAGGAATAACAGAGGTCCAGTATGGCTTATACTCCCACCTCCCATGCCTGTGAGGTTCCAACCCACAGCAGGTGTATTTGATCTTCTTGGTGGCAAAATACAGAGGCCAATCTGGTCTTGCCCTTTATTTCCTTGTCACTTTATCTTAACTAATTTCCAGGCAAATTGTTTTTGACACCCTTTAACTGTGGTTTCCCACCATTCCTCAGGTATCTCTCATTCAACAGGCACTAATAATTCCCATCCACAAAACTAAGTTATGACTTTAACACTTCTTGCAATAAGAGCATCAATTTTGTGAACTACAATACTAATTATTCTCACAATTCAAACATTTACTTATAACCCAGCTAGCATGTCCAGTATTGGAATGAATCAAATAAAGTTTCCTAATGGAAATGGTAATTCTCCTTCTCCCATGTACAATTCACAGGCTAAGGTCAGAATACAAAAACAGTCTTGATCCTTCTATCTGAAGTATTCCTCCCCCAAGGAGATGTTTTATTCAGGTAGTGCTCAAAACCAGTGATATAAGCATTGTCTTATTTCTTAATTAGGTGTTATTCTTTGTACATTTCTTGGATCATTTGGGTTTTTTCCCAAACTATTACCACTCAGTCCCCATTGGAAAGTCAGTTCGGTATCACCCAGTTTAAATATGATAGTCTATTCTTCAGGTTCTTTCACAAGTCCTTTGATTCTGCTGGCATGAATCCACCCTCTTTCTGTGATTCCGATTGTTGCTTCAGTAGTACCTGGAAAGGACTTCTTAATAGCATAGTAATAAAAGAAAGACAATACTGCATTAACTTTTACCATTCGCTTTCCTTCCAAACTTTCTGGGTTTAGCTAAAAGCTTTCTCCACAGCAGCCTCTTCTTCTTATATCCAGCTGTGCTAATAGCTGCAGAGGCAAATTCTTCTTTCTGTGAGTTACAGTTAGTTAAATAAGAAAAGCCAGACCAATTTTAACATGAGATGTATCACATCTATTGCTTTTTACTTTTTGGGCAACATTAAATTGTTTTAGCCTTACAAACCCATTCTTCAGGAAAAAAAACTTCTTTTCAACAGCTAACAAAACACACAAAAAAAACTTCTTACTTAAGAAAAACAAACCACTTTGTGAGGTTTGGAGAGTCAGCAATCTCTGCTTTGATTTCATCTTTTAGTGCTATCCCCCCTCCCCCTCTTTTCACAGCCTTGCTGTCAATGCTGTTCTTTGCCCTTCCCCCACTGCTGCCACTTCGCTGCAGGGCCAGAGCAGGGGAGAACAGCCATGGGCATGGGGACCCTGGGGGCATGCCTTGGTTTCCTTTTGCCCGCCCCCCCCCCTTCTCTTTTTTTCTGTTTCAACCCACTTACCGGGGCCGACGCTGCCATCCTGGACTCAAGACTCAAGACCCTGACAGTCTGGGAGCCGCCCCGGCAGTTCCGCCACTGAGCCAGCCTGCTCCTGGCCCGCAAACCTGTGTCCTCTGCTCCCAGCACTGCCGTTGGGTCACCTCCATGAATCGGTCCCTGCCGCAGCCCCTGAGACCCCGCCGCTCGTACAGGAGCAATCAAACACATCTCAACTTTGACAACCCCAAACTTGGCCTTCTCGGGTGCTCCTGACATTCTTTTTCTTTCTTTAGTCAACTTATCCTCTTTTTCCTTCAAGGAGGGCCCATCCTGCAAAACCATTTCTGGACCCCAGTTCGGTTCTTAACACCCATGTGTTAATACACTTCCCTGCCTTTCATGCAAAAAACCCGCATTCACACTTCTGTTCTCTTCTAGCACCAAGATGTCATCACTCCACATTCCAACATCCCAGAGTCTGATAACCACCCCCCTACTTCAACTTCTCTCTTTCTTCTCGTCTTACCTTTTTTTTTTTTTTTAATTCAACACACCTCAGACGGTACGAGGTGTACCCAACTAATTTACTTCCAAAAGTAAGCTTACAACTTTCTTTTACTAGGATTGCAGTAGCTGTTATAGCTTAAATACATACTGGCTAGCTGTGGCTTACTGGGTCTAACATCTTTGATATATAAGCTACTAGATATTTTTTTTACTCTTCCTCACTCCTGAATGAAAATTTTATGAGCTACTCCATTTTCTGTATTTATGTATAAATGATAAAGGATTTTTCTAAAAAGGATAAGCTTAAAGCTGGTACTTAGGCTAGTTTTAACTTAACTCTTTTAATTTAACAATATCTTCTTTGGTCTGTTTTATATCATCTCCCTCTGTCAATTTTTCATACACAAATTTTACTGCCTGTGTGTACCCCTCAATCCATAATCTATAATATTTCAATAATCCAAGTAATTTTCTGCTCTCCCTCTTTGAAGAGGGAGGGAGAAGGGATAAAATTCCTGCAATTCTCTCATGGTTGGGTTTCCAGCTACCTTTATTTATTGTCTAAGATATTTTACCTCTGGTTCTACAAATTACAGTTTCCCTTTTGATACCCTTAATCCTTTTTCCCTGAGAAAATTCAAGTTATATAGTAGCCTCTCTCACTTCAACTTCAGCTTCCCCTGACAGTAAAAGATCATCCACATATTGGATAATTTGTATTCCAGGAGGAGTAGGGAAAACTTGTAGTATTGTTTCTAAAGCTTGCCCAAATAAGTTTGGGGATTCCGTAAACCCTGTGGTAATTTTGTCCATCTTAATTGCTGCTTTCTCCCAGGTTTTTTTTTTTTTTTTGGATCCTCCTATTTGAAGGCAAAAATATCTCAGCTCTCCTTGGCTAGTGGGCAAGCCCAAAAAGCCTCTTTAAGATCCACCACACTCAACCACTGATGCTGGGGTGGGACTTAGAAGACTATAAGGATTTGGTACCACTGGGTAGCAAGTCTGAGTTCTTTTATTAACCTCCCTTAAATCTTGTACTAGTCTATAACTCCCATCCGGCTTCTTTACTGGGAGAATAGGGGTATTATGAGGAGACATACAAGGTTCTAATGTCCCATCCTTTATTAGTCCATCTATTACTGGCTTCAAACCTTCCCTTCCTTCTAAAGATATAGGATACTGATGTACACGTATGGGACAATCTTTTCTCTCAATTGTAACCCTTATGGGATCGATATTTAATCCTCCCCTATTTCCTTCCCCAGCCCAAACTTCTTTGTTGATTTTTTTTTCCATCCTCTTGGCCTTATTTTAAAACTCTAGCTGTCATTTGTGACCGCGGTCACAGGGGTTTTCAGGTGAAGGAAGAGACGAGGATGTTGACTCCATGTTCAGAAGGCTTGATTTATTATTTTATGATATATATATATCACATTATGACTATACTAAAAAGAAAAAGAAAGGAAAAGGTTTCCTCAAAGCTAAGAATAGAATAGAAAAGAATGAAAACAAAAGGCAGCTCTCTCGGACTCTGTCCGAGACAGCTCCGTCTTGATTGGCCATTAATTATAAACATCCAAGAGGGGCCAATCACAGGTGGACCTGTTGCATTCCACAGCAGCAGATAATAATTGTTTACATTTGTTGCTGAAACTTCTCAGCTTCAGCAGGAAAATCCTAAAGATAAGATTTTCACAAAAAGATGTCTGCGACAGTCATTTTCCCATTTTCTGGTATAACTCCTATTCCTAATTACACCTGTAAGACACCGGTAAGACTCCCCAATAAATTGCTACCCACCCCTGGACCAATAAGACATCTCCTATCCAAATTTTAGTGTCCTCCCTCAATTACCACATCTTTAATGACCGGAACTGTAAAACTTTCTATTTTTGCCCCTGTTAATTTCACAGTATGTTTGCTTACACTATCACCTTTTGGAATATTTAACAGGCAGGTTCTCTCTGCCCCTGTGTCTACTACAAATTCCAATTCTTCTTCTTGGGGACTCACTTTTAAAGTTATCACAGGCACCAGATGGTATTTGTCCCTTAAAAAAATAGAGCCTATGACCTCCCTATTCCTCCTCTGTGCCCATCTCTTTAAAGATTTTCAGTTCTTCCACTTACTTAGGACCATTTTCCTATTTCTCTTAAGTTTGTTTATCTATTTAGTTGGAGTTTCTTCTTTCCCCTCTAAAAAGCTGTCCCTTAAAAACCTTTTTTTTTTGCATTTCGCCTTTGATATGCTGTCTCATTTATTCCTTTGATTATGTAATTAAGATAATTATTCATATGTTTCCTCCCCTCCTCATTATTTTGACCCCACTCAAGAGGTACAGTTGGCATTTTATCTTCTCTGGGGGTCCCTGCAGATTATCTTTTTTTCCCAAGCTTTTATTCCAGCTGCTGATTAATTAATTGCCTTTCTTCCTGAGAAAAATATTATTTTCATTATAGACCGCATCTCTTCTCAAGTATAAATGTTTGGACCTAATGTCGCTGTCGAGGCGGTCACGACATAAAGCAGAGACCACAAGCAGTCTCAGTTGGCAACACTTTATTATTGAGTATGGCTGATTTTTATACACTTTCCAATTGTTTATCCTTCTTCTATCTTTACTATTGGCCACAATAAATCAACATAATACTATTGGTGAGAAGTTATGGTGACTTAATTAACTTTCTAAAAATGTTTCATCCAGCTGCAAAGTTCTTCTATAATTCTTCCCTCGGTCTCCTTGGCTACAGCCTTGGAGAGAGCTCCTTATCAGTTTCTTCTTACTTCTCAGCTTCTTCTCGCTCCTTTAGCTAACAGGCCCGCTGTTAGCCCCTTCCACACCTAAAAATTGGTCTAATTGTTCAGCTATGCCTATGGGATCCTCCAAATATCCTTTTTATTTATTTCTTAAAATTTCTGACCTCAGACGAAGTCAAAGGAGCGTTTACAAACCTCGGTCCCCCCCCCCTCCTATGGGAACTTCTCTTAATGGAAATAGACCAATCCCTTTATCCCATTCTTTTTGGATTTTTATCTTCTCTAGCCTTTTTCCTGTATTTTTAGGAAGAATCAGGAGAGGGCTTTCTTTTAACTGAACTTTTAGTGTTTTGATAAGGTGATTCCTTTAGAGAGTTCCCCTGACCAGCCGGAGCTGTGGTTACCAAGGGAACGGAGCTCGGGGCAGGACGGGGGGGCTCGGCATAGCGCCGAGTCTTGGTCCTTTAAAGGCGGGGTCTGCAGCTGGATTTGCCCGAAGGGGGTGTTCCGGTGCAGACCGAGCTGGAGCATGGATAGCCCCCATATGGCTAATGGTGGCTGATCCGGCAGAGACAAAACAGGCGACAGACCCTGGCTGCAGCGGCGGTAGCCACCCAGAGTCAGGGCAGCCGGGGATGGGACAGACGGGACCCCCCCTCGGTGTGGTCGGCGCGGTGACCATGTTTCCACATGGCAGGACAGACCCCCACCCCCACCGGCACGGCCAGCAGAGCAGCCGCGGGCCAGGCGACTGGGACTGGGGCAGACGGACTGTGCTGGAACTGGCACGGGCTGGGGGGGGTGGCGCAACCGCGAACGAGTGGGGGAACAAACGGGAATGGATGACGTAATATTTTGTTCCCAGCCTTTTTCTTTCACCGTTTTTCTTTTATTGCTTTTTAAAGATGTTATTTTCTTAAAGTCTCCCCCCCAGCATGTGGTATATTCTTTTTCTTCTGGATTAAATGTTTTTTACAAATAAATCCAGAGCTCAACAAATCCAAACTTCTGCTTGGATACTTTGAAATGGTTGATGAGCTAACTCACGACCTTCTCATGTTGTTTTTCTCATCACCCTGTTATTTATCCTTTGGCAAATAATACATCTTTCAGTTACTTGTTTTTCTACTCCAAAAATCCCAATGCAACCATAGTTCCTTAAAAAATGATCACACAAAGCCTGAGTATCTCACTGGGCTTTTTGATACATGTCCTCTGCTATTCCCTAGTAAGCATTTTATTATCTAATTGTCTTCCATCAAGATGTTTCTTTTTCCCCGATTTATCTTGTTCACCACCTGTCTTGTTGTAATTACTTTTTTTTTTCTGCTTCCCTAAACTTTGGAATTTCCAATTTTTCCTCATTTGGAGTTAATATTAACTCTTTCAGCTCCATTTTCTGCTGCATCTTTAGCTTCCTGATCTGCCAAATTATTTCCCCTTATTTCTGGGGTCTTTACCTTTTGGTGTCCCTTAGTAGGTACTATAGCTACCTCTCTTAGGTAATTTTAATGCCTCTAAAACCTCTAAAATAAGTTTCTCATGTACTAATCCTTTTCCTCTTGAATTAAGTAATCTCCCTTTTTAAATTTTTCTTAAGGTATGCGCTACTCTAAAGGAATACCTTGAATCAATATATAACTCCCTTCTCTTGTGTTAAATATTCTAATGCTCTTTTTAAAGTATATAATTCACAAGTTTGCATGTTTTTCTCATCAACTTCTGCATACTCTGTATATTGCAAGTTGTATTTCTCTTTGCTAACATAACTCCCAAAGGGCTATCCTTGGGGTATCCCTTCTAGTATGCTTTTATTCCCCCTTTTTCCCTGTATCCAACTTTACTGTTTTTCTGTTCCATTTTCAAGATCTTATCTATTCATCCCCTGCCTCTGTTTCTCACTTTCACTAACCGCTTAAATACTACTTTTCTTTCAACTACTTACACCCAAAAAAACCTTTTTCTCGTACTACTTTTCAAGACAATACACCTCCCTCCAAGGAGATATGGTAAGGCTTAAAATGCACAATCCACATTACCTATTGTCATGGTTTGATGCTGGCGCAATGCTAGTGCCTTCATGAAAATACATTCTCTCTGGTGTCTACTGTGAGATGTGACCAGGAATAGAGCAAAGCAGGCTCCAGCTTAGAAATAAAGAAGAAAAAAACTTTATTAACCTACAACTATATATAAAGAGAAACACACACAGAACTCTGAATGAAAAACCTTCTAAAAAACATTCCTCATCCCCCCACCAAATTTCCAATACCCCTAAGATCACTAACTCTCAGTCCACCACCACCCTTTAGATAATCAATTCTCAGTTCATCAAGGAGAGAGAAGTCCTTCTTGTACCATAGGCTTCCCCTGGAAACACAGTTGAGACTTCTTGTGTTTCCATGTCACACGTGGCACCGCCCGGAGATCATTTGCCATCGTGACATCTTCTTTCCATGACCAGTGCTCTCACCACTGCGCAGGGACTAGAGCTGCTTCTAGGGTTTTCCTTTTAAGGGTGCTTTGCCCAGTTCCAAAAAAGAGCACAGTCTTTCACTTTTGGGACACCAGTCCCCCCCAAATTCACCCCCTTGGGCCGAGAGGTCTCAAGAATAAAGATCTTCTTCCCTGAAGACGGAGGGCACCACCACCCTCCTCACCCGTCATCTCTCTGTTCACGCACTCCTTCACATAACATCACTGCACTCCCTTGGCTCCAAGCCATTGCCTCCCCCCTAAATGCAGTCTCTGTGTCACAGGAAAAATGGTTCTGTCCATGGCTATACAAGAAAAGTCTAACTAAAGGCCACTCCATCATCCCTCCCACCAAGATTCTTCTCAACTTCTGTCGTGGCCCATTTCCTCTTATCGCATCTCTATCTCTCTTCTCATTCAACTGTAGGAGGATCAGCATTTCTAAGGTTTCCATCATCTAAGAAAAGGGTTAAAAATCTCAGGCTCTGCCTGTCCAGGACTCTCACGCGCTGCCCTGCCAGGCACCTTCTCGCCGCACCCCCCCTTCTCCTTCTCGGCCGGCCGTGCTATCAAATTTCAAGGTGGCACAAGCACCAGCACAGGCTCGCTCTCTCTCTCTCCTGGGCGGGGGGGGGGGGGGGGGGGGTAGCTGCCTGATGACTTTCCGATGTTCCTCCACCCTTCCATCCTGCAAGAGCCTTCACCTCCCCTCTCTGTCCAAGGCTCTACCTCACCCGGCCGCATTGCTTCCCCTCCCCCGCCCAGCCCGCAGCCGGGCAGGGGAGGTCTGACCTCTTTCACCACCAGAACCAAGAGAGCTTCTCCCTGGGAGTTCTATGCTTTTAACCCCCCTGTGTTCTCAGAAGCATATCCATGTCCTCAGTGTCCACACCAGGTGCCAATATTCAAATCTGAGCACCTATTGGTTTGACCACAGCATCCTAAAAAACTCACTCCCTCTCAAACCAAGACACCTATACTTTCATTCGTCTACATTCACTCACTTTTATGTCTCATTCACACATTCTTTCACACCCTTAAGACACAAAGTGGATCCCTATCGCCAGAAAATCACGTGTCCCTGTGGCCCCCCTCTCGCCTTGGGGTTGGCCTCCGGCTCTCAGTATCGCCGGGCCTCCTGGAAGGGCCCTGACTCTGGTCACCTCTGGTGCCAGTTCACCTGTGAGGCTGTCTGCGTGTCACCCACGCTCTTCAGCTATGGCCCCCTCACACCCCCGAGGGAACACTAGCTTGGTGTGCAGGTCACTCACACCCTTCGGCCAAAAATCCCCACCTGCCTGGGGAACAATAGCCTGGTTTGCAGGTCACATACTCCTCTTTCCACTGCCCTCCTCTTCCCACCCCCCCAGGAAGTTGAGGCT
This sequence comes from Molothrus ater, assembly GCF_012460135.2. NCBI lineage: Eukaryota > Metazoa > Chordata > Aves > Passeriformes > Icteridae > Molothrus > Molothrus ater. The sequence continues at coordinate 6,056,655 of NC_050510.2, forward strand.
GATTTTGTGTTTGACTCACTCTCACACACACAAGACAACAATAAGGTACCTTTTACTTTCACATCACCTATTACAAGTTTAGGTGTTACTGGCCAGGCCCGCTGCTATTGGATATCCCTCAACCCAGCTGTGTTGTCCAACACCAGATGCTCTTGGGCATTTTTCTGTCCCTCAACCCAGCGGTGTGGTACAACCACAGATGCTCTTGGGCATTTAATTTTTTGGCTGTGTTGTCCCACCCTGGGTGTTCTTGGGCATATCCTTACTCCAACAGAATTCTGCTCAACCCTGCTCTTGGATGCTCTTGGAATATAAATCCCTCAACCCAGCAGGTTTTTAGGGGCCCCTCCTGTCCCGTTTCCTAGTGGATTGGGCTAGGAAACCTTGCTCCCTACCTCCGAGGGGTCCAACCCCTCCCTGAGACCCAGTCCCAGTTACCCTGGGGGATTCTTTCACTCCTATTATCACTCGCTTCGTCTCTTTACTGGCTGCTTCCCTCGCGGAAAAACGGAAACATAGCATGGGAGACTCCAGCACTCACTTGGCAGGTCTGGGACAACCAGCCCGCCTCTCATTCACACACATTCATCTCCCTCACTGCCCCCTCGAGAAATACTTACCAATCCCTTTTCCTTCCCAGGTTCTTTGTGCACACTACTACTCTTAGGGGGCCAATTACTGCGGTTCTAGGGAGCCTTTTTTCCTTCTCTTTGTTCTATTGCCTCCTTTTGCCCACCGATCCTAAGCTGCGTCTGTTGGTCACCCCAGGGGAAACAGAGCGAGGCTGCCAAATAGGGCAGGGGGCGCCTTCCTCACCCTGACTCTCTTAAAGCACTGTCAGCGAGGTGTTAACCATCCTCTGCTACCATAATTGTGTTAAACGCCAATCACTTGTTTTTAAATTATTAAAAGTTTAATACTAAAAAAATGGTTATAAAAATAGTAATACAATTAGAGTAATAATAATTTGGACAATTTGATTTAGGACAATATGAGACAATAGAGACAAAGAGTTATGGACGTCCGGGTACCTTTTTCTGGGCAGCACAAGCCCAAAAAAGGACCCCTGTTAACAAAGGATTAACCCTTAAAAACAATAGCCTGTTGCATATTCATACACTTCATACATGATGCATAAATTCCATTCAAATACAGCATTCTGTCTGGTCATCATCAGCTTCTTCCTCTGAATCCTAACAGTGCCTTCGAGGCCGGAAGAAGTTAGTTTCTTCAGATAAGAGGGCAATAAATTCTTTTTCTCTGAAAGATTTAGGTGTCCTGTGGCTGCTATCTCGCTGCAAGTCCTTTCTTTAAAAAAAAAATCCTACATAGCACAGTTTCTATTTTAACATTTTTTTTAACCTAAAACTGTATTTAACACGCTACTTAAGAGAATTAATACAGCATTACTTTCTATCACAACACATATAATATTCATTTTAATATTTGCGAAAAGCCAATCATAAAATACGCATTTTTCACATCCAGTATACATAATTGGACCTAATTTCCCCCTTAGTCCATTCTATCATGCAGTACTGTATCATCTTACATCGTCCTTATCTTTGGTGTTGGGGTCATATTTCCACCGGGCTAGTTTTCATCCCAGGGGGCTCTCTGGGGGTATATCTGTTGATATCTTTTCACTTCCTTCTCCCCTTGGGGCTTCCTTACTTGCTCCTAGTCTGTAGGAGCATTGGGGCATAGGATGGTCGGGACGGACGGAGACGAGAGATCTCTGAAGCCAGGTTGTGGAACTTGCGGTTTATTGCAAAGGGCGTGGGTGCCGGGGTCCTTCTTGGAGCTGCCAGCCACAGCTCAGAGCAGGCCTGAGAGAAGAGAGGGGTAGAGAGGATGAGAGGGTAAGAGAGCAAGAGGGTAAGAGCGTAAAGGGAGTAAAAAAGGTAAGAGCGTAAAACGGTAAGAGCGTAAGGGAGTAAAAAAGGTAAGAGCGTAAAAGGGTAAGAGAGCAAGGTTCCCATTACAATGCAATAAATCTTCTTCTGTGTTGAATATTCTAATTCTCACTAACCAATCTAGTACAATATACAAATCCTATAGCATTTACATACAGCCTATAAGAATTGTTACATTAGCGTACTGTGTTACATTTTAAACCCTAAAAACTACTCTTTGGACCCCTTCTGCTAAGCTAGTAGGTGTCGGGTTCGGCTGTCTGTCTCTGCCCCGACACGGGTAGTGTGGTTCTTGGGTGGTACGCGTTTCAAAGGACGAGTCTGGACTCTTCAGCTTTTCGATCTTCGGATTGTTTATTATTTCTTATCTACAAAATTTTCTGTCTGCCCAACAGAGGTCTGATCTGCAAGCAGTCACAGGCACTCTCTGACCACCCACAGGGCGGTCATGTCTTTTTATACTAATATCTACGTACATAATATTTACCTTTATTTTCCAATGCTTTTCACCCATGTTAGCAAGTGCACCTTTACCATAAACCAATCCCCAAGTGCCAACATCACCACAGGAGATGAAGGACAAGAAGAAGAAAGAAGAAGGACGAGACACGCCCTGATCCCTCCATCTTGTCTCCATAACCCCCCTGTACCAAAAACCTTAAAGTCTATATTTCACCCTCTAAATGTGTCCCTTTTACACTTTTCATTCTAAAGTGATTCTCTTGTCCTCAAACTCTTGTTACTTCTGTGGATGGATCAAAATCAAGCCACCAAACACTCCTGGCAACATTCCAGGATTTTCGAGACCCCCAAGGGTTCTCCTGGCATCTCTGGACATCGGGAACGATGTGCTGAGATCCCACATCTCCCCCTTCTGTTTGCACCAAGAAGACTTCTTTGGCAACTTGACTCATGACACGTCTCACACACAAAAAGATGCATGGGACGATGAGCATGAGGACTAAGAGTATTATTAAAATATAAAATCCCATTTTTAAAAACCCTCTCCATAAGGGAGAAAGATCAAAAAATCCCGCCACATCATCAATCCATGATCCAGTCACTTCGCCTAGTTTCTTTATACTGTCTTTTATATTTTGAATACTTTCATGAATTGATCTTGAATGATCCGAGAGATTCATGCAGCACATTCCCTCAGACTCTTCACATCCATGTCCATGAGCAAGCAATAGATAATCGATTGCTGCCCTATTTTGCAGAGTTGCCTCTCTCACACTACTTATGTCTTTTAACATATCACTCAAAGCGAGAGAGATTGATTGAGCATGCTTGCTCAACCAACAACCCATGTGGTCCAGTTGAGTCAAGGCCACCCCCGACGCTGTCTGAGGTGAGAAAATTGCTGCCGCAATTCTCCTTGCCTTGTCCCAGGTGTACACTTCATCATCACAGTCTGCACTGTAATGTTGCAAGGACCTTTTTTCTTTGTGTTTTTGCTCTCTTAATACTTTCAAATCTGGTGACAACATTGAAATCCTCCCAATGCTGCATGGACCTCCCTTGGCATTTGCAGGAATGCCGTGCCAAATTCTGTCCCCACAAATTAAAAACAACCCACGTGGCAATTGCACTGGGACCTGGATTGATCCTTTGGCTGTCGTCACAGTGTGATTGCACCAAGCTGATGCGTTTCTATAATATTTGTGATTTGGTGTGACATCAACGCTTTTGTTTGTCCTTGACACATTCGAAATTTCGAATTTCATGCATAGTTCCATTGTTGTGGACCCGAAAATTTCCAATTCCTGCGGTTCGGTAGAAGCCACAGGTAAAAGATGTGTCCAAGCACACCATTCATTCACAGGATCTTTGATGACCTGTGAAATCTCCATTGGAGAATGCCCTGGAATTGGCCATTCGCCCACTGGCAATCCAACCATGCATGCTGTGAATGGTTTCCCTGGTTTCGAATGTGTCAGGCAGATACTTTCTAAATTTGCTGCCTGGGCTAACGTTTCCCAAACATTTTGTTTTGGTTGACTGATAGGTAGATTTGCTCCATTGCTTAAAGCAACAGATGAAAGCATGAGCATCATGAAGCTCACGACTTCACCCTTATAAAAATTCATTGTCATGCTCCCACTCAAAGCCACAAAGGAAAAAACCCCCAAAGTTTTTATTCTTTTCGTCCCTCTTCTGAGTTGCTGCCCACAACTTGAGTTTCTTCCTCCGTCTGCGTACTCGTTTCTCTGCCTCTGGGATCTGTGCTCTCCTGCTCTCTTGTCTGAAATGGCTTCACGTGCCGCGCTGACACCCACTTCAGCCCTTGCCCTGTGGAAACACAAGCAAAACCCTTGCCCCAAGTGATTAGTTTGAAAGGACCCTCTATTTGTCCTGTCTCTGGGTTTCTGATCAAAACCAAAGGATTGTCCCTTAGTTTTGCCTGAGAGCTGTTTGAAAAATGCCTCACGATTGGTGGATTGGGTTCAGAAGACGAACTGTTAAGAAAATTCAACACATACAATGCTTTGTTTAATTTCATGTGTGGTGTCGCCTCTGGCTCCCCCCTTTTCTGCCTGTCCAAAAGGGATTTCAGGGTGTGATGTGTTCTTTCAATGATTGCCTGACCTGTGGGTGAATGTGGAATGCCAAATGTGTGTCTGACACCCCATTTTTTCAGGAATCTGTCAAGCACCCTGCCTGTATATGTTGGACCATTATCTGTTTTTATTTCCTGAGGCACACCTAATGATGCAAATGCTTGTAAAAAATGTCGACAAGCATGTTCTGCTGTTTCCCCTGCATGTGCTGAAGCAAAGACTGCCCCTGAGAATGTATCTACTGATACATGAACATTTTTGAGTCTCCCAAATGATGGATATTTTGTAACATCTGTTTGCCACAGCTGAAGACTTTGCAGTCCTCGTGGATTGACTGCTCCTGTTGAAGCAGGTGGTTGCACGAGTTGACAATCTGGACAAGCACTAATGATTTCCCTCGCCTGAGTTTTTGTGAGACGAAAGGATTCCATCAGCGCCTGCGCATTCTGATGAAAAAATGCATGACTCAGTCGTGCTTGCTCAAAAATGTCCGGAAGTGTTTGTGAAATGGGCATTGTCAATCTGTCTGCCTGAGCATTCCCTTCCGCTAGAAATCCTGGAAGTGTTGTGTGCGCTCTGATGTGAGTGATGAAATATTCTTCTTTCCTGCTTTCTAGCACTGTTTTCATGCTCACTAGATAGGAATATAAAACTTCGTTGCTGACTTCTTTCAAGAGCGAACCTTCCAATCGCTTGACCACACCTGCAACATATGCAGAGTCTGTGACCAAATTGAGCGGTTGTTGGAACAACTGAAATGCTCGGACAACAGCTGCCAACTCCACAATTTGTGGAGAGCCTTGAACTGTCTTCACGTTTGACTCCCATTCCCCTGTCGTTGAGTTCATCCACGTGATCACTGACTTGTGTGTCTTCCCTGAGCCATCAGTGAACACTGTGATCCCGTCCAGAGGTTCTTCACTTATTTGTGGCTTTGCTCTGTAGCATATTTGCGATTGCAACATTCTATGTTATGGAAAATTGATGGTGCAAGCTCCTGGAAAAGCTAACAACGCAATTAACAAATCTTTTGATTTCTGCATCGCCCAATCGAAATAATCTTTTTTCAAAGGCAGATAAATCTTTGAAAATTCTCGTCCTGCCATTGTCAGCAATCTTGTTCTCCCCTTTATGATGATCTGTGCTGCCATCTCCCGTTTCCCGGAAGTGGTAGAGGATTCCCTTCCACGTCTGTCTGGGAAAAACATTCTTTCACAGAGTGTCTTCCTCTTCCGCACCGTGCACAGAGTGGCTTTGCAGGTTTTTGTGTCTGCACTTGTGCATGTGCATGTGGACAATTCTTTTTCAAGTGTCCAAACGCCCCACATTTGTAGCATTGTCCTCCTGATGGATTGCTCTTCTTCTGGATGGTTGCAAGAACTTTATTTATGTTTTCACTCTGTTGTTGGAGTACCTTTTCCAGCATCTTTTCAACCTTGTCCTGATCTTCTGACTGCCTCTCCGGGTTTCTTCTTATCTGTTCTCCCCATTCTCCTCTCAGCTCATCCCTCACGATCGACGCGACGTGCTGAGGTGTTCCCACTCTGCTGCATGCCTCCACCATCTCTGCCAAGGATGGCCGTCCTGGCATTGCGCTGATGACCCGTTGACAATCCGGGTTGGCATTGCCGAAAGCTAGACTTTCCATGAGAGGTTGCTTTGCCTCATCAATCGTCACCTGTCGATCCACAGCTTGCGAGAGTCGATCTATGAAAGATGAGAATGGTTCTGTGGGACCTTGCCTGACGCATGAGAATGGGACGTCCGGAACTCCCGCCGGAGCAATCTGCAAGATTGCTTTGCGTGCTGCTTCTTTGATGTCATTCAACACCCGTCGTGGAAGCCATGCTGCTTGCTCCACTGGATTGTCATCTGGAGGATCTCCTGCTAACTGTGCTTCTGTGAGGTTTGCGTTTGGCCCACCTTGATAGCTGGCTCTCAACTCTGTGAGATATCTTCTCCATCTTCTGTCCCAGATAAGACTTTGTGTGTCAGTGAGAATCATCGACACAAGACATCGAATGTCGAATGGCGTGAAATCATACGCATTGAATGTCCCCTTCAGGAGCTGTTTGAAGAACTGCGAATTCAGACCATTGTTCTGAATGGCCTTTGATAAGTCTTTGATCACTTCGTGACCCAACCTTTCCCACCTTGGATTTTGACCTTGTGCATCATATGTCACTGGCATTATTATGTCTCCTGATCCTCTGATCAAACCCTTTTCTTTTGATAATTCATTTCTAATTTCCCTCCAGTCTATTGGTTCTATTGGCTGTTCTTCTTCTTCCTCTGGAAACTCCATTGGCCATTGCCTGCACAATGGAATCATGGAGGTTCTTGGTGATCCTTCGCTCCACGTTCTTTGACTTGAGGTCTTCAGTCTTGCTCCTAAATCTGAAAAAGAAACTTGAGGCTCTCTTGAACGTGTTCTTTTTGCTGCATCAAAAGACTGCAGAAGATTCCTTGCTGCTTCCACTGCTGAAAGCATCCATGCTGGAATTCCCTCTCTTGCTGTAATGTGTATCATTTCTTCTTCTTGAGGCTGTGTTTCATCTGAGCTGTCTTCAACTTCATATGATCCTGAAGTTGATGGAATATTATCCTTTTGCTGTGTTGTTGTTGTTGTTTTTATTTTCTTTAATGTAGCTTTCTTTTTATAAATTGTTGGAAAAAATTGCTGCATTGTTGCAGTTTGGCCAGCAGGTGATGTGGTGGCGCTGTCGAGCAGTTCCGACATGTCCTGCAATGTGGTCGTCCCTCCACGAGGTGGCGCTGTCGCCTGCCTGGACAACCTTGATGACGACACGAAGTCGATCGCTTCCTGCTCAGCAGACTGCAACGCTTGCAACCGTGTTTGAGACCGAGTTTGCATGGCTGTTGACTGAGCTGGCATTGAGGGTTGAATACTTGAATGTTTCTTTTGAGTGGAAGGGGTTTGAACCATAGGGTTTGAGACTGAAGGCATCGGTCTCGGAGAGGGGGTGGAGCCCCGGGATGTCGAACCCCGAGCGTGGCCCCTCCTCTTCGCCCCAGACATCACAGAGGATCGGACCCGCCCCCGACCTCGCTCCGCCGGCACTTCCCGCGCATGCGTGCCTTCGGGGACGCCCCCTGCCTCCCCTGTACTGACGTCACTGTCTCCGTCCCACTCCACCTCCGAAGTCTCCTCCCTATTGTCTGTTCCTGTCCCTCTCTCCTCCTCCTCTGACGCTGTATCCACACCCCCCGCCGAAGCGCGCAGCCCTCCCCCCGCGGGTGTCCCCTTTCTCACTGCGATTCGAGCCGAACTCCGGGTCCAGATTTCCGGGTCTGACGTCACCACCGCGCGTTTCCTGCGTCCCCCCATGGCAGCTCGCTGGAGCTCTGCAGTTGCTCTGCCCTTGCTGCCCGTGTCTGACGCTGCCGCGCCGGTTTGAGAGCCCTCCCCGGCCGGTCCCTGAGCCTTGCTTGACATGCGCACTTTTGGCACCGCGCCAAATGAGGCTGCCGCCGCTTTCGGCGTTGCGCTCGCAAAAGCCGCACAAGAACCCGTGTCCCCCATCACCTCCACGCCCCCCCCGCCGGCCGCTGCCGCTTCTGCGCTGCCACGCCTGCCGTGAGAGAGCGCATCCCCCCTCCCCGCTTGTTCCCTTTGAACCCCCCCTCCCCGACTCCACCACTTTTTCCACCTCCTCTCCCTCTGATTCCTGCGAATCGGGACGGTACGCTCTTAGAGAGCGACCTGCCTCCTCGATATCACTAGGAGAAAACTTTATTTCATCAGGGAGCGGAATGGTATCATCTGTGTCTGAGTCAGAGTCTGAAGCCCCTGCACTCTCTGGAGTCTCAGGGTGCTTTAGGGTTCCCTTGGGTTTTTGGGATGGTGGGACTGAAGGCAATGACATTTCTCCTGGTCCCCTTTTCTCGGGCACCTTTTCCCCCGGGCCAATTGAGATCAGAGCCAATCTCTGCTTTGAGCCTTGCTCTGGTCCCTCCGCCCCTTTGGGACCTGCAACAAGTTGTTGCCTGGCTGACCCTCTCAACTGAGTCGAGGTCGCCTCTAACATAATTCTGGCTGAAGACAGCAATTTCAAGGCTGTCTTATCATCATTGGTGGCTAGAAAATATAGGTGTCTGTTAACTTCTTGCCAAAAGCCTACTTCAAATAACAACCGTGTTTCTGAGTACGGGTAATTACACCGCACCCACAACAGTAATTTTCTAAGCTTTTTCTTTGGGATCCCCCTAGTGTGTGTGTCTGCCACACCCTGTAGGTCGGACAGAATCTCTATTTGTTCCTGGGAAAGTGTACCCCCCATGTTCTTAATTCTTGACCTTCTCACCGAATTCCTGTCGTCAGAGCAGTCCGAAGGCTCCTGGTCACTGGCCTGCAGGTCACAGGAGATGGATTCGGAGTCGCCTTTTCCGATTCCGATTCGGGCTGTCCTGCTACAAACTTTCTTCGGCTGGAGTGCGATGTTCTCTGTGGCTGCTGCGTCTGCAGACTCTGCTGGCTGCTTTCTGGCTGTTTTCCCAAGGAGTTATCAGTGCTCTCCTGGGAATGAGTCCAGCTCGGGAGCTGCCCACTCGGTGCTTCAAGGCTGCCCTGTGCAAGAGGTGCACACCAGAGCTCACCGTGGCTCAGCGAGTGCTGCCGGATGCTGCTGGATCGCCGGTTGCTGCCGAGTAGCTCCCCGGGTGTCCACCGGGTGCCCACCGGGTGCCCACCCAGGGACGCCAAATGTCGGGTTCGGCTGTCTGTCTCTGCCCCGACACGGGTAGTGTGGTTCTTGGGTGGCACGCGTTTCAAAGGACGAGTCTGGACTCTTCAGCTTTTCGATCTTCGGATTGTTTATTATTTCTTATCTACAAAATTTTCTGTCTGCCCAACAGAGGTCTGATCTGCAAGCAGTCACAGGCACTCTCTGACCACCCACGGGGCGGTCATGTCTTTTTATACTAATATCTACGTACATAATATTTACCTTTATTTTCCAATGCTTTTCACTCATGTTAGCAAGTGCACCTTTACCATAAACCAATCCCCAAGTGCCAACATCACCACAGGAGATGAAGGACAAGAAGAAGAAAGAAGAAGGACGAGACACGCCCTGATCCCTCCATCTTGTCTCCATAACCCCCCTGTACCAAAAACCTTAAAGTCTATATTTCACCCTCTAAATGTGTCCCTTTTACACTTTTCATTCTAAAGTGATTCTCTTGTCCTCAAACTCTTGTTACTTCTGTGGATGGATCAAAATCAAGCCACCAAACACTCCTGGCAACATTCCAGGATTTTCGAGACCCCCAAGGGTTCTCCTGGCATCTCTGGACATCGGGAACGATGTGCTGAGATCCCACAAGTAGGGTCTGCTCTGACCCTTGGACCTGTCTGCAAGCAGAGGGTATTGTTTCATCAAAAGGGGATTACCTTCAGTCCGGCCACACCACTGTTTTCCAGTTGTTCAGTAGCTAAGGTATCTCAAAGCTTGCTTTCATTTCAATCTCACTTATAGTTTCTATATTCTCAAAATCTTTTGCCAGACAATCATATTTATAAGACTTTCCTGTTTCATCTTCCCCAACACTAGTCCCATCCTCCCTGCTAATCACAGGTCCTTGCAACAAAACCTGCCTTTTTCAAACAGATGATACCAAGTCCTTGCAATAAAAGCCAGCCTCCCTCCAGTCAATCACAAGTCCTTGCAACAAAAGCCCGCCTCCCTCCAAGAAAAACAAAAACAAAAACAACCTGCCTTCCTCCAGGCAAGCGAAAGCAAATAAACAGACATGGCCCATCGAGGTCCAGAGAATTAGCAAGAGATTAAGTGACTCACAGAGTCTTAATCACAGAGGCTCGTCTACAAAATGGTGGCTCCGCCTTTTATACCCCTGGTGTTGCATCAGCCAAATACATATTCATAGGTGGTCATACATATTCAAGCATTTTCCTTATATATCCCTGGCCCATGCCAAAGTCTGCCAGTTAACTCTTCTTTGCCATCCATTGGTGGAGACCTTCTTGCAAGTTGATTGGAGTGAGGTGTTGCATGCCAAGTCCCCCTAGTGACAAGCTTCCCCCATTCCCAGCAGCCTCATGCAAGGGGCACGTGTACACACCCTCCCCCCACATCTCTGACAACCCTGACAACCAGGGTTGTCTGATGGCAACAATACAGAGGGGAGAAGAGAGGATTAAAGGGAGGAAAAAATGGGTCCAAAAACAACCTATAACAACAGAGTCACACATCAGAAGAACTTTAAACCTTAACAAAGCTTCTTTTAACACACGTAATATCCATTCTTCATTTGTGAGAACCAATCACCACACTGAAGCGATATGCGGAATAAATAGACTTTACAACCTGATGTAGTTACAAAGTGGGTATCTATGTCAGCACCCAGCACAAGCGAGATAGCTCTCATGAAAACTTGTTCCCCAAGCCTCGGTCTGACCCACATCTTTATTCACAAAGGTGTTTTATATGCATTACATTGCATAATCTTTCCATGCGTATTCAACCCCTGGCCCCGCCTGTCCTCACCTCGCATGGTAATTAGATCCATGCCCTTCTGAGCATGAGTTGTTTGCTGTGGTGGTCGCAAAGGGGTCTTTGGGGGTCTCTGAGGCTGAAGATTGTAGTCTTCCTCATGACTGAACTTTTGAACTTTTCTCCTTTGTGTGTGCGCTTTTGGTCCCTTGGTGCTTATCTGAGTATGTCTGTCGGTCTTGATGAGCTTGGAGACAGAGGAGGCCCTTTATCTGTGTTTCTTGCATCCATTGGTGTAGGAAAGACATTCTATGCTGTTCTCGTGAGCCAGCAAAGGCTTCCTGATGATAAGGAAAGCCCCATATCTCTCCTGAGAAAGACACCAAGGTTGTCATCATGGAGACGTGATGAAGGAGAGAAAGTTGAGATACAGACTCTAGCTGGCTCACAGAATGACATGGCTCCTTAATCACCTACTGAGAACTTTGTTTCTTTCCTATAACCAATGGGCAGTGAATGTGTATGTTAAGTGAATGTAAATATCTTGAAAAAGTATAAAAGCAACATGTTGCTGTAATAAATTTCTCTTGCACCCTTCTGATGGAGTTGTGGTACTTTGTGCTGTGTCGTTTTCTATAACGACATCTGGTGACTGTCTGCCGTGATTGCAACTGGACTGTAAAAAAGGGGAAAAAAAATGAGAAAAAGACAGAAAAAGTTGAAGGGTACCCTAAAAATGAGTGAAGGCAGCAAGGACACTGTGGAGGTTTGGATCTAATTCAGACGTCTGATTTGAGGTGAGCGATTGGGAAAAATAATGGGAAATAATTTATCAAAGAAGGAAAAGACTGTTTTGTCCACGTGGAAAGCTTTATTGAAAAGGAAAAATGTTCAAGCTTCTGATAATGCCCTTCATAGTTTACTGATATGGTGTAAATCACAGGACTTTGAAGCTGATGCCGACACTGCCTTCAGTGTCGGGGCATGGAAAAATGTTGGGAAGAGACTATGGGAAGTGATATCTAAGGGGGATAAGATGGTTGTTGATTTGGCTACTACCTGGAGACTGTTGTATGAGGCACTGAAGGAATGGAAAGCAGAAAAAGATAGAGGGGAGGAATTGGAGGAGCAGGAATTAGAGCAAGAAGCTGAAGTAGAGGAACAGGAGGAAGATGAGGCTGAGCCTGTCGATGAATCTCCCCCTGAGGAGTCTGCTGTAGCTGCTGTGGAGGCTCATCCAGGGTTTGCTATCATGAGAATCAAACAGCAGGCTAAGATTGCTCCTCGATATTTATCTCCAAAAGACTATGTTAAAACTGTGTATACTTCACCTGCTCAGCTGTTCGTTGAACTGAGTGCTAAACCAAAGTATCTTACGCCTGCACAGCAATTAGCAAAAATGAAGTTACAGAAGAAGCGAAGTGAAAAACAGGCTCGGTCATTGGCCCTTCTGCCTCTCCCTGGGCCATTTGCTCCCTTCTCCCCCTCCCCTGGGTCGGCTGATCCTCCCCCACCCTCCCACGGATCCGCTGCCCCTCCCTTACTTGTCCGTCGGTCGGCTGCTCCTCCCCCACCCTCCCATGGCTCGGCTGCCTCCTCTCCATATTCCCTTGAGCCATCCACCCCGTCTCTGCCCCCCTTCGAGTCGTCTGCCTCCACTCCACTCCCAGTTGAGCCATCTGCCCCCCCCCCCACATCTGAACTGGTTGAACAAATGCAATCATTAACTGTGTCCTTCCTTGTCTAGTGATAGTTCTGACGATGAACTGACGGTTATAAGTACATCTAAAAAGAAGCAGGGATCTGTTTCTGTTAGACCTCGTAGCAGATCCAGGCCTGATGTTTCTTGGACTCTGCCTCCCTGACAAGTGGCTGTGACTCCTCGACACCCTTTGCAATTTTGGGAGCATGTGAGAATGAAAGCAGCTGAAGTGGGAGATTGGAATTTGTTAAATAAGTCCACCTAAAAGGATGGAGGTGGCTGCTGCTACTTCTTCTGGTGGGCCTGTGGCTTTTCCTGTTTTCAAAGCTGCTCCTAATTCAGGACAACAAGATAGCCATCAGGTTTTTGCATGGAGGGTTGTACAGGACCTTCAGTCAAAAGTAGATCAGCATGGTGTTAACTCTTCTCAGGTGATGCAAGTGATTCGTGTTCTAAATGCTGATGTACTTGCACCTTATGATATTGTTCACCTTGCTATGATTCTGTTTCAGCCAGTGCAGTATGGTGTGTTTCAAGCTACCTGGAAACAAATGATTGAAAGAGTAGCATTGGAGAGTTACCTCAGTCACGCTGTTGATGCCTTGCTGGGCAATGGACCGTTCTCTAACCCAGATTTGCAGGCAAGATGGGACCCTCTGGTTCTTGCACAGGCCCAGCAGCTGGGTATGAGTGCCTTACTTAAAACAATGGAAATGGCAGCTCCTAAACCAAGGTATATTACCATCCAGCAAGGGGTAAAGGAACCTTTTCTGCAGTTTGTGGAGAGGGTTGCTGCAGCCCTTGAGAAGCAAGTAGAAGATGATAAGTTGAGGCAAATTTTATGCAGACAGATAGCACAGGAAAATGTGAATGATGATTGTAGGTGAATTATTGATTCTTTACAGGGAGATCCCTCGCTGTCTGATCTTGTAGTTGCTTGCTCAAAGGTCGGTTCAGTTGAGCATAAAATGGCTGCTTTGGCAACAGTCATGAAGTCCTCACCCAGATGTTCTGCTTGTGAAGAATCAGGGCATGTGAAGACCCAATGCCTTCAAACTGCTGGACAATGTGCACACTCTAGGGTAACTTGGACCAATAAAGTGCCTTGTTATTGTTGTGGTTAGTTTGGCCACATTGCTAAATTTTGTAAGTTAAGATCTTTTTCAGGTGGTTGACAAGTGCAGGGAAACTGGTAAGAGGAACGCGAAGGGGCGCGTGGAGACACAAATACCCCGACGACAATCACGAGCCCTGCCAGCACTGCAAAGCTCTTCATTTGTGACCGATACAAAGGGGCCACAAGAGGCTTGGCAGGGATTGATTTACCGGTAGCTGACATAGTGACTATTTTGACAAGACGTATATGTAAAGTGCCTCTTGATGCTTACGGTCCTATCGGCCAAGGTTTGAGTACTTTTCTGATGGGAAGATCTAGTAGCACTATTCAAGGTATTAATGTCCATTTGGGTCTTATTGATTCTGATTATGTGGGACAAATTCAGGCTATGGTGTCTGTTAGTAAACCTCCTGTTGTTATTCAAAAAGGTACTTGTATTGCTCAACTTGTTCCTTTTATGAGTTGTGTTCCAACTGTAGTGGACTGGAGTCATGGCACTGGAGGTTTTGGATCTACAGGACCACCTCAGGTTCTTTGGACTCAAAAGGTGACAGATGAGAGTCCGGAAATACAATGTTTGGTCACTGCTAAGGGATGTCATCCAGAAACTACAACAATATCGGGTTTACTTGACACAGGAGCAGATGTAACTATAATTTCACAGCTTGTTTGGCCTCCAACATGGCCCCTCACTCCATCAACCTTTGGAGTTGTTGGGTTAGGTGGGTCAACTGCTGGTGCTTTATCTGCTATTGCGATCACTGTAACACATCTTGAAGGCCAACAAGCTAACATTAGACCATATGTTACTAATGCTCAGCCTAATTTATGGGGACGTAATTGCTTAACCCAGTGGGGTGTTAAAATCACAACGGATTTTTAGTGGGGGCCACTGGCATGCAGGGCTTTAAACGTCTGGTTTTGTCCTTGACATGGCTGACAGATAAACCTGTCTGGATTGATCAGTGGCCCCTGCCTACTGAAAAGCTTCTTGCCCTGCGAGGCTTAGTGAAAGAACAATTGCAAGATGGACATATAGAAAAATTATTTAGCTCATGGAATACAGCAGTGTTTGTAATAAAAAAGAAATCTGGTAAATGGAGACTTTTGCACGATTTGCAGCGGATAAACGCTGTGATGGCCACAATGGGTGCTTTACAATCTACACCTACATTGTAGGTGTCTCCCAACACCTACAATGATTCCACAAGGATGGGAAATAATTATCATTGATTTGAAAGATTGATTTTTTACAATTACATTGGCTGATCAGGATAAGGAAAAATTTGCCTTTACCGTGCCTTCTTTAAATTATGAGGAACCAGCCCAAAGATATCAGTGGATGGTTTTGCCTCAAGGAGTGAGAAATTGTTCAAGTATTTGTCAATGGTTTGTGGCACAGGCTTTATCAAAGGTCTGAGAGCAATTTAGCAATTGGTATTGCTATCATTATATGGATGATATCTTATTGGCGTCTGAAAATAAACAACAATTATCGGCTCTTGAACAATGTGCTGTGAAAAATTTAGAAGCCTTTGGTTTGGTTATCGCCCCAGAGAAAGTTCAAAGACAGATGCCTTGGAAATATTTGGGGTTGATAATCACCAATACACAAATTGTGCCTCAACCTGTGAAACTGGACATTGATATTAAAACTGCTGTTGATGTGCAAAAATTGGTTGGTGCAATAGGTTGGCTTAGGCCATACTTGGGGATAACTAATCATCAACTGCAACCTTTGTATGACTTACTATCAGGGATCACTTCCTCTACTGATGAGAGACATTTGACTGCTGCAGCAAAAAAGGCTGTAGAAGAAATTGAATTGGCCTTGACATCTAAATTTGTTACTAGGATAGATGTTTCTGTTGGTGTACAATTATTTATTTTGAGAGATCATGAAATACCATGTGGATTGTTGTGTCAATGGAATGATAAATGGGAATATAAATTGCATATTTTGGAGTGGATATTTTTGTCTTTCAGGTCCTGAAAAACAGCTCCAGGCCTGTATGAGCTTTTTGCAGACATCATTATCAAATGTTGCAGACGCTGCAATGAGATCTTAGGCCGTGATCCTGTAACTATTGTCATACTGGTACAACAATGGTTTTTTGAGTCGTGTTTTCAAAACAATCATGAGCTGCAATCTGCTTTATCTTCCTTTACAGGTCAAATAGTATATCATTTACCTTCTCATCCTATTTTGATTTTCACTAAGAGGATTCCTTTTCAGGGGAAACAACTTTGCTCTTCTGTTCCAGTGGAAGGTGCAACAGTTTTTACAATGGATCAGGAAGAACTGGAAAAGCTGCTGTAGCCTGGAAGAAAGATGACCACTGGGAATATGAAGTAATGGTTCAACAAGGGTCTCCTCAGTTAATCGAACTTTGTGCCATACTCTTGGCCTTTATCTTATTTCCTAGTTCCATAAATATAGTTACAGACTCTGTTTATGTTGCTAATTTAGTGAAGCAGTTGGATAATGTAAAGGAGAAACCATTATTTGTTATGTTGTTGAAATTGTGGACTGTTATTCGTAATCGAAAACATTCTTATTTTATTATGCATATTCTTAGTCATACATTGCTACCTGGATTCTTTGTTGAAGGTAACGCCTATATGGATTCCCATGTGGCTGCCTCAGCAGTAAAAATGGTGTCTAATGTGTTACAGCAAGCTGTTCTATCTCACCAATTTTTTCATCAGGGTGCTCAGGCACTACGGCAGCAATTTAAATTATCACATAGTGAAGCAAAGTCAATTATTTCTTCTTGCCTTGATTTTCATATGTCTCATGTTTCACAGTATTATGGTACTAATCCTAGAGGCTTACTCCCTTTGCAAGAATGGCAAACAGATGTTACAAAAATGCCTGAATTTGGCCGTCTAAAGTGTGTTCACGTTACAATTGACACCTTTTCTCATGCCATGGTTGCTTCAGCATTGGCAGGTGAAACAGCTCGGGATGTTATTCGTCAATTTTGCCACACCTTTTCCATCTTAGACGTTCCATCACATGTGAAGATGGATAATGGCCCGGCGTATGTTTCAAAGCAATTGCAAGTGTTTTTTCGTGTCTGGGGTGTTGGTCATTCTATTGGTATCCCTCATGCTTCGACAGGCCAAGCAATTATTGAACGTGCTCATGGTGTGTTGAAGCGCCAGGTACAAAAACAAAAAGGGGGAATGCAGAAGGAGTTGCCTCAAGTGAGATTAGATAAAGCCATTTATGTCTTAAACTTTCGGCGTCCTTTACCTGACTCACAAGTGTCTCCTATATTCTATCATTTTTCATCTTTGAATTCAAAACAGCCAAACTTTCAGAAAGGTATTATGGTATGGGTAAAAGATTTAATCACGGGAAAGTGCACTGGCCCAGTGGAATTAGGAACATGGGGAAGAGGATATGCATGTGTTTTAACAGAAAATGGCCCTCTTTGGGTCTCTGCCTGTTGTGTTAAACCTTATTTGGGGCACACAGAAAAGGACGGGATGGGTGGTTCTACAGTGAGAGCAAAATGAGTAGGTAATTGCATTGGTTATTAGGTGGATGGAAGCATGGACTCTCAAGGAATGTGTGGTAAAGATGGTAATTCAAGACAGAGTAAAGGTAGTTATAGGCTTACACTGAAAATCCAAAATTTAAATTAGTGGATGTTACTTTTGCTTCTTTTCCTTGAATTCTCTTATAGAGAGGTTGGTAGTACTGAGAAATGTGTCATACCATTTCCTTTTGCAGGGCACCGCCGATCCCAAAATAGGGGAACTTGATGTACCTAAGGGAGAAGTGTTGCCTTTGCATAGGAGTTGAACTAGTAGCTGAAGTCCACACTTTGAGCAACTAGGTTGGTTGCCCAGTATGATAGCAGCAACCAGTTGTAAAGTTAAGTGGATGCTACTTAGTTCTAAGTGGTGACTAGGCGGATGACTTGGTCTCTGATTCTGTGTGGGAGAAAGTTATTTGATTAGAGGTGAAGGTGTCATTCTGCTACAAATGTGTCATCCAGAAATTGTGAGGTCTGTAACGGTATTTGACGATCTGTTTTTATGTGCCTTGTTTGTATATGAATGTTAAGATTGTGAGGGTGTGTGTTGTGGAGTTTGTAGAAGTTGGTTATCTGTAAGTGAATGAAGAATGGCTCCTCCATCTGCTTGGATTTTTGCAAGGGCCCTGCAGAAGTCCTTAGCAGTTGTGTTTACGGGTCAAATACAAAAAGGGGGAATTGTAGGAAAGACATTCTGTGCTGGTCTTTTGAGCTAGCAAAGGCTTCCTGATGATAAGGAAAGCCCCATATCTCTCCTGAGAAAGACACCAAGGTTGTCATCATGAAGATGTGATGAAGGAGAGAAAGTTAAGAGATACAGACTCTAGCTGGCTCACAGAATGACATGGCTCCTTAATCACCTACTGAGAACTTTGTTTCTTTCCTATAACCAATGGGCAGTGAATGTGTATGTTAAGTGAATGTAAATATCTTGAAAAAGTATAAAAGCAACATGTTGCTGTAATAAATTTCTCTTGCACCTTTCTGATGGAGTTGTGGTACTTTGTGCTGTGTCGTGCTCTATAACAACACCTTGGTCTTCTCCCAGTATTGTTCCTCATGCAAGAAGCTTCAGAAATTTGCATTTTCCTATGCCCTTTGTACCATGGCAGAGGTTTCTTAAGTAAAAGGTTAACATTCAACACATAATTCTACAAGCTAAAGTTTAAATGCTTAATTCATATTGCTAACTCAAGTGAACTCCAAAAAATCTCTATTTCAACACCACCCATCTATAACAAGAAGCAAGTTCCAAAGCCATCACCAATACCTTGGGCTTTGAAAATTGTAGGCAGCTGCTTTATTAATGAAAAAATCTATTTTCGCATCATTTGTAGCATTTTTTCCATGGATTTTGTAATCCTTCTTTACAAATCTACCCATAAGAAACTAATTTTTTAATTTGTGCAGGGTTTTAACAAATGCTCAGATGATTATTTCAAGTTGCCATTTGATATATTGAACCATGGCAAAATCACTGATTCGGGTAAGACTAAAATATTTGCCATGCACATTCTTTAAATGTTTTTAATATTGTTGAGTTTTAATTTTCATGAGTAGTCTCACAGTTTCACATATCTATAACACTGTTAAATACAGTTTCACAGTTACTTTTTTTTAGATATACATTGATAAAAATCTCATCATGTTTCAGATACAATTTCACAGCAAGTAAAACTTTGCTCTGAAGTAAATGAAGAGGTCAGCTAATTATCAAATATGCATATCTAATTTCTTGGGGTCTTTAAAATTTGTTCCCAAACAGTGCCTAAAGCATTATTCAGTAGATATTTCAGGGCTATAGGAAGCAGTAAGAAGGGAATAATGTTTTCTGTCTCCTGTTTAGAGCTGAATCCATTAGAGGAGATATTTGTGATTTAGTGAACATGCCCGGAGACATATCTTTAAAAATTAAGGTGATTCCAAGATTGTTTGTTGTTTTTTTCTTTTTTTGAAGTGCCTGTGAAGTCTGCAAGTTCTAATTGGAGTAAGATTTAAACACTTATGTATCCTTGTGGAACTGGTTCTGAATAGTCTCTTGAAGGGTAGGGGTAGAAGGATTGAAGTCAGAGTATTCTTTGGAAAACTGAAGTAGATTATCCCAATTGCCTTGTCTGGCTTTATTTGATCTGTAAAACAATGAATTTAGTGGTTTCCTCAAGCATTGGATTCTTTTCACATCATCTTTATGAGTGCAACTCAGCAAAGCTTTTTTTTTGCAATAGCTTCTGTACTTTGCAGCTACAAAACGCTGTTTGCTACCACAAAATAAAACACATTTCTTGTGCTCATCCTGCTGATTTTCATATCCCTGATGACTAGAATTCTTTTAATCCTAGTAGCTATCAAAGTACCATCAAGACTGTAACAATATCGTGATGCAGCCAAAACACACATGGCGTTAGGGGGCATCATATATATACCAAACTGCTCTGTGGACTAGTGTGTTGCTCTTACCAGCCTTGACAACTGGCCCAGCGCTGCTTGTACAACGCTTTCAAAGTGTTTTAAGAGCACAAGGGTGGGTGGTTTTTCTTCCTGTTCCATGTATGCTTTAATGACAATACCACAGGTACTCTTGGGCAAAGTCTCTGAAGCTGCTTTTACTTAACTCAGCAGTGTCTGTCAGAAGGAAAGAAATGGTGTGAAGAACCTACTAGAAGGAATTTTTGCTTCACTAATAATTCTAGCAAAACTTTTTTTGATTTTGGTGGACTGCAGCTATCCGTGTCTTTAAGACCATCTATTTGGTGATGTCTGAAGGCAGTTTGGGATATTTCATTGTATTTGTGTCTCCTATGTGCTCTGTAATGCCTTTTGATACATACGTAGTGGATGCACAAAGATTTAAATTTTGGCTCCTGATCATATATAAGCTTATATCACCATCTGTGGAAAAATATTACTCCTGTGATGTTGTGATGTTTTTAAGAGACAAATATGTTATCTACAACAATATTAATTAGATGGTATTTGAGATTAAATTGTGGAACCTGTTTTAATAGAATACAGAAACAATGAATGAATTGTTCTCAAAACTCTACAAAGAGGCTGAGAAGATCAAGCAGTAAAAACTGACTGTAGAATCAGAACTAAACTGAAATGAAAGAAAACTCCAAGAAAATAGAAAGATTATTGAAGCACAGAATAAAGCCATTCGAGAACTGCAGGCCAGTATTGTATAATATACATTGAACAGATGAAGTGCTTCTTGATTTAGTATGACAATTTATTCATAAAATTAAATATTAAAGAGTGTTGCAGTTTGGTTTGTGCCTTGAGAAAATTATTATTTTGGGAAGGTGTGTGCACCTGTCCTGTGTGAGTGTATGAAGAATATACCTCTGTCTCAGTTGCTGGTAAATGACTGTTCATTATTATGTCTTTCATGCAAAAGATAACTCAGCATGTAATACCAGATAAAATAGACTTCTGTCTACTGATGCCCAAAATTACTTTTTCATGTGGGATTTGAGAAGTCAAAGTGTATTTCTAATATATTTTCAATTACAGTGTCTTTTTGCGTTTGTTCCTTATGAAATTATTTTGAAAATTAAAAACTCCATTTAAAACTGGAAGATGAGATATGTGAAAATAAAGATCTCTTGAAAGAGTAAGTAATACAACCAAATATATATTTTTGTGGTGAAAATAATCATTTTTCATGTGGGCAGTTTCATATAACTGTGAAATTGTCATGGTAATTTACATTGTTACTCCTTAGGTACATAAAGTAGTGTGCACTCCTGTGAAAACATAAGATATTTGTCCCTCCTTTAGAGCCACTGCTTCAAGGCATCTGTGTAATCTGCTCAAGGAAACCTGCACTCATTTCACAGAGAAGACCAGCAAATGTAAATGCTTTTTTTTGATTTATGAGAGTATATGTACTTCTAGCTTGCTCTAAATTCTCGAACGGAAAAAAGTTCTCATGCTGTTCCAGATATGTTCTCCAGTTGAGATCAACTGGATGTGGCTCTTAAAATGAGAAGTAAATTTTAAGTGGCTCACAAAATTAGAAGTGAAGCCACAGGTCTAACACATGTATCCTTTGTAGTGCTAAATCCAGCCAGAGGACTTTTGAAGCCAGTACAATTCTTTGCTGAAAGGTTCCAAGCTTGGGAGCTATTTGGATGCCTATACACGGATACAGGTTTGAGGCAGTGTCAACACCCCTGATTAGCCAGTGGCAGCCACTCCAGAGCAGTGCAGGTCTCCTCAAGTCTGGTCAGCCCATTGAAGATTTTCAGTCCCATCCAGATACTGTGAATATATTAAGACATATGAAGTGGCACTTCATGCCTGTTTTTAGGCAGTAGAATCTACTCTAAATTCCCATCACTCTAACAAATTTCCAGAGCTGGCATTTCCTGTTTGCAGCAGTTACACATTTGTGGGGGAAAAAGGTCTTGACCCCTAGGCATGATTAGGAACTGGAATTCTTCTCGCAAAACTGAACAAGCCAAGACAGTTGTATAACTTAATGAAGTTTAAATTCTTGAGGTTTTAAAACATATTCTTGATTGAGAATTTTACTTTATATGCAATTTAGAATTGTTATTATAATCTTTAATATTTTACTAACTTGATCCTGGATACTTAAGAAGTGTCTATTTCTTTTCAGCCTTAATTCTAGAAACACTTGTGTATAGATGTACTGTTCTTTTTTGATAGCTATGTTTCTTACTGTTGTCTGCTATAATTATTTTCTTAGAGAAAAAAAGTATCAATTACAAAAGTGAAAGGAAAGAAGGGAAATATGGACGTGGAGTGTTGTTGCAATTTTATGACAGTTCTATGGTCATAGGTATCTGCTGATGGGAAGAAATTCAGTACTAAACCCTACATTACAGTTTATAAAATACTAACAGTTTGGATACATTGTTATTCACTAACATTAATACTATAAAAATTAAGATAGTTACATAAATTGATCCAGAATTACACTTTTCATGGGAAAAATTATATTGGGAAGGAAATTTAAAATCTGAGCTTGCCTAATGTTCCAATGAAAAACACATTTTCCCTAGATTCTATAACTTTTGGCACCCTGTTTCATAATGACTTATAAATAAGAAAGGAGCTGATTATTCCTTTTTAAATTCATTATACTAATTAAGCACAATGACTTGGACAGATGGCATTTTTTTTTCAAAAGAAAAACTTTCTTGTACGTTCTTGCTTTGATAGATGAACAGGAAAAAGAAGAAACAAGACAATTGTATGAGGAACTTCATAGCAACATAGAAGTAAGTGACATAGCTTGCTAAAAGGAATGCGAGTTATGTGGATATGCTGAGCTGAGTTACATGTTTATGTTGGGATACTATTTGTATCCATTATGTGTGCGTGTAGCATGTCATGTGTGATGCAGGAAGTCAGGTTTTCAGACCCTTTTCAATAATTATTTTTGCATTATATAAAGCACATTCAATGGAGAAATTGCAGCAGCGTGTGGGATGTAGATCCATGTGATCTGTGTGATATGAGCTTAGTGCTAGGTGACTGCCAGAACTTTTATCTTATTTTTGGACTCTTTCACCTATGTGGTGATTTCATAGAATGGCTGAGGTTGGCAGCAGCCCTTGGAGAACTTCCAGGGTTTCCAATATTGAATTCAAATATTAAATTTTGTTTTTAGAGAATGACAGTGGCATTTGAAGAGCTTTGTGTGCAAGCAGAGAAGGACAGATTGGAAATGAGTTTCAAATGTGAGAATTCTGTCTATTGTGTTCATGCTGATGGCTCAACAATTTTGTACTTCATAGCTTTTATTACACATGCAGTGTCAGAGCAGACAGATGTGAAGTGCTTGAATGGTGAGCAGGTGACACTGAGACACTGGGACCCTTTTTTATTCATGCTGCCTGTATTCACTACCTGGCCCATTCTATTGTTGTTCCACTGGGCCAAATTTGGAACTTTATTTTTCAAATAGTCACTCAAAGTCCAAGCTTTGTCTGTGAAGTACAGTCTAGAGATCAATACTTATTTCATGTAGTTAGTTTATTTAAATGATAATGCACTAATGTATCGCTACAGAAACTTTAGCTAAATGTTCTCTCTATATATATATATAGGCTACTGTGTTCCTGTTTCATTTTCACATGCTCTTTTCTTTTAGTTTCTTGTAACAAACATGGAGTAATGGACTAATTCTGTGTAAAGCTGGCAAAAAAAAAAGATATTTTGATTATAAAATCAAACATTGATTGAACAATTACTCTTAGGAAACAAATTGTACAGCCGTACAATTACAAGCAATCTTAAACTGGAAGTTGTATTGAACTTGGAGTATATTTCATCTAGAATGTTAACTATGGATATTACTGTATCTCAAAAGTAAAAGAAGAAGCGGAAAAAGTGGACAAGTTTGAAAAAGAATGCAAACTGGAAATCAGTCAGAAGGAAAAGCAGGTTTGCTTAGTTTTAGCATCTGATAGTACAGCTTTATTTGTGACTAAAGGGGCAATGCAAGAGGCAAGGAGTGTTTCTGGGAATTAGTAAAAAAGACAAAAATAACAGCTGAAGCTGTATTTAAGTCAGATTCTGATAAGTTTACTGATGTTTCAGTACCCTTAGTCTACTAGAATTCATGGTTTGATTTTGAAATGGAGAACTTTATTTAATGTGACTTGATCAATATTTGGCTAAGATCAACAACCTCATCTAACTTGAATGACAGCAGTATGTCTGCTTATCATACCTGGGGTACAAATGAAAATGAGTATCTGTCCCTTTTCCAGACTTCATTATATTTCTTTAATTTTGATAGATTTCAGTTCTTACCATACAGAGAGATGAAAAAGATGGTGTAATAAAAGGCATCAAGGCTCACCTGAAGACACCACTAAGATTGCTAACTTAATAGAAGCAAAATGTAAGAGTTCTGTCTACTATGTTTAAATGTAATTGTTTATAGAAGCATAGGAAATGGGGTCATGATAATTTTATTCTGTTGCTGGTTGGCAGCAGAATTTTGGGGCCTTGAAGGCCTTATTTTTGTTTGGAACAGAAGCTGGTCATGTGGGATCAGAACTGGCAGGGTAGTTCGTAGGGAAAGTCAATCAGTGACAGCTTTTGAAGATTGTAAAGGGAAAATAAGTTGCTTGAGTTTTGCAAATTTACAGTCAGGCAGGTGCCACTGAGGAAACTTACTTTTCAGAACTTGATTTTCAATATTTTTAAGCCATCTATATTCAAAGTCTTAATAGTATATGATGCCAGTACCACTGGTCTTTATTAAATTCTATAAATGTATGCAATTTTCCATTTTTAGCAGCATTTTTAAGTAAATATCCTATTTTTAAAAATATGGGCATACATCTTTTTTGCTTAGTACATGAAGAAGAAATGTTAAAGAAATCCCATGTCAGTCAAGAACATTTGAGGGTAGAGCTGGAAGAGGCTAAAATTTCATTGCAAAAGGCAGAGGTATACCTTGACTTATAGTTTTACAGTATAAATAGACTAGATGAGTATTTGCATAAATAATTATGGATACTTTCGATATTAAACAACTGTAGCTGTTTGTTGCAAAACATGTTTAGAAATTATATCATGTTTTGAAGGTTACTCAAAAGAACTTAGAAACCTAATTCCAGCCTACAGTGAAAACATTAATTCAGGTCACCGGAGAAAAGGAAGCACAGGAGGAAGAATGAAAAAAAAAAAGGCTTTGCCTGCAGCCCTGACAGAGGAGATTGAGATTTCTATCGCCAATTTGAAAAGCTTGCTGCAAAATAGCATAAGAGGTAAATTAAAAAGTTTAAATTCCAAGAGTCATCTTACAGGTTGCATTTTATGATAAAATCAAGAACAATTGGAAATTAAGCAGAAATTTGGTGGTTTTCTGACACAATGGTCTAAATGCAGAGAATTTAATGCATTTTTTTTATTTGTGCTGGTTGATACTGATCTATAAAAAGTAAAATTTGCCCCCTCCAACTTTCATAAATCCATCTTTAAGAAATACAGATTTCTGTAAGCATATATTTGTTTACTTTTATGTCTACTGTTCTGAAGTTGTAAAAGTGAAATTTGTTATTGTCATGGTTTGACACTGGCACAATGCCAGTGCCCCCATGAAGATACCTTCTCCCTGGTTTCTGCTGTGAGATGTGACCAGGAATAAGCAAAGCAGGCTCCTACTTAGGGAAAAAAAACCAGAACTTTATTAACTACTCTACAACTACAGATAAAAAGGAACACACACACAGGGAAAATGAAAACTTCACAAGTGCATTTCCTCCTCCCCCCACCAAATTTCCAACACAATACATTTGGTTCCTCAAATCACCAACTCTCGGTCCAGCACCACCCCTCAGACAATCAATCCTCAGTTCATCAAGAGGAGAGGAGTCCTTCTTGTACCATGGGCTTCCCCTGGAAACACAGTCGAAGCCTCATGTGTTTCTGTGTCACTCGTGGCACCGCCCGGAGTACATCTGCCGTTGTGACTTCTTCCTTTCCATGTCCAGTGCTCTCACCACTGAACACGGACCAGAACTGCTTCTAGGGTTGTCTTTTAAGGATGCTCTGTCCCGATCCAAAAAAAGGCACAGTCTCTCCTTTGGGACACCTGTCCCCACAATCTCTCCTCTGGGACACCTGTCCCCCCCATATTTTTTCACCCCCTGGGGCCGAGGGGCATCAACACTGAACCCTCTTGGTTCTGAGGCCATTGCCTCCCCCTAGATGCAGTCTCTGTGTCACAAGGAACATGGGTCTGTCCATGGCTGTACAAAAAGAGTCCAGCAAAAGCCACTCCATCATCTCTTCCCACTAGGATCCTTCTCTACTCTTCTACTATCTCTCGCTCACCCAGACCTCTCTCACACTGGCCCATTTCCTTCCTCATCTTCCACTCTATCTTCCAGGAGAGGTCAATGATCTGTAAAGTTCTCATTCTCCAAAAAGGGGTTAAAAGCTCCTACAAGCGGCCGGCTGAACCCCCCCCTCTTCTCCGTCCCAGCCGTGCTGCCGGCACAGGCCCATGTTTATCCAGTTTCAAGGTTACAGTCCCAGGCAGCGGCTCTCTCTCTCTCTCTTTCTCTCTGTGTCTCTCAGGGGGGCTGCCCGATGGCTCCCGGTCTCTCTCTCTCTCTCTCTTCCACCCTTCCACCCCCGGGTTCAGGCCTACCTCTCTCGGCCACATGGCTTTCCCCTCCCCCTGCCCAGCCAGCAGCTGGGCCGGGGGAGAGACGCGAACTCTTTCCCGCCGGAAACCCAAGAGGACCCTCCCAGGGGAGAGCTCTGCTTTTAACCCCGTGTTCTCAGAGGCGTGTCCATGTCCCAATGGCCAGGTTAAATGCCAATATTAAAGTCTGAATATCCATTGGCCAAAAACACAGCATCCCTAAAAACACATTTCCTGTCAAACCACCACAGTTATGTCTTGCAGGCAGATATATCATCTGCCTGTTGAAAGGTAAATATTCTTAAAGTGCTTGTGGTAAGACTTTGTCTTATTGTCCTTTAAGTTTCAAATGCAATGCTTTGTACCATACATTTGGGGTTTTTAAATTACCATTTTCTTAGATTAAAGAAATATGAAGACGAATCAAAGCTGCTTACTACCTTGGAGCTCCAAAATAAGTCTGCTGAACTGAGTAAGGCTTGTAGAAAGGCAGAAAATGAGCTAGGCAGTGAGACAGTGGAAATTTTCCAGAGTAGAAATCCATTCTGATTTAGGTAAAAAGTACATCTTTGAATTAAGTATGTAGCTTGTGAACATAGCTATTTAGTCTTACTGCCTGTTCGAGCAAAAAAAAACTATGTTCAAAGAAACTGCTTCAGCCAAAGGACAGAGATAAGGAGAGACAGACAAAGAGGCTGCGGGAGGCAGGGCAGGGTGACCCAGGAGTTCTTTCTGTACTTTCTGATAAAAAAACTAGCTGCAAGTGTAATGCAAAATCAGTAAAATGAATATTTATGAACCTGTTGTGAAATTCCATGCATATGGATTAGTAAGGAAGATAAAAAGAGATCTGGAGTTCCCAGAGGTACGCATGCCCTTTTAAGGGGAGCGATCCCCACATGCGTCCAGCGCTGTAATAAACATACTGGCTTCGCAACCTTCACAAAAGTTGTGGAGTTTGTTTCCTTTTCCACAATTCAGCAGTAATAAAAAGATTTTCTACTGTTTTCTGGAAATGGACTGTCTCTAGTACTTGGGGAAATTATTTTACAGTACCTGTACCTGTCAGGAATGCTTAAATTTATTTTTACTCATTTGACTCCCTTTTTTTTGGTGGTCATTGGTACTTGCAACAGCCAAAGGGCAGTGCTGTGCAGAGCTCCAATAGTAAGTCCATCCATGCATGAATTCTCATGGAAGTAATTTTGATTTCCAGCTAAGACCATTAGCACTGAAGGTGCCAGGAGTGACTTCTGTAGCTTGTAGCAGAGATAAAACCCTCCCACTAAGGTTTCTGTCAACCCTCCCCTTGCTGTATGCGGAATGTTGCTGGCAGGGGTTATCTTTAAATACTGCTTTGATATCCTGTGGTTTCTAGGGATGTGCTCCTTAGCCCCCAGAGTAAGAGATCTGCCTTCAGGACTGTTTTTCTGCTGTGCAGCACATGGCCCTAGAGCTCATCTGACAGATGAGAAATGTAATTGGATGTCTCTGTCTACATTGAGGGCATCTATAGAGAAGTGTTCAAAAGTGAACTGCTAATGCTTGTCTAGAACTAGGCAAGATGAGACCTGTGAGAATTCCACACCAAACATGACCTTGGCATTGAGTACTTGCAAAAAATACCAGTATTGTGAATGTGCACATAGAAAATATTTGGAAGTTAGTAATAACTGGTTTCCTTTTTCAGCATATCCGTGACATACTTTCAGCAGTTCAGATTTTTTTTTCTGGAACAATGCAGATGCATCAATACTTGGAGATTACTCCATTCTTACAGTCCATGGTTTATTTGAAGTTGTAATTGTGGAAAACATAATAGGGTCTGAATTTTATTTAAGATAAATGATTCGTTTCTCTTCAGATATAGATTTGCTAATGTCTTTCTTAATAATTTTTTCAAGTCTACATTTAGATTAAGTCATAAATTACCTTTACAGTTTCTGAACTTAATCAAACAAGTTTTGAGAACTGGGTA
Source organism: Molothrus ater (assembly GCF_012460135.2). Taxonomy (NCBI): domain Eukaryota; kingdom Metazoa; phylum Chordata; class Aves; order Passeriformes; family Icteridae; genus Molothrus; species Molothrus ater. Next base: position 6,085,089 of record NC_050510.2, read on the forward strand.
ATACAAAAGAGTAAATGTTTTATACTGCCAGCTAAATATGAAAAATTATTTCTGTTCCACTAATTTACATTACATGTGCTATAGAAGAGATGCTCAAAGTAAAGTGTGACAAAGAAGTGCAACATGAAGAGCTGTCAGAAACTCTGGTAAATGTTCATTTTATTAATCTCATGGCTTGCTCTTCATATGAAATTCTTCTTACTTTTTTAGTATCTTAAATGCCATAAATAAACACAGTCTAGTCTACCTTAACACTTCTCCTAAACTTTCTCACACACAATTTGAGTGTTTTCTTTGAAGAACTTGTTCATTGCAACTGTTTTTCTTGTCTCTTATGTTTTGGTTTTCCTTATCAAGGTTTTTGGTTATTTCCTTCTTCATTCATGCCCATTCAAATGCCTCTCTCTCTGGTGTCCTGGTTTAGGGCAAATTTGGGAGAAAACCTCCAAAGAGGGCCCCTCCAGAAAGCAAACCCACATGGCCCCTCCCCCAACCAGTGTGGGAAGGGTTCCTCAGAGAGAAGTGGAAAGAACCTGTTTATTTAACAGGCACAGCACCCCCCACACACACACCCAGCACACAAAACGAACAATACCGGATGACACCACTCTTTCACCGCTCTGAAAAACATGACCAATCCAGAAAGTCTCTCTCTTGGGGTTGGTCGCTCTGTTATCAGTCCCTCCGGCGCTGGGGCAGCTGCTGCAGCCACAGGGTGCAAACTCTCGGTGTTCCCAGGTCCTAGTCTGGAGCAGGTTCAAGTTGGTCCAAAAAAAAAGAAAGGAGAAACAGTCCAGGAAGAAATTTGGACTGTTTAGCTAAACTAGCTAATGAGCAGAAGCAAGAGCAAGCAGAAGCAAAGCAGAAGCAAGACCGAGAGAGCAAAGCGAAAAGCAAAAGCAAAAAAGCAAAAGCAGCACTATGTACTGCCCTGTCTCTGTGTCCTGCCAGCCATTGGGGAGATGCTGATAAGAAAACATAAACAAAACTTTCACTCTTCAGAGCCAGTCTTAAAGGCACAGAACATAATATCCAGCATAAACAGAACATATGAATGGGGATACAAGCATCATAACGTCACCCTAGGACATCAGCTAAGGAAGGCTAAGGAAGGGGGGGGGGGGGAATTCGTGAGTTTTCAATGTTTGCCTTCCAAAGGAACCATTACACATGCTGAAACCCTGCTTCCCAGGAAGTGTCCCAACATCACTGCTGATGGGAAGTAGAGACTCTCTTTAGCTGTTGTGGATGCAGATCTCCACTTATTTCCTTCTTTTGCTGTAATAAACTCCCTTATCTCAGCCTGCTGTTTGTGCTCCATCTTATTCTCTCCCTTAAGTGGGAAATGGAGTGATTGAGTGACTGAGTGGGGACCTGGCACCCAGCCAAGGTCAATATGCTACACCATCTGTGACAAGACACCTCTGTTTTAGCCTGGAGACCCCTAGGATGTCCCCATAGAGCCCCTGTAAGATTCCATGACATCACGGCTCCTCATCAGCCTACAGACACCAAAGATGTCCAGACTGATATCCTGTTACAGCCTGTGAGCTTGGTCTGCTTTGGTAGATGGGAGAGCCCTGGAATATCCCCATGGAGTCACTGGGATTGCCCATGAACTAGGTGTTCTTTAGGAGCACAGAGATCACTGGGAGGTCTTTCTGGAAGCCCAGTGAGTGCCTGAGCCAAATGGGCTCCGTGGCACGTAGAGACCCCTCTGTTGTCCCCATGGAGCCCCTGTGAGTGCCTGTGAGCTCAGAAGTCTTTGGAGGATTTGGAGCCCTGGGATGCCATGGGATGTCAGCATGGGGGGCTGAGATCAGGTGTGATCTCCTGGCTTGTGGTGGTGGATTGCCCTTGCCTCCCCTTTTTCAGCCCCATCATGATCTGAGAAATGCTGGTTAGGCCTCAGCCTTGACAAACTGCAGCCTGGCTGAGCTATTCTGGAGCTTTTCAGAAACACTTTGTGCTCCCAGCAAGGGGTGCTGTTGTGGATGCAACAGCCTGGTCAAAGCGGGAGAAAACTGGCTTAGTTTTCTCACAGTGGACTTGTGAAACTTCTTAGGGAGTTGTAGAAAAAGGATGATAACTTGTTAGCATAAACAACCTGCAGGTGGTGTTTTCCTACTCTGTTTTTCTGTTCTTCTCAAGGACTTTTTGTGAGAAAGATGTTTTTGTTAATTAACCAATCAAGTAGAATGTGTCGAACCTATCTATAAAAAGAAGAGAATTTTCGTATTAAAGCTGCTGTTCTGCAAACCAGCCTTCAAGTGAATCTGTGTCATTTCTTGCTCAATGGTGACATGCTGTCTACTGTGTTCCTTTTTTTTAAATTTTAACAGCCTTGGAAACATTGTTTTTGCCTGAATGGTAAACATTGTGTGCAGGTGTGCATGTCCTCCCTAGAATGTGACAGAGGGGCTGCTATCCTGGAATCCTAAGTGCTTTAGAATTGTAAGTTGTGTCTGTAAGTAAAATTCCTCCATTTGTGCATCCATTAGCCTTGTTCTTCCTTGGAGAACTTATCATACTCAGATGATCTGTGTAGGCTGTAGACTGCAGTGGTGGACTTCAAGGCTTCCAGCAGAAGAGAGATTCTGTCCACATTTTGGATTTTCCTTTGTCTGAACCTTCAAGGTCCAAGGCTCCAAGCAGTTTGAAGAGCTCCAAATTAAGACATGAACATGTGTTTGTTTTTTCATCACCTCAGTCACCACTGATGGTTTAGTCAAGTTTTCCTGTGCATTGGATTTAATTGACTAGTGAAGCATGTGCTAAAAATACATCCAGTATCTCCTCGACTACCTTCCCAGAAGGGTTTGACTGGAGAACAAGTTCTGAAGACAAATATTTGGTATACTAGAAGTAGAATTTAGGAGTTGATTGCAGAGCACTGCATGCACAAATGGTTTAGAAGGATCAATCTTTTTCTGTACCCTCTATGCTTGTTCTCATTTGAAATATTAAACATTCTGCAGGTTGGTTTTGTTAGGGTTGGGAGATTTATGGGGGGGTGGGGTGGTGGTGGGGAGGATGTGGGTATGTGTCGCAGACATCTTTCATGAAAAATCCTTTCTTAGGATTTTTCCTTGTGACAAGCTGCAGTTTCAGCAACCAAAAGTAAACAATGGTTATCTGCTGCTGTAGAATGCAACAGGTAGACCTGTGATTGGTCTCCTGTGGATGTTTAGATTTACTGACCACTCATGGCAGAGCTGGCTCTTGCTCTCTGTCTGAGACACAGATCTTTGTTATTCATTCTTTTCTATTCTTAGCTTAGCTAGCTTCTGAAGAAACCTTTTCCTTTCTATTTCTTTTTAGTATAGTCTTAATGTAACATATATCATAAAATAATAAATCAAGCCTTCTGATCATGGAGTCAACATTCTCGTCTCTTCTTCATCCTGGAAACCCTTGTGACCATGGTCACAGGTATGGGTTTTATTTACAGAATGGTGTACAAAAAACTTGTGCCCCAAACCAGCAGTATGAAGCAATGCAGGTGTAAAAAAAGGTGACAGAAATGTAGGATAATATGAATCTGAAAATGCTTCGGTATTTACCCAGGTGTTTCACTCCAGCAAGGTGACTGTCCTTCACAAAAATGTAGTGGCAGGCTCATAGCATACTGGAAGTGATGACCTTTTCCTGTCCCAAATCGACCAGCAAAATATTTTGGCTCTTTATTTAAACCCCTGAGCCAGCCATGTTTCAGGCTGCAGAAGCTGCAGCTGGTGTGGCAGAGGTGGGGTGCAGCCCTGCCTGCTGGCCCTGACCTGGCACCCGCAGGTGGTGGCCATCAGCACCGGGGGTCCCCTGTGCCGCCCTGCCAGGGCTGGGCCTGCCTCCTTCCACCCCTGATAGCCTCAGGGAAACAGCACACTACTCCATCTGCTTTAAAAACAAACAAGCAAACAAAAAGCCTACTGTAAGAATTTGCAGAAGTCTTCAAACTACTTATCAGCCCTTGCGTGGAGTTTGTTGATGTAGCAAATGGTTTCTAGGCAAACTGGTATTGCTGGTACTACTTTTAGATTAGGTTCCTAAACTTCAGGTAAGAGGAGGTGGTGGTCATGTACCCCTGAAGAATGTTGGAAACTGCTCAGTCATTTAAAGGTGGCCAGAAAATGGGTGTAGCAGTGGAGTGGACACTCTGTGAGTAGTAGCCTTAAGTCATGTATCGACTGGCACTTCAGTGGGAATGTCACATCGACACCAAGAGATTGTGTCATGATGTGTTGCATGACAGCAAATTGGACCAAAATTCTACTGATTTTAACCTAAGTGGACAGGCCACCTTCACTTAACCCAGCAAAGGGATGTAAGTCAATAATGTTTGAAAAGTAGCCCTGAAAAGTAGTCCCTTTAGTTTGTTAGACTGGCGCAAGTGTGCAAAGCTGTTGGAATCTAATTGCAGTCTGACACTTAACCAGTCCGCATCACTAGGAGGCTTAATGGTTTAGATTGAGAGGTGGTGCATGTTTTTTTCAGAGTAATGGCCCAATGAAGAGCAGCGTTGACTGCCATGAATGCTGTTGTACCCTTCAAGAGAAATGGTCTAGGCTTAGCACTGTGTGAGAATTCTTAATCATTCTAACAGAACCTTCTTGGTTCTGTTGGTTTGATGTCCTGGCATGACTGTATGGCCTGGTACCCCAAATCGTCTGTTCTGCTTTACTGCCAGATATTGAGTTCTGTGCCTTTAAGACTGGTTCTGAGAGTTAAGGGGGGAGAAGAAGCCTGCAGTTTGTCTGCAGAAGCTTCACTTCCTCCCCCAGAATTCCTTTCTCTCAGTGTGTTGTCTGCAGCACAGATAGAGGGAGGACAGTTTTCCTTTGCTTTTTAAGCTAGTTTCCCATCTGTGAGCTGAGTCAAGAGAGTTTTTTCTGGGATGGTGGTGTTTTTCTTGGACTGTTCAGCTCTGCCCTGGACCAAAAACCCAGAATAATACCAGGAGTTCACGCCTGTGGCCCACCGAGGCCTGGGACACTGCACTCCAGTGCCGGAGAGCCTGAAGGAGACTGAGCAAGAGCTGAGGCCATATCCGCGAAAGGAGTCTCCGATCTACAGAAGGACTCTTTCTGAATTTGCCATCTCTTCAGAGCAATGAGAAGTTCCATTGTTTAATATTATTCCTTTTTTTCATGTTTGTGAGTATTTGGCTGTGAAATAAACAGGTTTTTTCCACTTTTCTCCAAAGAGATTATCTTCCAAACTGGTTGGGGGAGGGGCTGCTGGATTCTGCCCTTCAGAGGAAACATCCTTTGGGAAGTTTCCTTCCAAATCCATCCCAAACCAGGACAAATATTTTGGTGCCCAGCATGTGGCTTGAGAAAGTGGAAAATAACCTGTACTGATTGCATTTTGGTTTCACTTACAATGAATTGGGATTAAGCACTCAGTACCCACCATGTTGCTTGAGTTTATAATGTCTCTCTGGGTGGAGGCCTTGATGTCTCTGGTCCCTAGGCCTGTTTGAGGTGTTAATACCTTTCTGGTCCCTAGGCTTGCTTCCCTATGCACAGATAGCTCCAGTATTATCCCTGGCATGTAGCTTTTACAGTAGAAGGGCAGGGATTCAGGTTGCTATTTTGTTGGGCATGGTGATAATGATTTATAGGGACTTTACAAAGGTACTGGGGTTTGTTTGAAATATGCATAGTTTGTTGTTTCTTTGTCCTAGCACGGGCAGTCACTTGGTGATGTCCTCCAGCTAGCCCTCACCTCCTGGCCCGGGCCAAGAGTGGCTGCCCCCTATCCACCCCTTTGGCCAGTCTGGTTGGCAGTAGAGCAGGGCTGCCTAACTCCCAGAGGCAGCAAAGCTGCTCTGTGCAGCTGCTGATAACAATCCCAAGTCGAGGAAGCCAGAACAAAGGAGATGAGAGGGGCCACTTGTGTAAGTTCTCAAGAGGTTTTAATCTCCAAGAGGGTCCAGGGACAAGTGACATGTCCAACAGGGTAACAGCAACTTAGGAACAGGGGAGGGTACTAGGGGAGGATACAAATCTTAACCAATAGTAGAACAGCAGGGGAGGAACGTAGGGCGGGGGATCAGTCTAGGTAACCAATAGGGGATAACATGGGAGGGGATCAGGCTTGGCACACCAATGGAACTTCGAGCGAAGGGTGATAGACAAGGAAGGTTCTAGATAAAGGGGTGGGGTTACATTTGATGAACAAGGGAAGAGGGCAGTACTTCCAGGATTGGCAGGGAAGGGTCTGGAAATCAGGGAGGTGCAAGGGAGATTGACATGGGGACTGACATAAGATTAGGCAGGAAAATAGTAGTAAACAACTTCAGGGCAAAACCATTGGGGAAACCGAACAGGGTACTTGGAACAAACCACTATAAACTCACAATAAGGAACACCTTAAGATTACAACAGCAAAACAATCTACCACACTACCCTGTGTCCTAGTTTCAGTAGCATATTTTGGGAGTTTCTTGCACTCCATTAAAAGAGGAGCAAGGTGAGGGTTCCCAGCCTTTCTTTCCCTTCTTCTCCTTTAAATCTGGTACGTTACCTTTTGAAAATATTCAGTTTCCCCTGAATGTTAAAGAGATCACTTTCTTGGTATTTTATCTCGTAAGCTTCCTCTATATGGTCTGCAGTTTGTCTAGAATGAGGGCTGATATGTCCAGAGGGGATGATGAGACACCTGACCCAGGCATGGACCCAGGTGTGGAAATTCCTGAGTGGTGTGGGGAAGTGGAGAGAATGGGCCAAACCCTGAGGGAATTTTCTGACCCCCTAGCCTGGGAATTTCCCTGTGAAGAAATTCAGAACCCAGATGAGGTGGGGAAATATCTGGAAGAGAAGTGCCATGATTATTCTAATGAGAAAAAGCTCATTGCAATAAGCTGGGGCCAGGCATATCACATGCTGCTAGATACTGTAGGGCAGCAGACAGAGGCAGGGGACAGGGAGATAAATCAGCAGACACCCCAGTCACTCAGGCTGCAGCAGATACCCCAGTCATTCAGGTTGCAGCTAAACCAGACAGTGAGCCTAAGCCAGCAGCTAAACTAGACAGTGAGCCTAGGCAAATGGCAGTTGCTCCTACCACAGGAAAGAAGCACAAAAGCAAAACTAATCACCCAGTAGATGATGACGATCTGGGGGAAGGACCCTCAAGGCCAGAAACTGTCTCAAAATCAGAAGTCACTATTGAGTCCTTGTCCCTGAAGGACCTTCATGGCCTAAGAAAGGATTACACCCGATGATCTGATGAATCTATAATTAGTTGGGTATTCTGTCTTTGAGACTGTCTTGGTTTACAAGACAGGTGTCTGCTAGGGAAGGCAGAAAAAGCCTCCCTTGGAATGGAGAATGTAAACCCCTGTGGTGGTTTGACAGGAAATGTGTTTTTTGGGATGCTTTGGTCAGGCCAATGGATGTTCAGACTTTAATATTGGCATCTAACCTGGCCACTGGGACATTGGACACGCCTCTGAGAACACGGGGTTAAAAGCAGAGCTCTCCCCTGGGAGGCTCTCTTGGGTTCCGGTGAGGAAAGAGTTCGGGTCTCTCCCCCGTCCAGCTGCTGCTGCTGGGCGGGGGAGGGGAGCCATGCGGCTGGGTGAGGTAGGCCGAGGCTTGGACCGAGAGGGGAGGTGAAGAGGCCCCCGAGGATGGAAGGGTGGGAGAAGTACCAGGAGGCATCGGGCAGCCCGCCCCAAGAGAGAGAGAGAGTACAGCCGGTGCCTGAGACTGTAACCTTGAAACTTGATAAACATGTGCCTGTGCTGGCAGCACGGCTGGGAAGGAGAAGAAGGGGGGGGGGGGGGGGTGCAGCCGGCTGCTTGTAGGAGCTTTTAAGCCCTTTTCGGAGAATGAGAACTTTACAGATCATTGACCTTTCCTAGAAGAGAGATAGAGTGGAAGATGAAGAAGGAAATGGGCAAGTGTGAGAGAGGTCTGGGCGAGTGAGAGATAGTGGAAGAATAGAGAAGAATCTTAGTGGGAAGAGATGATGGAGGGGCTTTTGCTGGACTCTTTTTGTATAGCCATGGACAGACCCATGTTCCTTGTGATACAGAGACTGCATCTAGGGGGAGGCAATGCCTCAGAACCAAGAGGGTTCAGTGTTGGTACCCCTCGGCCCCAGGGGGTGACAAATATGGGGGGGACAGGTGTCCCAAAGGAGAGACTGTGGAGGCAATGCCTCAGAACCAAGAGGGTTCAGTGTTGGTACCCCTCGGCCCCAGGGGGTGACAAATATGGGGGGGGACAGGTGTCCCAAAGGAGAGACTGTGGGGACAGGTGTCCCAAAGGAGAGACTGTGCTCTTTTTGGAACGGGACAAAGCATCCTTAAAAAGACAACCCTAGAAGCAGCTCTGGTCCATGTTCAGTGGTGAGAGCACTGGACATGAAAGGAAGAGGTCACGACGGCAGATGTACTCCGGGCGGTGCCACGAGTGACACGGAAACACACGAGGCTTCAGCTGTGTTTCCAGGGGAAGCCCATGGTACAAGAAGGACTCCTCTCCTCTTGATGAACTGAGGATTGATTGTCTGAGGGGTGGTGCTGGACCAAGAGTTGGTGATTTGGGGGAATAGATGCATTGTATTGGAAATTTGGTGGGGGGAGGAGGAAATGTATTTGTGGGGTTTTCATTTTCCCTGTGTGTGTTCCTTTTTATCTATCGTTGTAGTGTAGTTAATAAAGTTTTGTTTTCTTTTCTTTCCTAAGTAGGAGCCTGCTTTGCTTATTCCTGGTCACATCTCACAGTAGAAACCAGGGAGAGGGTATCCTCATGGGGGCACTGGCATTGTGCCAGTGTCAAACCATGACAACCCTCTCTCTCCAAATTATTAGAATAGTGAAATTAAGTGGCTCTCAGGCAAAAATATGGGAATAGGAATAACAGTTCTTTACTAGTATGTATAATAAAGCAAACAAACAACAACTACGGCATTAACAACAAACAGAACCAGGAACCCAGTGACAGCCTTTCGGCTGCGGCACTTTCCCCTTAGGTGTAGTTACAGTCACAGCCGGCAGGGGAGCTGGCAGGCTCCCGGTGGGCAGGGCAGGTGTGGTGATCCCCACTGGCTGCAGGGGGCACTCCGGTGCAGGCTCGGGGAGCACGTGGCAATGGAGGTTTTTGTTCAAAGACGGGAAGGGATGGAAGAGAGGCTTTGCTTCACAAACCCTTGGGGCAGCCAGCTCCATTGCCCCTAGCAGGACTCTCGGACAGCAGCAAGCTGGGCTGGCAGGATGTCTTGGCAGGCAGGGGGTGAGGGGCTCCCAGCAGGGAAGGGAGAGCCGCTCAGGATCCTGGGCACCTCAGCAGATGGTGATAGATCTCTTTTAGTGAGGTAGGTGTTAATAAGCTCCCAGTTCAGTGGGTGTTCTCACGAGCAGAGGCTCAGCCCACAACAGAAGAAAGCAGCTCTGGACTGGGCTCTGACAGCAGCACTGAAACTCCCTTCCCCAAGAGCAGCAGCTGCCACTGTCCTTCTCTGAAACGGAGAGAGAGAAAGAGAGCTAGGAGCTGCACCCAGCCCCTCCCCCAGCCCGAAAGAAAAAAAAAAATCTCCCAAAAAACCAAAGGAGTTTCCCCCTCCCTGCCATCAGTGCTTATTAGCAACTCAGTGGGGAAAAAATTCCACAATAACAAGGAAGGAACAGGAAAAAAAACAATCAAAAACCAAAACCCAACCCCCAATAGGGATGCTGCAGGCGAGGCTACAATTCTGGATGGTCCTGAAGCGAGGCATTTGGGATCCCTGTCACATGACCCAGTTATTGACCAAGGAATGGTAAGGGGTTCTGACCATCTCAGTCTCTGAATACAGATCTTGAGAAGTGTGAGGCAAAGATATCTGTATGCAGACAATCTCTATATGCAGCAATCCCAGTGGAAGACCACAGAATAAGGGATTCAACGCTTGAGACAAATGGCGGTGGCAGAGATTGTCTTCACAGAGGACCCAACAATGCCTAGGAATCCAGACTTGGTAACATGTACACCTGTGATGTCTATGAAAACTTGTACAATTTGGGCCACAAGAATATGCTTCTGCTTTAGCAATGATGAAGCAGGCTGATGGCGATGAGGCCGAGCTTGATATGGCGAAGAAGCTCCGAGCATATGCTGATGCTGTGCATCACCCATCACAGGCACGAATCACAGCTTTGGAAACAGGTCTGTAGAAAATAGAAGATAAGATGGAGGAGAATCACAAGAAACTCAGAAATGAAAATAAAGCGTGCCTTCTCCAAATCTCAGCAGTAGAGATCAGAGGTTCCATTACAAAACGCAGATGTCCCCCAGATAGGGAGAGAAGGTACACCCCACAAGGTGAGCTGGTGTTCTGAGTCAAGGGGTCAGCTGGAAATGTAATTAGGATAACTGAAAACTGCAGATGAGTTGAGGGGACAGCTGGGAATATAATTAGGGTAATAGAAGATTGCATATTTTAGTTAAGATTTTAAAATTAGTTAAGAAACTAAGTAATATAGCTAGCAGGAATCACATACTCTGGTTAAAGTGTAACAAAGATATCAGGAAAGTAAAGCTAGGAGTGACAGGGATAGATGTAGCAATTGTGAAGGAGCAGACACCATAGAAATACCTGGCCTTAAGGATAATTGAACAGTTAGGAGAGGCTTGGACCGTGACCAGCAGGTCAAAAGGTCCTGCCAACTGGCCATAGGTGAAGAGTTCACCATGAGGAAGATGGCTTTCTTCCTCCCATATGCCCACTCCCTTATTTCAAAATCCTACTGACCCAATTAAGAGAACACCCATCCCTGGGTGTACGTTTTAGAGGTGCCTTCAAAGGGATTGGACATGTCATCATCATACCTGGAAGTTTGGCTATGGGCAGCTGGAGCTGCTTCGTTTCTGGTGGAACTTCCTCTCTGAGTCTTGCCCTCTTTCAATTCACACACCCATTGTACCAGAGCAGCAGTGGGTCTTCCCCTATTATGCATCCTTAGAAACCGTGTGAATATGTAAAACCTTTCCTGTATAAATAGAGAGCAGGAGTTGGCAACTCCCTCTGCTTGTCTTTGGAAAATATTGGACATGTGTCCGGCGCTGTAATAAATATGCTTCTTTTCAACTTTAATTAGCTGGAGAGTCATTCTGTCTGCGCTTTAGTTCTTCCTGTGTGATTGTGAGGAAAACATGAGGAGATGGGATGGAAGACCAATTATTTCCCGAATCAGGAAAAGGAAAGGGTGAAGACATGTAGAGACAACATAGGACTCTGAGGTCAGTGAAGGAGTCACATTCTAGATGGGAGGGGATTGAGGAGATGCGGTAGTCCTGGACTGAAATTCTTTTTGTAAGGTTATGGAGAAGATATAATTGATACATCAGACCCTTTTCCCTGAAACTCATGGAAATGCAGTGGGGAGGATGTAGCATTCTAACACAACTGTGAGCTAAGGCACCAGTACTGAAGCAAGTAAATGTTGCTGTAATCCAATGAGAAACTTGAACAGAGAAAGATGAGAGAGATGAGAAACTTTGCCCCAGTGACTGTAATAGAAAACCTCTGTTCCCAGAGATAGATGATATCTTTTTGTTTTAGGCTAGAACAGCTCATCCTTAAAATAGCACCTCAATAATTTGACATGGCCCATGAACGCAGCTGTGGGAAGGCCGTAAAAGATGGGAAGGATTTCACGCTTGCAGCTTTACGGGCAGCTGTTATTCATGGAATATAAAAGCCACGAGAGAACTGTTTCTTGTGGAAAAGTCTCCATGGCATAGCAAGAGACTCCTCTCCCTAAATGGACTGAAGAAAGACTATTTTAGAGGAAGTAAACTGACTGAAAGTCTCAGGTTTTGTCTCTATGTTGCCAGTGGGAAAGGAAAGAGGGTGTGGGGGGAGGAGAAGTGTTCTGAAGGTTTATTCTGATTTTCTTATTATTTTTCTTCTAATTTTGTTAATAAAGTTTTCTTTATTCCCTTTAAAGTTTGAGCCTGCTTTGCCCTCCTCTTAACCCTTATCTCACAGCAGAAAATGAGTAAATGATTCTATTGGGTGCCTCGTGATTTGGCCAGTGCTAGACCCACTACACCAGATCAAGCAGGAGATCGCTCATGTGGTAGCCCTTGGCCCAGTCAGGACAGGACCAGATGCGAAGAACATACTTTACTCTGCAGCCGGGTGCCATGGTCTGTCCTGGAGCCGTTGGCATAAGGTGCCTGGTGAGACTCGAGGTCGACTATTAGAATTCTGGAATTGAAGCTACAGAGGGTCGGAAGCCAGCTGCACCCCAACAGAGAAGGAAATCTTGGCCGCCTATGAAGGAGTCCAAGCCACCTCAGAGGTAACAGGCACTGAAGCACAACTCCTCCTGGCACCCCAACCAGCAGTGCTGGGGTGGTTGTTCAAAAAACAAAGGTTCCCTCTACCCACCAGGCCACCAATGCCACATGGAGCAAGTGGATTGCTCTCATCACACAGTGTGCCTGTATTGGAAAATTGAATCGCCTTGGAGTTTTGGAGATAATTACAAATTGGCCTGAAGGTGAAAACTTTGGTCTCACTGATGAAGAGGATCAGGAACAAGTGGCATGTGCTGAAGAAGCTCCACCGTACAACCAACTACCAGCAGAGGAAACACAGTACGCTCTTTTTACTGATGGTTCTTGTTGCAGCATAAGGATGAAATGAAAGTGGAAAGCAGCCAAATGGAGCCCAATCTGACAGGTCGCAGAAGCTACTGAACGAGAAGGTGGATCAAGCCAACTTGCTGAACTCAAAGCTGTACAACTGGCCCTGGACATTTGTTGAAAGAGAAAAGTGGCCAAAGCTCTACCTCCATACTGATTCATGGATGGTAGCCAATGCTCTGTGGGGATGGCTGGAGAAGTGGAAAGAGGCTAACTGGCAGCATAAAAGAAAACCAATTTGGGCTGCTGAAAAATAGAAAGACATTGCTTCCCATGTAGAGAAACTATCTGTGAAAATCTGCCATGTAGATGCCCATGTCCCCAAGAGTCAGGCTAACGAGGAACACTGAAATAACAAGCAGGTAGATCAGGCAGCAAAGATAGAGGTGTCAAAGATAGATTGGCAACACAAGGGAAAATTTTTCGTAGCTTGATGGGCTCATGATGCCTCAGGTCATCAGGGCAGAGATGCCACCTATAAGTGGGCACGAGACTGCAGGGTGGATTTAACCATGGACAGTATCTCTGAAGTTATCCACGACTGTGAGACATGTGCTGCGATCAAGCAGGCCAAGCAAGTGAAGCCCCTATGGTATGGTGAGCGGTGGTCCAAATATAATATGGAGAGGCCTGGCAGATTGACTACATCACACTGCCCCAAACTCGCCACGGTAAGTACTATGTGCTGACCATGGTAGAAGCCACCACAGGATGGTTGGAAACCTACCCTGTGTCTCATGCTACTGATAGTGGAGCCCTGGAAAATGTTAAAGATAGAATCTGAAAATGTTAGACTTTGTGCTTTCCCAGATCAACTGCACCTGCGTAAGCAGTATGATAAATGATATAATTGTTAGATGTGATGATTGTTTAGTAACTAATTATTGTATAATCATAAGAAGAATCATGAGAAACTATGTTGGAAATTTAAGGGGGGCTATGCTCGGCTGAAATCTATGTATACAATAGAACAATATAAGTTTAATAATTAACATGAAAGTTATATAACGATAGAATATAAAAACATGTTCATCCCGAATGTATGGTCGGAGTCAGATTTGAGTTGAATACTCCTGACACCCAGAGCTCTTAATAAAAGCACGTGCATATAGTGGCTTATGTGATTATGTGTTTCTGAATGCTAACATTTTGATGGGACCCTGTGGGTGCTGCTGAAGCGAGTTTTGCGACTTGACCACACTCCAGCCTGCGCCGAGGGATTTCTCGGGGAGCTCGATCGGCCGTGACCACTTCTGCCGCTCACAACGTCCCCGACAGAAAGGTAAGGTGCTTTTTACTTTGGTTTGGGTGCCTGCCAATAAGACGCAGTGAAAGCTACGCTCGGTTGGGCTAAAGGAATTCCTGGTGGTATCGCCTAGGCGCCGTCCATAAGACAATCATGAAAAGCGTTGCGGGTTTGGCAATTTGTGGTATATTTGGATGGAGACGCTTAAAGGGATTTTGGGCAGCAACACCTCTATTCCACAAAGTTCTCCCTTGGGGTGCTTATTAGCACATTGGAAACAGGGTAATTTTGGGGAAGAATTATGTAAAGCTAAGTTGATTGATTATTGTAATACATGGTGGCCAGGATATGCCTTGGAGAATGGCGAAAAATGGCCAAAATATGGGACTCTGCAATATAACACTATCTCGCAGTTAATGTCGTTTTGTAAACAGGAAGGAAAATGGGATGAGGTTCCGTATGTTGATTTGTTTTTCTATTTACAGGGAAAGCCAGAATGGCAGGATGAATGTGGATTAATGGTGGTTAAAATATCTGCAAGTGATAAGTGTGGGGTTTGTGAGAAACGTTCTCTAGAACATTTGGCGTTGAAAGAAAGCCTGAGTAGGGAAAATTATACAGATATTGAGTTACAAGTAGCTCCAATAAGACCAAGAGAACCTAGCCCTATCCCACCACCTGCCCCTACCCCACCTAGTCTTGAACCTGTCTCATCTAGTACACCTTTCCCTCTTTATCCTCCTCTCCCATCATCCCCTGATCCCTCTTCCTCGGAAGATGAGCAAAATCTAACTGTGATAGAAAGGAGGGGGAGGGATGCAAGTGAAAAAGATAGCAATGGTAATGAATCAGTGACTCCGGTAGCCCACAGAACACGAAGTAGGTCAAAGCTTGCCCCAGTTGTGGATAGAAAAGACATAGGCAGACAAACACGGACTGTAATTGCCCCCTAGCGACAAGGTGTAGGAGTGGAAGGGCCAGTATTTATAAAAGTGCCTTTCTCTCCTGCAGATTTAGTTATTTGCAAACAATCAGCCGGAACTTATAGAGAAAATCCTGATAAAATGGCACGAGTAGTAAAAATGGTTATAAAAACTCAGAATCCTGACTGGGATGACATACAAGTAATATTAGATACTTTGATGGATTCTACTGAGAAAGAGGTGGTACTTAAGGCAGCCAAAGAAAGGGCAAGAGAGGACATCAGAAACGGACTCGTAACAGGGAATTTAGATGAAAATTTCCCAATTGAGGATCCAAAATGGGACCCTAATTTATTTTGCGATATGAGGAAATTACGGAAATATCAGGAGTGGATCCAAATAGGAGTTCAGAACGCTGTGCCCAAAACTATAAATTGGTCTAAACTATATGAAGTTTGGCAGGAAAAGAAGGAATCTCCCTCTGCGTTTTTAGAGAGGCTTAAGGAAGTAGCAAAGAAATATACAGATCTCCAAATGGACACAGAACAAGCAAAGGTTCAGCTCGCTCTCATATTCTTGGGTCAGTCACAAGATGATATTTGAAAAAAATTGCAAAAATTAGAAGGAGAGGAATTAAGGAATTTGGATAAGCTACCTGAGGTAACCTGGAAGGTATATAACAATCGTGAAGAGAAGCTAGTAAAAGGCAGCAGCAGCATCTTTTGGCAGTGATACAAGGAAAAGGGAACCCAAATTTCAGGGGACGTGGCAGGAATAGTCGGGGTACAAGACCAGTTATGCACGGGTTAAGCCTAAATCAATGTGCGTAATGCAAGTGGGAGGGACATTGGAAACAGGAGTGCCCAGACAGGTTTCACCAGGGCAATCAGTTCCAGCAGGTTACCAAGGAGATGGTTTTGGGCGAGTATAGCAGCTGACTAGACATAGAATCGGTAAAACAGGTTCAAGAGCCTGTCATAAATATACAGTTAGGACATACGGAGGTCAAAATTCTAATAGATACAGGAGCTACTTACTCGGTATTGAATGATTTGCAAGGACAAATTTGGGACAAGGAAACAACAGTAGTCAGCGCTACAGGGAAAGAGGAAAAACGGCCATTCTTGCAACCCCTAGATTTGTGTTTTGGAAACAAGGTTTTAACACACGAATTCTTATATGTACCTGAGTGTCCAATTATGCTTTTAGGGAGAGATTTGCTAGCGAAACTTGATGCGGTAATAACCTTTGAAAATGGAGAGCATATAATGAAAATACCTGAATCAAAGATGGGACAGATATTAATGATCAAAGAAAAACCTGTTCCCTCTATCCCTAGGGAGGTAGAAGATGCAGTGATTCCCTCTGAATGGGAGACAGATATACCAGGGAAATCTAAATTGGCACAACCAGTGCATGTAGAGATAAAGGAAGGGGCGAGGGCTGTACAAGTCAAACAGTATCCCATAAAACCAGAAGCATGGCAAGGAATAGTAAAGATTATTGAGAAATTCTTGAAATACCGAATTTTAGAAGAATGTGAATCAGAATTTAATACACCAATATTTCCAGTAAAGAAGCCAAATGGTGAATATAGATTAGTGCAGGATTTGAGAGCAATAAATAAAAAAACAAAGGACATTTATCCAGTGGTAACAAATCCCTACACATTGCTGACATCCGTAAAGGAGATATATAAATGGTTTTCTGTAATTGATTTAAAAGATGCCTTTTTCTGCATCCCCCTTGACAAAGAAAGTAGGAAACTGTTTGCCTGTGAGTGGGAAAACCCAGGGAATGGGAGAAAGACCCAGCTCACCTGGACATGACTTTCACAAGGCTACAAGAACTTGCCGACCCTATTCGGAAACCAACTGGCAAAGGAGCTGGAGATTTGGACCGAAAATGGGCAAGTACCAAGAGACCAGCACCTGTTGCTGCAGTATGTTGATGATATACTAATAGCTACAGGAGAAAAAGCAACCTGCATAAAGGTAACCATTGAGATTTTAAATTCCTTGGGAATGGGAGGATACAAAGTATCCAGAGGAAAGGCACAAATTGCCCAATGGACTGTGATCTACCTGGGGTATGAAATTTCAGAAGGGCAACGAAAACTAGGTACTAACAGTATCCAAGGTATTTGTGCTATTCCAGAGCCCCAGAATTTACATGAGCTGTGAGTCTTCCTCGGAATGGCAGGATGGTGTTGCTTGTGGATCATGGACTATGGACTGATTGCGAAGCCCCCGTATGAAGCTCAGAAGACGCAGCCATTCACCTGGGGCAAGCCACAGAAAGAAGCCTTCCTAAAATTAAAGGAAGCACTGACAACTGCTCCAGGATTAGGGTTACCTGATCTGTCTAAAGATTTTCAGCTGTTTGCACATGAAAGGCTGCGCCTAGCACTAGGAGTCCTGACCCAACGTCTGGGGAGCTGGAAAAGGCCGGTGGGCTACTTTTCCAAACAATTTGACAACATAAGTGCTGGGTGGCCTCCATGTCTGCGGGCAGTCACAGCCACTGTGATGCTGATACAAGAAGCCAGGAAGCTTACTATGGGAAGGCGCACAGATGTCTATGTACCACACATGGTAACCACTTTCTTAGAACAGAAGGGGGGCCATTGGCTATCCCCAAGCAGGATGATGAAATTCCAGGGAGTCCTGACTGAACAGGATGATGTCACATTAAAAACAACTAAGCTTTTGAATCCAGCTTTGTTCCTAGGTACCACAACTGAAGAAGGCCCATTAGAGCATGACTGTGTAGAGGTAATAGAGTACACCTATTCAGCAAGAGAAGACCTGAAAGACGTGCCACTAGAGCAGCCAGAGTGGGAGCTATTTACAGATGGGAGCAGCTTTGTGGAAAACGGAACCAGATACGCTGGATATGCGGTAACCACAGTCAGTACAGTAGTAGAGGCAAAGGCATTACCACCAAATACATCTGCCCAGAAGGCAGAACTGGTTGCTTTAACCAGGGCACTAGAATTGAGTGAAGGGAAAAAGGTAAATATCTGGACTGACTCAAAATATGCTTTTGGAGTGGTGCATGTACACGGAGCACTGTGAAAAGAAAGAGGTTTTTTTATCTTCTTGAGGTACGCACATTAAACATCAGCATGCAGTCCTGCAATTGATAAAAGCAGTACAAAAACCTGAACAAGTGGCAATTATACACTGTAAAGCACACCAATCAGGAAATTCCAAAATCTGTGAGGGAAATCGAAAGGCAGACTGGGGAGCCCGACAGGTTGCTCGACAGATGCAAACAACAATGGCATTGATACCTTTAAAGCTTAATGTATCCCAATTCAATTTGCCTCCAGAACCAAAATATTCAGTAGAAGATGAGAGACTGGCACATTTGCTAAATGCACAAAAGAATTCAGAGGGATGGTATGTGACTGCACAAGGACAAATAGTGGTACCCCCCTTGATAATGAGAGAAGTTCTACAAATTAAACATAATGAATGTCATTAGGGTGCAGAGGCATCGGTAAAATTGCTAAAGCAGAGTTTAATTTCGGTACGGATGTTAACAATGGCAAAATCAGTAATGTCAAAATGGGATATCTGCTTGAAAAACAACCCAGTGGCTAGGTGACAAGCACAGCTAGGAAGAATTCGGATAGGAATAGAGCAAGGAGACTATCGGCAGGTAGATTTTGTAGAACTGCCAAGAACTTGAGGATACAAATACCTGTTAGTGGGGGTTGACACATTCTCCGGGTGGCCAGAAGCCCTTCCCTGTCACACGAACCAAGCAAAGGAAACAGTTAAGTGGTTACTCCAGGAGATTATTCCCAGGTTTGGGGTACCCCTAGGGGTATCATCAGATAGGGGGCCCCATTTCATAGCTACAGTGGTAAGAGAGGTAAGTAGATTGCTGGAGATAACTTGGGACCTCCACACACCGTGGAAACCCCAGTCAATTGGACAGGTAGAAAGGATGAATCAGACACTAAAAAGGCAAATCAGTAAAATATGCCAAGAAGCCAAATTGCAGTGGCCCCAGGCTTTGCCAATAGCACCGTTGTGGTTTCGGATAAAGCCTGGGAGCGGGATGTCAGTCAGTCCTTATGAGATATTGTATGGGAAACCATATGAATCTCCTGAGCCTAACCATAATGTACACGTCACAGGAAAGCAGGAAGTGTATAATTATGTTCTGTCTCTCGGGAAAACTTTAGCTTGGCTCTGCAGCATCCTCGTGTGGAATAGACCACTAACTCTCGAGAATCCAGTTCATAACATACATCCAGGAGACGAGGTGT
The DNA here is from genome assembly GCF_012460135.2 of Molothrus ater. Lineage (NCBI taxonomy): Eukaryota > Metazoa > Chordata > Aves > Passeriformes > Icteridae > Molothrus > Molothrus ater. The sequence continues at coordinate 6,104,181 of NC_050510.2, forward strand.
ACATCAAGAACTGGAACGAAGAACCGCTGAAAGAAAAGTGGAGTGGACCCCATCGGGTACTACTGACCACCTTTACAGCAGTCAAAGTAGCTGGTGTGGACCCCTGGATTCACTATACCCGAGTGAAGAAAGTCCATCCTGGATCACGGACTGTGTAAACTGTGGAACCAACAAGGCTGCAGATAAGATGTGTTTAATTCTTTGAGAATGCCATCAGTAATTGTGCTGACGTTATGGTCATTAATGTCTTTTTGGGATGTGGAATGCAAAATGATCAACTAACTACTCTTCATTCTAGAATGAAGAGAGAGGTACAAGCAGAAACACAGGTGATAAAAATTTCTAATGCAGTTCAGGCTGAGAATGTAATGATTGGATTAGTCAAAGACTTTGCCAAAATGCAAAACACCAGTAGAATAACTGCCTGTCTTCCAATACCAAAGGCAGCAGGAGACCCAGTAAATTGGGGAATCATAACATCAAAACTACCTGAAATACAAAAGAATAAAACAATTGCATGTAAACAGGTACCTGAATCAAGGCAAGTAGTCAAGGAAACTTGGGAGAAAATAGGAACATGGATGAGACCCATGAGCCAGAAAGACTGTATTCTAAGTGATGGCATACTAGGAACCCCTATGGGAGAATCAGGAGGCATCACACAATGGCAATGCTATTTGCCACACTATAAAAAGATTATAGAAAATGTTACAGAAACCACTCTGGTATGGAAGTGTGAGGCCAAGGATCAGAAAGATCAGATAGAGCCTTGGGACAGTGCGTGGTCTGTGAGTATTCTTCAAAGATTCCAATATATGGCAAGCACCCCTTGCTGTATTAAGTGGGAAGGCTCGGAGAATGAAACAGATCCAGCAGTAACGAACACTGCCACTAGTAGCAGAACGAGGGCAGACAAAGTAAGTTGGTGGGCATGTAACAAAACTTATGACTGCACTTTGGATGATGTAGAGATAAAACAGATGCCACCCCTGGCAATATCCCTACAAATTGGTTGTGCTTGCAGAGGGATCAAACATAAACAAGGCAGAGTGAATCATAAAGTAGTTGTAGGGTGTACCAGGAGTTCAGTCCAAAGTCCAGGACAATTTGTATGGGCAACAAGCGATGGCACCTGGACAACACATCTGCCTGTAGACATGAAAGTAAAGGAAATTACTTTAGACCTCCCAACCTTATGTCCAATTTGGAAAAGGTCCCCATTTAACAGAAAACATGAACTTCTGCAGATAAGAGCAAGATGAGAAGTTCTAGACAATGAGAATCCAGATGACACTTGGCAAGAACCCTCTAGTGGAGTGAAATTTGTGCGGGCCCTAGAATCTTTGCTTGGTCCTATAGCAAACTATCAGAATAGAGAGATGCTGTACAAACCTACAGGTCAGGTAGATAAACTGGCAAGAGTCACCCAGGAAGGATTTAAAGAAATAAACGTACAATTACAAGCCACCACAAAAATGACTTTACAAAATCGATTAGCCTTAGATTTGCTACTCCTGAAAGAGCATGGAGTATGTGGATTTTTAAAGGGACAAGTTGATCATTGCTGCGTTCATATCCCAAATGTAACTGCAGATGTAGAATATGACATCAATCAGTTGAAACAAATTGAGCATGAAGCACAAGAAGAGCAAAAGGACTTGACTACAAGCTGGTTAGGAAAAATCTTTAAAGGGTTAGGGCGGAATGTGAGTTCATGGATTAAATCTATCATTGAGAGTGTGATAATCTTACTAATTGTATTCTTAGCAATTGGTTAGTTTACAGCATCTTAAAGGGAGAGATAAAGAAGAAAACGTCCTGGAACCAGAAAATAATAAAGGCACTGACATGAGATCCACGCCCACCATCTTCTGCTTCTCCAGTTCGTGATAGCATCCATGACGTTTACATCAACCCTGGATTCGAAGAACGTCAAGTATCAATTGAGGAATAAAGGACTGTATCAAGTGAAAACATTTACACCTATAGTGAAGTGAAAATGCTTTCAAAGGGGGGAGAATGATAGTAGAGCCCTGGAAAATATTAAAGATAGAATCTGAAAATGTTAGGCTTTGTGTTTTCCCAGATCAACTGCACCTGCATAAGCAGTATGATAAATGATATAATTGTTAGATGTGATGATTGTTTAGTAATTAAATATAATTATTCTATAACCATAAGAAGAATAATGAGAAACTATGTTGGAAATTTAAGGGGGGCTATGCTCAGCTGAAATCTATGTATACAATAGAACAATATAAGTTTAATAATTAACATGAAAGTTATATAACGATAGAATATAAAAACATGTTCATCCCGAATTTATGGTTGGAGTCAGATTTGAGTTGAATACTCCTGACACCCAGAGCTCTTAATAAAAGCACCTGTATATAATCACTTATGTCATTATGTGTTTCTGAACGCTAACACTACTGCCTGTAACACCACTCTGGGCCTTGAAAAGCAAGTCCCGTGGAGGCATGGTACCCTAGTGTTGTGGTTTGAGAGGAAGTGAGTTCTTTGGGATGCTGTGGTCAAACCAATAGGTGTTCAGATTTGAATATTGGCACCTTGTGTGGCCACTGGGGACATGGATACGCCTCTTAGAACACAGGGGTTAAAAGCAGAGAACTCCCAGGAAATCTCTCTCTTGGGTTCCAGCGAGGAAACAAGTCAGACCTCTCCCCTGCCCAGCGGCTGTGGCTGGGCGGGGGAGGGGAATCCACGCGGCCGGGTGAGGTAGGCCGGGGCTTTGGACAGAGATGGGAGGTGGACAGGCCCTTGAGGACGGAAGGGTGGAGGAGCACCAAGAGGCATCGGGCAGCTACCCCCGCCGGAGAGAGAGAGTGAGCCGGTGTCTTTGCCTGTGCCACCTTGAAATTTGATAGCAGGGCCGGCTGAGAAGGAGAAGGGAGGGCGGGGGGGTGCGGGGAGCAGGTGCCCAGCAGGGCAGCGTGGGAATTCTGGACAGGCAGAGACTGATATTTTTAACCCTTTTCTTGCATGATGGAAACCTTATAAATGCTAATCCTCCTGGAGCTGAATGAGAAGAGAGATAAGAGATGAGATAAGAGGAAATGGGCCACGAGAGCAGTGGAGAAGAATCTTAGGTGGGAGGAGATGATGGAGTGGTCTTTGGCTGGACTTTTCTTTTATAGCCATGGACGGAACCATTTTTTTTCCTGTGACACAGAGACTGCATTTAGGGGGAGGCAATGGCTTGGAGCCAAGGGAGTGCAGTGATGTTATGTGAAAGAGTGCATGAACAGAGACAACAGGTGAGGAGGGTGGTGGTGCCCTCAATCTTCAGTGGAAGAGAAAATCTCTGTTTTTGAGACCCCTCGGCCCCAGGGGGTGAAATTTGGGGGGGACAGGTGTCCCGAAAGTGAGAGACTGTGCTCTTTTTTGGAACTGGACAAAGCACCCTTAAAAGGAAAACCCTAGAAGCAGCTCTGGTCCATGTGCAGTGGTGAGAGCACTGGTCATGGAAAGAAGATGTCACGATGGCAAATGATCTCCGGGCGGTGCCACGTGTGACAGGAAACACAAGAGGTCTCAACTGTGTTTCCAGGGGAAGCCTATGGCACAAGAGGGACTCCTCACTCCTTGATGAACTGAGAATTGATTATCTAAAGGGTGGTGGTGGACTGAGAGTTGGTGATCTGAGGGATGGATGTATTGGAAATTTGGTGGGGCGGGGGGAGGAGGAAATGTTTTTGGAAGGTTTTCATTCTTTCTATGTGTTTCTTTTTACATATAGTTGTAAGTTAATAAAGTTTTCTCTTCTTTATTCCTAAGTTGGAGCCTGCTTTGCTCTATTTCTGGTCACATCTCACAGCAGACATCAGGGAGAATGTATTTTCATGGGGGCACTGGCATTGTGCCAGCATCAAACCATGGCACCCTGAGACAATTGAGTCAGACAATGGGAGTTATTTTAAGAACACCCTTATCAATACCTGGGCTAGGGAACATGGCATTGAATGGGTGTACCATATCCCCTACCATGCATCAGCTGCAGGCAAAGTGGAATGGTGCAATGGACTGTTATAAACCACTTTGAAAGCATTGGGTGGGGGATCTTTCAAGAATTGGGAGCAGCATCTAGAAAAGGCCACCTGATTAGTTAAAATCCGAGGTTCCACCAACCAAGAAGGCCCTGCCCAATCTGAGCCCTTGCATCCAGTAGTGTCCTCGTTTAGGGCAAATTTGGGAGAAAACCTCCAAAAGGCAGTCCCCCAGAAAGCAAACACACACTGCCCCTCCCCCCAACCCGTTTGGGAAAAATTTCCTCGGAGAGAAGTGGAAAGAAACCTTTTTATTTAACAGGCAAAGCACTCCCCAGCACAAAAAATGAACAATACCAGATGACAAAACTCATTTGCCGCTCTGAAGAGGTGACAAATTCAGAACATCTCTCTGGTGTGTGGTTGCTCTGTTATCAGTCCCTCTGGTACTGGGAAAGACTGCTGCCCAGAGTAGGTCTCAGTAGGACTCACGATTGCATTGTGAGTCAGAGAGGAGCTGAGGGTGGAGCTTCCTGAGTTGCTGCTGAGTGGCTGATTATAAGAGGTGTCTGGGGAGCGCGGCGACCCGGACCGCGGCGAACAGGAGCGGGCAAACAAGGGTGTTGTGAGTCTCTGGGAAATATACGAGGCAGTTTGCGCGGCAGTTCGCGCAGGCAGGGCAAGCAGGCAGGGTTGCCAGTTGTCTCGCTAGTAAGGAGTCCTTTGTATTGTTTGAGGTCTTCTGCCCGGTTGTGTTTAAGGTGTTTGTCAGTGATGGTCTCTACAAGGTCAAAAGCTGTGGCTGGTACAAGTGACCAAGTCGAGCCCTCCAAAAAGGATGTGTCTGTACAGACCCATCCATGCCCAGAATGTTTGAGCTTATCGGTGGCTTCAGGGAGTGTTGTGGAGGAGACCTGCCTGCGGTGTGAACAAGTGAATGACCTCCTTTCACTGGTGGCTGAGCTTAGGGAGGAAGTTGAAAGGTTAAGGAGTATCAGGGAAAGTGAAAGGGAAATAGACTGGTGGAGCTCAGCCCTTCCATCTTTAAGGGAGGCCTCTGACCAAGAGACTGAGGACTTATATGCCTCCTACCCTCGGGCAACAGAAGAGCACCTGGTAGATGAAGAGGAGTGGAAACAGGTCCCCATTCAGGGAGGTAATAACAAAAAGTCCTCCCCCTCCCCATCACCCAGCCAAGTGCTACTTCAGAATAGGTATGAGACCCTGGATAGAGAGACCCAACCAGATGATTTAGGAGACAATTGTCTGACCAGTGAACCCCCCAGTTATGATTCATCTGTAAGACAGATCACTACCTCTAGCATCAAGAAGAAAAGAAGGGTAATCGTAGTAGGTGATTCCCTCCTGAAGGGAACTGAGGGTCCCATATGTCGACCAGACCCATCCCACAGGGAAGTCTGTTGCCTCCCTGGGGCCCGGGTACAAAATATCACTGAGAGACTTCCTGGGCTGATTCAGCCCTCTGATTATTACCCACTGCTGATACTCCAGACTGGCAGTGATGAGATTGAGAAAAGGAGTGTCAAGGCAATTAGAAAGGACTTCAGGGTACTGGGTCAGGTAGTTGATAGGGAAGGAGCTCAGGTAGTGTTCTGCTCAGTCCCTTTGGTGGCAGAGGAAAATGATGAAAGAAACAGAAGAATACGCATCATCAACAAGTGGCTCAAGGGTTGGTGTCATCAGCAAAATTTTGGATTCTTTGATCATGGGGAAACTTTTACAGCATCTTCTCTGCTGGAACCAGATGGGGTATACCTCTCTGTTAAGGGCAAAAGGGTTTTAGGATATGAACTGGCAGACCTCATTGAGAGAGCTTTAAACTAGGTTTGAAGGGGGAAGGGGAACCAGCTGAGCTATCTGGAAACAGGCCCAAGAATTACAAGGCTAAGTTAGGGGAGAAGTCAGTAGCCCAGATGAGGTGCATGTATACCAATGCACGCAGCTTGGGCAACAAACAAGAAGAGCTGGAGGCCGTGGTGCAACTGCAGAGCTATGATGCAGTTGCCATCACAGAAACATGGTGGGATGACTCACATAACTGGAGTACTGCACTGGATGGATACAAGCTCTTCAGGAGAGACAGGAAAGGAAGAAGAGGTGGAGGGGTGGCCCTTTATATTAAGCAGACTTTTGATGCCACCGAAATTGAAACTAAGGAAGATGGAGTTGAACATCTATGGGTAAGAATAAAAGGGAAGGCCAACAAGGCTGACACCATACTGGGAGTCTGTTATCGTCCACCCGACCAGGAAGAAGAGGTAGATGACTTATTCTATAAGCAGCTAGGTAATGTTTCAAGATCATCAGCCCTTGTTCTTGTGGGTGACTTCAACCTGCCAGACATCTGCTGGGAACTTAATACAGCAGTAAAGAGGCAGTCCAGGAAATTCTTAGAATGTATGGAGGACAACTTTTTGTCACAGCTGGTGGGTGAACCCACCAGGGGAGGGACTATGTTAGATCTGCTATTTGCAAATAGAGATGGGCTGGTGGGAGATGTGGTGGTTGGAGGTCGCTTGGGACAAAGTGATCACGAAATGATAGAGTTCTCAATATTTGGTGAAATCAGGAAGAGTACCAGTAAAACTCTTGCATTGGACTTCCGGAGGGCAGACTTTGGCCTGTTTAGGAGACTTATTCAGAGCGTCCCTTGGGAAGCAGTCCTAAAAAACAAAGGAGTTCAGGAAGGGTGGGCATACCTCAAAACAGAGATCTTGAGGGCACAGGAACAGACCATCCCTGTGTGCCGAAAGATCAGCCAACGGGGTAAACGTCCAGCCTGGTTGGGCAAGGAGGTTTTGGAGGAACTTAGGAATAAAAAGAGGATGTATCAGCATTGGAAGAAGGGACAGGTCTCTAAGGAAGTATTCAAGAAGGCTGCTAGAGCATGCAGAAAAAAAATTAGGAAGGCCAAAGCTCAGTTTGAACTTAGAATGGCAACTTCTGTAAAGGATAATAAAAAATGTTTTTACAAATACATTAATGGTAGAAGGAAAGGTATGACCAGCCCTTGTTCTTTATTGGACAAAGGAGGGAACTTAGTATCTGAAGATGAGGAAAAGGCAGAAGTGCTTAATGCCTATTTTGCCTCAGTTTTTAGTGGGAAGATGACTTGCCCTCAAGACACCTGCCCACCTGGGCTGGTTGATGGTGACAGGGAGCAGAATGGTCCCCCCTTTATCCAAGAGGGGGCAGTCATAGAACTACTGAAATGCTTGGATACTCATAAATCTATGGGACCAGACGGAATCCACCCCAGGGTGATGAGAGAGCTGGCAAATGAGCTTGCAAAGCCACTCTCCATCATTTACCAGCAGTCCTGGCTCACTGGCAAGGTTCCGGATGACTGGAAGCTGGCCAATGTGATACCCATTCACAAAAAGGGTGCAAAGGAAGATCCTGGTAATTATAGACCAGTCAGTCTGACCTCAGTACCTGGTAAAGTAATGGAACAGTTTATATTAAGCGCCATCACGCAAAATTTACAGGATGGCCAGGGTATCAGACCCAGCCAGCATGGGTTTAGGAGGGGTAGGTCATGTTTAACCAACCTGGTCACCTTTTATGTCCTGGTAACCCGCCTTGTCGATGCAGGTAAGGCTGTAGATGTTGTTTACTTGGATTTCAGCAAGGCCTTTGACACTGTCTCCCACAGCATACTCCTAGACAAGCTGGCAGCCCGTGGCTTGGACAGGAGCGCTCTGTGCTGGGTCAGGAACTGGCTGCATGGCCGGGCCCAGAGAGTGTTGGTGAATGGTGCTGCATCCAGCTGGCAGCCAGTCATCAGTGGTGTTCCTCAGGGTTCTGTGCTGGGGCCAGTTCTGTTTAATGTTTTTATTGATGACATGGATGAGGGTTTAGAGTCCTTTATTAGCAAATTTGCAGATGACACTAAGCTGGGAGCGTGTGTGGATCTGTTAGAGGGACGGAGGGCTTTGCAGAGGGACTTGGAACGGTTGGAGGGATGGGCAGAATCCAATGGGATGAAGTTCAATAAGTCCAAGTGCCGAGTCCTGCACTTTGGCCACAATAACCCCCTGCAACGATATAAGCTGGGGACAGTGTGGCTGGACAGTGCTCAGGAGGAAAGGGACCTGGGGGTGCTGGTTGACAGTCGGCTGAACATGAGCCAGCAGTGTGCCCAGGTGGCCAAGAAGGCCAATGGCATCCTGGCCAGTATCATGAACGGTGTGGCCAGCAGGAGCAGGGAGGTCATTCTTCCCCTGTACTCAGCACTGGTGAGGCCACACCTTGAGTATTGCGTCCAATTCTGGGCCCCTCACTTTAGGAGGGACGTTGAGATGCTTGAGCGTGTCCAAAGGAGAGCAACGAGGCTGGTGAGGGGCTTGGAACACAAGCCATATGAAGAGCGACTGAGGGAGCTGGGGTTGTTCAGCCTGGAGAAAAGGAGACTCAGGGGTGACCTTATCACCCTCTTCAACTTCCTGAAGGGTAGCTGTGGTGAGCTGGGGGTCGGTCTCTTTCTCCGGGCAACAACCGACAGAACAAGAGGACACAGTCTCAAGCTGCGCCAAGGGAGATGCAAGCTAGAAATAAGGAGGAAGTATTTTACAGAAAGAGTAGTCAAATACTGGAATCATCTACCCAGGGAGGTCGTGGAGTCACCATTCCTCGAAGAGTTTAAAAAAATGACTGGATGTGGCACTTGGTGCCATGATCTAGTTGAGGTATTAGAACATGGGTTGGACTCGATGATCTTAAAGGTCTCTTCCAACCTAGAATTTCTGTGTATCTGTCTGTGTATAAAGTGCAAGCTCTTGGTGCTCCCCCCAGGTCCCAGTCCGGAGCAGGTTCGAACGTTTCCAAGAAAAGGGAAAGAAAAAAAAACAGTCCAGGGAAAACTTGGACTGCCTTAGCTAGCTAAACTAACTAAAAAGCAAAGGAGCGCTTTGCTCTGCTCCGTCTGTGCCCAGACAACACAGTCCCCCAGGCAGAATGTGGAGGAGTGAGTGCAGTCTCTGATAACAAACTCTGTGCTTCTTCTTCTCCCCTCCTTCGCTCCTAGAACTAGTCTTGAAGGCACAGAATATAATATCCAACATAAACAGAACACACGATTGGGAATACAAGCATCATAACGTCACCCTAGGAAAAGTAGACGAAGACAAGGTCCCAGTGGTACATGTCAGAGGTCTGTTAGGGAAGACAGTTTGGATCAGTTCTTCCTCGAGTACACACAAACCCATTTTTGGGGTTGCCTTTGCTCAGGGACCAGGTTGCACTTGGTGGATAATGCAGAGAGATGGAACAACATGATGTGTATCTCAGGGAGATCTGATTGTTGGGTGATAACCATGTGTAAATATCATTGCTGAATATCACTGCCACTATGTGCATATAGCTGTATTTACATATATATATATATATATTTATTTATTTTTATTTATATATGTATGTATAAATGTGTGTGTGTAGAGTTAGAATATATATTAGTTTTGGCATTGAGCAGACAATATGGGATAAGGGGTAGAATGTCCTGGGGTGACTGTATTGTCTGGTGTCCCACGGTCTGGAATTTTTTCTGCTCAGAAATGGGTCCTGTAGCTTTAAGATAGGCCCAGTGAGACAGAGAGGGCAAAGCGGGGGAGAAGCAGCAGGAAGTTTGTCTGCAGAAGCTTCAGTTTACTCCCCTGGAATTCCTCTCTCATGGACTGTGCTGCCTAGCATGGACAGTGAAAGAGAGATAAGGCTCTCAGTGCTCTCTGAGTTCTCGGCTTTTGCAGAGAGAGAGACAGGGAGTTATTCTTCGCTTTCTTCACTTTTTTCACTTGTTTTCCTTGTTAGCTACAACAAAAAAGGTTTTCTCAGGACTGTGTCTTTTTTCTGGAACTCTGTTCGGCTTCTCTCTGGCCCAGAACACCAGGACAATCGCCCTGCCCCCCCCCCCCCGTGTCAAGCTGCATGCAGGGCCTGGACTCCCATCTTGAGCCCCAAAGGGACTGAGAGAGACTGAGTGAGCCGATACACACCCACGGAGGACTCTCTCTGAACTACAGGACTCTCTCTGAATTTGCCATCTCTTCAGAGCAACAAGAGTGTGAAAAACAATAATCACTTGTTTTAAAATTTTAAAAGTTTAATAGTAATAAAATGGTTATAAAAATGGTTATAAAAATAGTAATACATATTAGAGTAATAAGAATTTGGACAATCAGAGTTAGGACAATAAAAGGCAATAAAAACAAACATACGGACAGTCCAGATGCCTCCCAGGCAATTAAGCCCCGAAAGCATGCACGCTAACAAAGGATTAACCCTTAAAAGCAATAGCTTGTTGCATATTCATATATCTCATACATGATGCATAAATTCTTTTCAAACAAAGGGTGTTCTCTGGTTATTGTTAACTTCTCCCTCTTAATCCTGTTGGCTCCTCAAAGTCGAGAAGGAGATGGAAGAAAGTTGGTCTTTTCCGATAAAGAGGCAATAATTCTTCTCTTGCGGATTTTGGTGGCTTGTTGCTGTTATCTCTGTGCAAAGAATTTCTTGAGCTAGTTAGAAAAAGTATCTTACATCGCATAGTTTCTATTTTAATATTATGTTATAGCCTAAAACAATATTTAACACGCTACTGAAAAGGATTAATACAGTATAACTTTCTAACATAACACATATAATATTCATTTTAATATTTGCAAAAGCCAATCATATAATGAGCATTTTTCACAAGAGGCTTCATTGCTTAATATTATTCATTTTTCATGCTTGTGAGTACTTTGTTTGTTAAATAGTTTTTTCCACTTTTCTTCAAGAAGCTTTTTCTCCCAAACTGGTTGGGGGAGGGGGCTGCTGGAATTTGCTTTCTAGAGGAGACTCCTTTGCGAAGTTTCCTCCCAAATCTGTCCCAAACCAGGACATTTGGTTTCACAGCTGGAGCAAATGCACAGCATTGGAAGCAATTCATAGGGGAAAAGTGGAACATATCCAAAGAACTGGACTTCATTGTCCTTCAGCAGCACAATGCAATTGAGCGTAGTCTAATTGGGGGAGTGCTGACCATCAGTGATACGTGATTTTTAAAAATTCTTAATTCCATCAAAACAAGAAAGAAGGAAAGTTATGAAGATGAAATCCTTTCCTCTTAAATCTGCCTACCCAACAACATCAGAGGTAGTTGTAATGTGTACTCACCTATTTTAGCACTGAAAGTGATGCTTTAGGATTTTAGCCCTTGTTTTTCAAATCCTATACTGCATTAGTGCATAACTCAAAACTCCATATAAAGTGTTAGCTGTCTTCACATTTTGGTCAGACAAAACAATCCCTCTAGGCCTGAGATCCAAAGACACCCTACTGCCTCAGGCCCTGAAAAGTATAAACAAAGTGAATTGCGGGGGAGCGAACTGGGGGTATATGACTTCATTACCTGAAGCTGTCATTGGAGGATTAACCCCTGATATGTAAATGGGCCAAACCTACATCTGTCTGAAAAACTCCTGACTGTTGTCCATCTTAGGTGTAGCATCTGGAAGGCTTCTGACTGCCCAAGGGGCACCTGTTTGAAGGCCTTTAATAAATACCCACTTTATTCTCTTAATCTTGTCTAGCCTCTGTTCTAGGTAGCCACTTCAAGGCATCAAAAGGATATTGGAGTCACCTGAAGAGAGCTTTCCTTCGCAATTGTAGTGGTTTTGCATGGGAGGCACTCACGGAAGTGATGTAAAGAGAAAGCTGATACGCCTCTGTGAACACCCATGTAAAAAACTAAAAATCCCAGGAAATCTCTCTTTCTTTTCTGATCGGCAAAGAGGTAACAGGAGCCGGGTGGTCCCTGCTGCAGGCCCGGGCCCCCTTCCTGGGGTGCCTGCCAGGCCTCCCCCCACAATTGGCTGCCGGGCAGGGAGAGTGGGGAGTGCCGCGGGGCCGAGGCCAGGCCAGGCCATGGCTGCTATTTCTAACATCTTGCTGCTACTAAGCCCCGGCCCGCTGCCAGCCCGGGGCTGAGCCGGGTCTGCCGGGCCCCAGGAGCAGCCCTGGGGCAGGGCCGGATCAGCCAAGGTTCTACCACCGTTGAGATTCGTCCGCAACCACCAGGGAGGGGAGAGGAGAAGCCATCAGCCCCGGCGTGCTGCTGCTGAATTCTGACCTGGCTGCTGAGATCCTAGCCACCTCCCCCCCCAGCCGCAGTTCCCACTGCAAACTACTGAGCCGGCTGGGGTCACGTGACCATCTGCAGGCCCCGGGCGAGATATTAACTCTTTCAGGGCTTCAATCCTCCCTTGAGTGAGAGAAAGGAATGATATGCAGGCATGTAGAGGAGCAACATGAAAACACTGAGGTCAGTGAAGAAGAAGTCAAGTCCCAGATGGGAAGGATGAGGAGATGCCTTTAGTTTTAGGCTGAAATCCTCTTGTAAATCTATGGAGAAAGACTCTTTTTTCCCTGTAACACATGAAGGTATGGGGAGATGAAAGTAGTCAAATTGTAGATATTGAGCAAAGGCCTTCATGCTAAAGTAAGCAGATATTAAAGTAGCTGTGATCCTATAAGAAGTTTGAACAGAGAAGGAGAGAAGAGTGATGAAGATACTGTGCCCCCAGGAAGAGAAGATCTCTGTTCCTTGGAGATGAAGATGATATCAAAGATCAATAATGAGAACTTTTGCCTTTGAACAGCTCATCTTTAAAACAGTACCCCATAAGTTGACATGGCCCATAAACACAGCTGTGGGAAAATCTTGTGGAAAATGGGAGGGATTTCACGATGGCACATTTCCCTGGGTGGCTGCTATTCGTGGAAATTGAGAGCCACAAGAGAACTGTTTTCTTGTGGAGAAGTCTCCATAACCTTAACAAGAGAGACTTCTCTCCCTAAGTGAACGGAAGAAAAACTATTCTAGATGTGGTAAACTGAGTGAAAATGTTAGGTTTTGTCTCTTTACATTGTCAGTGGGAAAGAAAAGGTTGTAGGGGGAGGAGAAGTGTCCTAAAGGTTTTGTTCTGATTCTTATTACTCTTTCTTTTAGTTACTGTTAATAAATTTTTCTTTATACCCTTAAAGTTTTGAGCCTTCTTTGCCTTTCTTCTAATCCTACCTCACAGAAGGAAATGAGTAAGTACATTCTAGTGAGTGCACTGGTGATTAGCCAGCACTGAACCCACCACACTAATACTATAAAGCTGCCATAATGGTAACAAGTTTTCATAAAGTATTTTAAGAACAGAGGTAATAGATGTTTAGTCTTGGATGTTTAATTCTGCTGGCTCAAGAGCCAGTGTTGAGCTTTGATTTTCTTTTTCAAATCCAGTCTTAGAGCTCTGCAGGGATCACTGCAGCATGACGTTGTGACAAGGGGATGCTGATTCATGCCTAAACCGTAGATGTTTTCATTATATCCTCAACCAGCTTTGAAAACCTAAGAATGTGTGACATATTGGAACTTGAGAGTCATGGCCAGTTTCCCCAATCATTTTGTAATATCATGCTATAGCTTTCATTCCTAAAGAAATAATGTTGAGCATATTGCTGGCAAAATGCTAAAAGAAAAAGCCCAAAAAATATCCTTTACTGGGGAGGATGGAAAAAATTGAGATGTGCTTATTTGAATTAAAATTACTATGGATCAAGCCTAAATGTATTTCATACTAAATACGTAGAACTAATTTTAAGGAAATGAAGAATTTCTTAGCTGCTTGTGTTTCAGTTCATTTGTATTCCTGGTCCTTGTCCTTTCCTTTTCACTATAAAACATTCCTCAGGCTCACTGAGAAGATGTGAAATAGGTTCTGTGCATCCTTATAATTCAAGTGGTCAGGCTCAGATGGGTTTCTGCGGTAAAAAGATACAATAAATTAGGGATGTAGCCCGATCACAGCGGGAACTGCTGTGATTTTTCTTCCCTCAAAGCATTTTTCCTCTCAAAATTGATCTCTGTAGCAAACTTTATACATTCTGCTACTCTTGAAATTAATTAATAAAGAAACCTGGGGTATTTATTGTGTGACAGTGCTGTTTCTGCCATGCATGTTTGTGCCTGGCTCACAGATCATTTTTTATACAGCTGTGATCCAGAATATGGGCAGATCCAAAACCAACAGTTTTCTTTAGCTTACTTGACTTTTCAAATGCTTATTGTGTGATTATTGCATTCCTTTTGTCCATAATATCTGAAATAATTTAGCATGCAGTTTTGGATACAGCACAAATATATATATTTTACTCTTGGAAATCTGAAAATGAGTTATATTTAATAGTAGTTTGTGAGTAGTGTGGCAATCAAGCCTTAAATATGCCAATCAAGCTTGCAAAGAAACCCATATTATCAGTCAATCTCTTCAATATATTCATGAGTTTATATGACATTTTATTCCTATATAATAGATAAAAAGATAGTAATTTTTTTCTGTTTATGCTAATGAAAATTTTAATTTACGCTGACTTTGATAGATGTGATTGACTGCACATAGTTGGGGAAGTACCTAACTCCTTTTGTACATAAGACTTCCTTTACGATTCAATGTGTGTTATGCCCCCAAAGCAAGCACTGCTGCTCTAAGTGATGCTGTTACTGCTGATTTCATTCATTCTTTTTTCCAGCTTCTCATGATTAAAATAGTTTTGAGAATTAAGGCATATTTGACAGAGAAATAATTCTTTTTGAACAGCTGATAATTACTAGGGAAGTATATAATAGCTGGGAACATATTAGTTTGAGAATTCATTAAACAGGTAAAGACTACTCTGTTATCATTTTTTTTTAAATTCAGATAGCATGATTTTTCAGGCATCTTCTGTGAAAACATGATTAAATTGTTAAAAGCTCATTTCTTAAGGAAAATATATTTTTAAATCATTAAAATTGAATTAAAGTTGTGTATGCTGGTAGGACTAATTTTTAGGAAACTAAAAAGAGGACATAACCCACAGTAAAGATAAATGTGTATATGTATATATATAGATAGGTATGTGTGTATACACACGTGTAGATATAAATATACACACATATGTACTTTTTATTTTGAATGTCAGATAAATAAAAAGCAGGACTTTGGTTAAACTCTACAATCCATTTTCTGAAGAGGATTATCTCAGAGCACTTACTAGCAAGCTAATTTCTCTCTTGAAGTTATGTTCTCATGCCTGTGAATCAGGCACATGAATTACTAATTTTTTATCTTGAAGGTTCATGCCCTTATTTTGGAAACAACATCATAACAACTCGCCAAGGAATGTCAGGCCAGACTGAAAACAATGAAAAGATAACCTGAATAGGTAAAAAAATGTAGTTTTATAGATCAAACCCTCTCTATGTATATGTGAATGGGCTTTTTACCTGACAGTTAACTGGAACTTTAACTTCTGAAATGAACAAGATTTTCTCCAATATTTTGTAACTGATCATAGCATTTATCAGAACATGAATGCAGTGGCAAGTGCTTTTAGAAGGCTGTGGACAAGGGATGAATTCCTTTTGCCAAATAGGTTTCTGAAAAGGTATAGGGAAGAAGTTTGGATGTTTTTATACAAAATATATAGGTTTGTGGAGCATCATTATTACTTTGACTCAAAACGTTAATGTTTTCCTTTGGTAAGTTCATAAAAAGAATTTGCATTAACTACAAATGCATATTAAGTGTAATCTTGCTAAAACTTAAAAAGAGCTTTTATTGAAATTAGTAAATAATTTCAAAAATGAATTCTGTATGGATAAGCAATAAGGAGTGAATAAAATCTTCAGATAAGCCTAGTGAAGGTATGTTATAAATCAGCTCAACAGTAAGGAGCTTTCCAAAATCAATAACTGTGCTTAAAACACTGCTATTGTCTTTATTTGAGTGCATATTCATCCCTCATCCCCCCTATAGGTTGCTGCCCTTTGCCCTGCCCTTTGCTCGCCCCTGTGCCCTCAGGTCATTGGTCACTGACCCCATTCTTAAGTCATGAAGACCACATGGTTTTGTCTTCTGTCTCTGGTCCCTTTGGTGTGGGGGATGCAATAAAACCCTTGCTGGAATATATCACGCAAAGACCCTTCCTGTCTTTCCTCCGCTGATCTATTTGTGGCGTGTGTGTGTGCAGGGACTTGAAATGGCTGTTCTTGTGGCCTTACTCTGAGTGGCTTAGAAGGAGACACCTCAAAGAAGGTTGCAGCATTTCTATCACCCTGCAACAGGCTTCAGCTCCAGCTATTACTATCTCCCAGAATGTGCTCCCAAACCTGACACCGAGAAATGAACAGGATTTTTTTGAGGGTTGAAATGTTACATACAGTTCAACGAAAGGTGACAGAGTCAAGCTAAAGAGATGTCTTATTTCAACTCAAAGCTACTGTTTTATTTGCTATCAGAGGAAAAAATATTCAGTTCTGTATTCATTCTCTTAAATCAGTGTGGTTGTTTTGTATATTTGGAATGTTGGCTCTGAAACTGAATTGCCGGTCGCTTCAGCTAGCCCATGAAGGACTTCCTGGGCATTATTGCACATGGAAAGAGCATCTTCATTACTTAACTACAGAAGATAAGGATGTTTGCATTTCACTTTTAAGAAAAAAAAAAAAGATTAGTTTGCCATTTGTGTTTTCAAATGGGCATATTTTGCCCAAGGATTCTTCCAAAGAACAAGAGCTGGGCAAAATTCTGTAAAATGTTCAAATGCCCTGACTTATCAAAGCTTGGGATTTTCGGGGTCTGTCCAACCCCGGCTGCCATAGGTGTCCAGATAGTGAAGTCCCACTAAGCACAACCTGTCCAGGTCCTTCAGGTAGGCTCCCAGCCACAGGCAATCTTAGCAAGCAGCTCAGCTCTTAAGTGAGATCAGCTCTTTGGTGAATTCAGCTTTTTAGTGATTTCAGCTCTTTGCTTGCTAAGTGCCTCAGCAGATGCAGGGAGAGAGAGGAGAAGAGTTGTATGCGGTTCCACAGAGGTGTCTTTATTGGCAGCTTCTGCGAAGGGTGACAGTGACAGCTCTTCTGCTGAACAGCACAGAAGTAGGGGTTTATACAGGGTATAGGGGTTTTGGGAAACAGTCCAATCATAAGGGTCGAGGTGAAAATGACCTATTGTCTTAGAGAGAGATACCGAGGGTCCAAAGGCGGAAGAGGGGCTTCTTTTGGTCCAGTCATCATGACTAGGCATTTTTTATCTTAGGCACTTGACCGCCAGGGAGGCCTTGCAGGCCCTGTGGCTGCTACAACTCCACTTTCTGTATTTAGTAAAAAGGTGTTCCCAATAGTTCTTTTAAAACAATAGAATAGACATCAGAACATAGCAAATACAATGACAATTACAATGAAAATCCACAACATTTCCTTAACCAAAGATGCAACCCATCCTGTTAATCCCCACTGACTGAAAAGGTCATTGACCCAGTCTGGGTTGTTTTCTACTTTTAAGTCCTTCACAAGTTCCTTCAGTTATTGGATGTTTGCGTGGATGGATTCTGAGCGTGAAGAGACATTGACGCAGCACATCCCTTTGAATTCTTGGCAGCTGTGTCCGTGGGCAAGCAGTAAGAAGTCAATTGATGCTTGATTTTGAAGTGATGCATGTCTTGTGGTTTCTTCCTCCTTTAAGAGATTGCCCAGGGCAGCAGATGTAGCATAGGCTTGCTTACTGAGCCAGCACCCGAAGTGATTTATTTCACCAAGGGCTTTAGCTGCAGCTACCCATGGTAGGAAAAGGGAGACAGCAATCTTTTTTGGTTCGTTCCAATCGTATAATTTGGGATCACAATTTTCATCAAATTCCGTGTAGAATCTTTTGTGGTGTTTTAATTCGCTTTCTTTCTTCCAAGTATGTAACAAGGTGATATTTGAAGTGAGGCTAGAAAGTTTTCCAAGGCTACAGGGACCTCCCTGGAGACGCGAGGGGATCTCAGCCCATACTCTGTCACCACAGATGAGAAACGTTCCCTTGGGTAATACTTTGGGGTAGAGAGAGGACACAGAGATCATATGAGCAGTGTAATTACACCAATCTGGATAGTTATCGGCTTTGTTAATGGGTGATATGTCTTTTCTGTATGTGTTTTTTGTCTGGTCAATTTCTGGCCAATTATTTTTCAGATGTCTAAAGTAAAATTTGACACAGTATGTTGCTTTGGAGGACCCCAACAGGTCCAATTCGTGGGGTTCCTCTCGAGCATCTGGCAGAATTTTTGTCCACTCGTCCCAAGTGTCTACCAGGTTGGGTCTCTTACCTGTGGTGCGGAGGAGCTCTGAATTATAGACGGGCGAGTCATCTGCTACAAAAGGAATCTCTACCAGACATGTGGAAAGTGGGTTATCAATGCTTCCCATGGACAAGCACATGTTGTCCTGTTTTAATGTCCTTGCTTAGGTTACCCAAACATTATGGCTAGGCTGTGGGCTAATCCAGCTGAAGGCATATGGTACAGTGAGGAGCATCCAGGCAGCAGTGAGGACAGCACCAATGGAGATAATTTTCATCTTTGGACAGGGATGGGGCTTCTGATAGGGAATATAAGCAAAATTTGTTATCTTTATGGTGGGAGGGTTAGAGTTTTCTCCCTTGTTTCTTTCCTTCTTTCATCCCTCCCCCCCTTTTTTTTTCTATAGCTAAGGATGGGGGAGTGGGTATAAGGTTAGGGGTTTTTGGTAAGAGTTGAGAAAGGGGAATAATTGGGTTGTTTAGGGTAAAAAAGGGTAATAGCATGCAATTCAGAGAAGAGTTTGTGTTCAGGCTGTGTCTGGCTTATGGCTTGACTGATGCAGCAGGATGTTGTTTGGCTTTCTGTTTTGTCTGCCGTCACGTGATGGGACGGTCTTTTCTTCAGTATGTGGACATTCGTCTCCAGGCAGAACTGGTCTGGTTTTGAGGAGGTCTTGTGTTTGACTCAGGAGAATTCTTGTCACTGTTTGTGGGAGTCATGTTTGCAGTGCCTAGATGTGGCTTTATGTTTTTTCCTGGGTACCATCTTGGGCGAGATGGTAGTAGAACACACGCATACCTCTTCCCCAAGTAATCAACTGGAAAGGCCCAGAAATTTGGTGTGTTTCTGGGTCCTTCACTAGCACAGGTGGTTTCTCAGTGAGCTTTGTTTGGGTGGTATTTGTAAAGTGGCAAAGTATTGGGGAGTCAGGCTCTGATGTTGTACAATTTAGGAAGTTGATGATGTAGAGAGCCTTGCAAAGTCTTTCAGCTGGAGATATGATTTTTGCTTCTCTTTGCTGCTGATTGAGAACTCTTTTGAGGGTTTGATGTGTCCTCTCTACAACTGATTGTCCTGTGGGATTTGCAGGTATACCTTTCTTGTGTTCTAGTCCTCATTCACTGAAGAACTCTTTTAACTTACGAGAGGTATAGGCAGGTCCATTATATGTTTTTATCTCCTTTGGTACTCCCAGGGTAGCAAAGGCAAGGAGGAAGTGCTTAATGGTGTGTTGTGTAGCTTCTCCTGGATGAGCTGATACAAATACTGCTCCAGAAAACGTGTCGACCAATAAGTGCACATATTTTGACCTTCCAAAAGGTGGGAAGTGAGTTACGTCTGTCTGCCACAGCTGGCAGCTGTTCAGGCCTCGGAGATTGACTCCCATTGTTAGCGTTCAGGAACGCATAATCACAGAATGATTATATGCAGGTGCTTTTATTGAGAGCTCTGGGTGTCGGGGTAGACAAACCCAAATCTGACTCCGCCATGGTTTTGGACCGAACATGTTTTATATTCTATCATTGTATAACTGACATATTAATTATAAAATTTACATTGTTCTATTATATACATTGATTTCATCCAAGCATGGATTTCTCGTGATCCCCTCAAACCTCTAACATATTCTCTCATGATTCTTTAAACAATAATTATATCTAATCACATCTAATAATTATATAATTTATCATTGTGGTGGTTTGACAGGAAATATGTTTTCTGGGATGCTGTGGTCAGGCCAATTGGTGCTCAGATTTTAATATTGGCGCCTAATGTGGCCATTGGGACATTGGACACGCCTCTGAGAACACGGGGTTAAAAGCAGAGCTCTCCCCTGGGAGGCTCTCTTGGGTTTCCGGCAGGAAAGAGTTTGGGTCTCTCCCCCGGCCCAGCTGCTGGCTAGGCGGGGGGAGGGGAAAAGCCATGTGGCCGGGAGAGGTAGGCCGGACCCCGGGGGTGGAAGGGTGGAAGAGAGAGAGAGAGAGAGACAGCGGGAGCCATTGGGCAGCCCCCCCAAGAGAGAGAGAGAGAGAGAGAGAGACGGTGCATGGGACTGTTACCTTGAAACTTGATAAACATGTGCCTGTGCCGGCAGCATGGCTGAGAAGGAGAAGAAGGGGGGGGAGGGGGTGCAGCCAGCCGCTTGTAGGAGCTTTTAAGCCCTTTTCGGACAATGAAAACTTTACAAAACATTAAACTTTCTTAGAAGAGAGATAGAGTGGAAGATGAAGAAGGAAATGGGCAAGTGTGAGAGAGGTCTGGGCAAGTGAGAGATAGTGGAAGAATAGAGAAGAATCTTAGTGGGAAGAGATGATGGAGTGGCTTTTGCTGGACTCTTTTTGTATAGCCATGGACAGAACCATGTTCCTTGTGATACAGAGACTGCATCTAGGGGGAGGCAATGCCTCAGAACCAAGAGGGTTCAGTGTTGGTACCCCTCGGCCCCAGGGGGTGACAAATATGGGAGGGACAGATGTCCCAAAGTTGAGACTGTGCCTTTTTGGAGTGGGACGAAGTATCCTTAAAAGTCGACCCTAGAAGCAACTCTGGTCTGTGTTCAGTGGTGAGAGCACTGGACATGAAAGGAAGAGGTCACCATTGGCACAAGAAGGACTCCTTCTCCTCTTGATGTACTGAGGATTGAGTATTCTGAAGGGTGGTGCCGGACCGGGATTCGATGATTTGGGGGATGTATTGTATTGGGAATTTGGTGGGGAGGAGGAGGAGATGTATTTATGAAGTTTTCATTTTCCTTGTGTGTTTTTTTGGTTTTTTTTTTTCCCTAAGTGGGAGCCTGCTTTGCTTATTCCTGGTCACATCTCACGGCAGAAACCAGGGAGAGGGTATTCTCATGGGGGCACTGGCATTGTGCCAGTGTCAAACCATGACAATCATATACTGACTACACAGGTGCAGTTTCACATGATGTAGCAAATGCAAGGTCTAACATTTCCCAAGGCCTACGTTTAACATTTTCCCAGGGCCTACTAAGCCTAACTTTCTTTCTAGCTCCCCGAATTTTGTGATTTTAAAATCTTTCACTATCACCGTCCCCATAGATGGTATCTGGTAGTTTTGGCAGTTCGGGCATGTGGTGACAATAGCTTTTGCTTGATCTTTCGAGAGCTTGAACATTCTGATAAGGGCAGGTACATTTTGATGAAAAAATGTGTGTGACAACTTTGCCTGGACAAAGATGTTAGCAACATTAGCAGTTTGTACTGCCATGGCTAATGCATCTGCTTTCCTGTTCCCTTCTGTGATGATACCTGGGAGGTCGGTGTGTGACCTCACATGCATTATATGGTAAGGTTGCTTTCTGTGGGAGATTTAGCATGTTAATGTAGAAATCAATTGGTGTAACTTTGGATTGGAAACTTCTTTGAGAAGAGCATGTTCTGCTCTCATAGCTATGCCAGCATCATAAGCTGAATATGTGACCAGATTAAAGGGTTTGTCTTTGAATTTCTCAAAGGCTCTGACAGCAGCTACTAACTCTGTGATCTGTGGAGATCCCTCTACTATTTGGATGTCAGATTCCCATTTTTGGGTCTTAGGGTCCTTCCAGGTCATTACAGACTTGTGGGATGACCCTGAACCATCTATAAAAATGGTTAGAGATTTGAGAGGTGTTTTACTTTGGACTAATTTTAGGGTCAGATGAAAGGCTGCATCATGATTAAAAAATTTATGTTTTGGGATATGGATGGAAATTTGGCCTGTATAGCTATCTAGGGCAAACTGGAGATTTTCATTGGTCTGGAGCAAATGCTCTAGGTCCCCAGTGGTCAGTGGCAAGTATATGCATGTGAACTCACACCCTGCAAGACAGTGGAGGCGAGTTCTGGCTTTTTTTATTAGATGTCCCATGATTTCTTGGAAGGTGCTAATTGTCTTTGAAGGTTGGTTGTTTGTAAAGATCCATTCCAGTATCAATAAAGGGTCTCAAAGTTGAGTATCCCATTGGAAAATTGGTCCGTGGAACCGGGGTACTTTTCCCAGAATAACGAACTGGAAAGGCAGGTTGGGCTTGAAGTGATGGGCCTGGCATGACAACAGGGCTTCTTGGACCTTGGTGATGGTGTCTTGGGCTTCTGTTGTGAGAGTGCGTGAAGAGTCTAGGTCTTTGTTGCCACAGAGAAGGTTGAACAGGGGAGCGAGGTCCTCTGTTGCAATTCCTAGCAGGGGACATACCCAGTTGATGGATTGGCACAGACTGTGTACATCTCTCAGGGTTTTTTGGTCGTCTCAGATGGTGAGCTGCTGGGGTATGATGGTCCTTTCATGGATCTGGAATCCGAGATAAGTCCATGGGTTAGTGTACTGTATTTTGTCCTCACGGGTCTCAAACCCTGCTTTTTCTATGGTTTCAATGGTCTTTTTAACTGCTTTGTCCAAGTTTTTTCTGATGCACAGACCAGGATATCATCCATATAGTGATGGATGATTGCATCTGTAAATAGGTTCTGAACGAGAGACAGAATGTGAGCAACGTACCACTGGCATATAGGTGAGTTTTTCATTCCTTGAGGAAGATAACACCAATGATATCTTTTGAGTGGAGCCTCTCTGTTAAGAGAGGGAACAGAGAAAGCAAACCATGGAGCATCCTGGGGGTGCAGCGGAATGCTGAAGAAACAGTCTTTAATATCTATGATGGCAAGTGTCCAGTCTCTAGGCAGCATTGATGGTGAAGGCAGGCCAGGCTGGAGGGGGCCCATGTCCTTGATGACCTTATTGATTTTGCGAAGGTCATGGAGCAGCCTCCACCTGTCCATTCCAGGTTTTTGCAGTATGAAGACTGGGGAGTTCCAAGGGCTGGTGGTCTCGACGATGTGGCCTTTGGCAAGCTGTTCTTCCACAAGGGCTTGTAGTGTGCGCAGTTTTACTTTAGAGAGGAGCCACTGCTCGATCCAGATTGGGTCTTGGCATTTCCAGGTGAGATGCGGGGTGTCTGGTAGTGCGCCCTCCTCAGTGGCTCCAATTAGAAATCCTGACTGGGAATATGTAGGGAAGTTGCCCATTGGGATAGAATACTCCTGCCCCAAAGGGGAATGGGGGCTCTTACCACAAATGGGCGGATGGTTGCCAACTTGCCTTTAGGCCCTTCGACGAGGATGTTGTTCTTGCTTCCCATAGAAACTGTAGCTCCACCAATCCCTGAAATCATGCCTGCTACTGGTTGTAGTTCCCAGTGTGCCAGCCATTCTGAGCGGGCAATGATGGTCACATCAGCACTGGTGTCCAGCATCCCTGGTCAGTAGATCTTCTCTGCAGGATAGATCACACTCAATGGTAGGCTTACTTGGACCCACAACTCGTGCCCACATTGCTGTAGGGTTGAGAGGAATCTGTTCCCTGTGATTCTTTGGGAGAAGAAAGGTTTGTGCGACCAGAGTTCCCCATGAAAGGTAAAATGGTAAGTCCATGCAGCACAGCTGGACAGAAATTTCTTGTCCCGGGTGCACTGTTTGTACTTCTGGAACAACAAAGATTTCCTCTGGGCCATGGAGAGTGTCACCTATAATTAAAATGTCAAAAGGACCACCTTTTGACCCATGTTTGCCTGTGGGAACACAATAAATATCCTTATTGTAAATGTCAATGGACAGAGCAGTTACCAGCTGGCGCCGGGTTCCCATCTGTATCACTCTGTGTTGGATCCTCTTCATGTGATCTGGAATCTCCTGGGATGATGTGTGGCTGGGTCTGGATGGCTTTTGATTTGTTGTCTTTGTGCGGGGCCTGACCATGCTCCGCTGAAAGTTTCCTGAACACTGCTGGTAGTGATTTGTGGAAGCAAACAAACTCCACAACTTTTGTGAAAGTTGTAAAGCCGGTATGTTTATTACAGCGCTGGACGCATTTGGGGATCGTTTCCCTTAAAAGGACATGTGTATCTCTGGGAATTCCAGATCCTTTTTTATCTCTCTTTCTAATCCATATGCATCCAATTTCACAATAGGTTCATACATATTCATTTTACTGGTTTTGCGTTACATTTGCTGCTAGTTTTTTTATCAGAAAGAATTCCTGGGTCATCCTGCCCTGTATCCAACAGCAGCCTCTCTGTCTGTTTCAGAGTTCAAGGGACCCTCCCTTATCTCTGTCCTTTGGCTGAAGCAGTTTCTTCGAGCATAGGTTTTTTTGCAAGAACAGGCAGTCAGACCAAACAGCTATGTTTGCAAGCTACAGACTTAATTCAAAAATGTACATTTCACCTAAATCAAAAAGGATTTCTACTCTGGAAAATTTCCACTCTGTCTCAGTAGTGCTGCTTATTCTGGGGGTTTTGGTAGGTGTTACGGAGGTTTTGGGTAGGTGACCTTTCTGGGCAGTCTTTTATAAAATGTCCAAAGTCTCCACAGTGAAAGCAGCGGGCCTGGTCTCTTGAAGCCACAACTGCAAATGCACCAGAAACTCCTTCTGCAATACCCTTAGCAACTGCTTGGGCCACTGTGTTTTCAGTGGACAAATGAGGTGTACAGCTTTCCACCATTTGCTCTATGGTAGGTTCTGTATCCAAGGGTAGGGCCCTCAGAATTTTTTTACACTGTTCATTAGTATTACTCATAGCAAGCTTGCACAACAGTTTTTTTCTTGCCTCTGCACTCTCTATCTGTTTCTCTAGAGCATCCTTAATTCTATCCACAAACTCGATAAAGCTTTCATCTACTCCTTGTTTAATATTAGACAAATGTTGGGTAGGAATAGAGTCATCTGGGGTAAGAAGTAAGGAGGTTTTTGCTGCAATAGCCAAGTCTTGTAGTGCTGCCTTAGGTAAGGTGTTAGCTTGGTCAGAGGGTTTCTGTAAACCCCTTTCTCCAGCCAGCTGTTCGACTGTAAAATCTGGCCTATTTGCATTTGTAGCATAGGTGTCTCATAATGTTTTTAATTTTCTTTTCCAATGCCTTTCCAATAGCAAATATTCTGCTGGGGAAAGAAGGCAGTGGGAAATATTTTTAACATCGTGAGGTACTAAAACATGTGCCAAGAAGATAACTTCTAGGAAATTTCTAAAAATGTGAACTTCTACTGTGTTCTTTGGCTATATTTTGTAGTTGCACAAGTTCTTTATTTGTGTTAGGTACCCACGTTGTTTTAGTGGTGGCACCACCTCTTTTTCCCTTTATGTAAGTTACTGGGAAGGCAAAAGTTCTCTGAGCCATTTCCTAATCCCCCACCCGAGTCGCTTCCATTTTGATTAGAGCCCATGGATCAATGTCCTCTGGATCAGAATTGGACTCGCTGTCACTATTGTCCTTAGTGGCGGAGTGAGAGCGAGCAGGCGGTGCAGTATGCTATTTTGGGCGTGTTGGAGAGAGAGTTTCCAGGGGTGTAGGGGACCAAAGAGAATGTGAGGAGGCACATGGCAGAGCTTGGCTAGAGGGACGCAGCAGTGGAGCGGCAATGGCAGCGCTACGTGTGGCACAGCCTGCACAGGACTGAGGCACGTGGAGAAGTGGGGTGCCACCGTGCGGGGGTCTCGGTGGTGCCGTTCGGGGGTCCCTGAGGGTGGGTGGGTGGTTGCAAAGCCTGGGGATGCAAGCAAGGGAGAAGTGGGGGAGAGGAAGCTGTGGGATTGGCAGGGGCTGCTGTTGTCACAGCAGGCACAACGGGTGTACAGAGTGATTTGCCCAAGCTGCAGCAGGCAGGCAGGTAGGGACAAGACCTCCTGCTGCGGCAGGAATGGTA
Source organism: Molothrus ater (assembly GCF_012460135.2). Lineage (NCBI taxonomy): Eukaryota > Metazoa > Chordata > Aves > Passeriformes > Icteridae > Molothrus > Molothrus ater. The sequence goes on from NC_050510.2 coordinate 6,130,034, forward strand.
GCGGGGGTGGGGAGACACGCGGCGGGGGTGAGAGGCACGGCAGCAGGGGTGGTGAGGGGGTGGACTCTCGGAATCTCTGCTGGTCAGAGTGACCCCGAGAAACGTTAGAAAGTCTCTTTTCCCAGCCCAGCGCTTGAAGATGGAGTCAGAGCTCTTCAGTTCTCGGTCTCAAGGTTGTTTATTGTATCTTATCTATAAAATTTTTTCTCCTGTCCAGCCGAGGTCTGCTCAGCAAGACAGTCCGAGGCACTCTGCCTGCCCCCGGGCGGTGTTATTTTTTTATACTAAAAACTACGTGTACAATATTTACAATTACTTTCCAATACCTATCACCTATGTTAGACAGTGAGTTTCTACTCTAAACCAATCTACAAGTGCCAACATCACACCAGAAGATGGAGGCCAAGAAGAAGAAGGAAAAAGGCTGGACATGCCCAGACACCTCCATCTTGCCTCCTGAACCCCCATTCCAAAAACCCCAAAAAATCTATTTTTCCACCCTGTGATAAATTCACTATCATCCTACTTAAACTGTTGTGGCTTGTAATTCTTCATATAAAGGATGGTAAGTTTTTTTTCCAAGGACTAAATCAAAGGCACGGGGGTCTTGGGCTCTGTGCCAATGTCTTCGAGCCCCCTGACAGGGTCTCGCATCCTCCAGGGCAGCCAGAGGAATTTCCTGGGTTCCCATAGTGGACCAAATCGAATCCGGCACAGTTACACCCGAAGATAGCGTGGGGGCAGGGTCCAAGCAGCATGCCGTGGATTGCACAATAGGTAGAGCGGAATCTGCGTTGCTGCGTCCAGGGGGGGAGCGGAAGAATGGGCAGGCCCTATGGACTCCACGGGCACTGAGAGGGTGGGTGGGTGCGGCACGAATTCCGTGTTCCCTTTCCCTGGGGGCTTGAGGGTGGAGCGGCCCCAGAGATGGTGTTTGGACCCAGAGAAAGTGGAGATAGGATTCAGAGACGAGAGGGGAGGAATGTTATTTGCATTTGAAGAGAGAGTCTCTGGTGGGAGAGATAAAGTCGGAATGCCCTCAGCAGGGGAAGGTTGCAAAGAAATGGAGCTCTTTATATTCGTTTTTTCAACTGCTTTGGTAATAGAATGAAAAAGAGGTAAAAACCGAGTTACAGAAAAATCTTCATTAGTTTGGAGAGTGTATATTCTTGTCCTTACTGTGTCCCAAAAAGAATCTAGAGTGATAATGTGTGTGTTAGTATCCGGAAACTGGGAGAGAATCCATTTTATAATTTTTTGAGAGATTGCCTTTAGAGAAAGAAAAGGTGTTAGCAGATAGGATTTCTAGGATTTGTAAATATAATTCTCTCTCGTTCTGGGATCGTTTTAATTTACTAGGTTTTGATCCCATTCCCTTTTCCCCTCCAGAAGCAGAAAGAGAAAAAAAAAACAAACAAACAACCCAAAAAAGGACCCAAGGTAAAAGCACGCAAAAAAGGCTGTTTTAAATTTACACATCTTCAGCCGAATGTGGGTCAAAAACTGCTGGTGAGTGGTCTGCCATGTCTGACTCCTCAGGATCTCATCCCAGATATCGGTATGGAGGGTTGTTGGGCGCCTCTTAAGATAACTTCTTCTATAATGGAGAACTTATCTTCAGGAGGTCATAGTGACCCTAGGCAGTAACTATTCAAGAAGAATGCTGCTCTCTGGAGTGCCAGGATGCCAGCCCCCCATTCAGGGCACCAAATATTTATTACAGCGGGGGTTTTCGGGGTCTCTCCAACCCCAGCTGCCATAGGTGTCCAGATAGCGAAGTCCTGCTAAGCCCAACCTGTCCGGGTCCCTCAGGCAGGGTCCCAGCCACAGGCAATCTTAGCAAGCAGCTCAGCTCTTAAGTGAGATCAGCTCTTTGGTGAATTCAGCTTTTTAGTGATTTCAGCTCTTTGCTTGCTAAGTGCCTCAGCAGATGCAGGGAGAGAGAGGAGAAGAGTTGTATGCGGTTCCACAGAGGTGTCTTTATTGGCAGCTTCTGCGAAGGGTGACAGTGACAGCTCTTCTGTTGAACAGCACAGAAGTAGGGGTTTATATAGGGTATAGGGGTTTTGGGAAATAGTCCAATCGTAAGGGTCGAGATGAAAATGACCTATTGTCTAAGAGAGAGATAACGAGGGTCCAGAGGTGGAAGAGGGGCTTCTTAGATCATGTCATCATGACTAGGCATTTTTTATCTTAGGCACCTGACCGTCAGGGAGGCCTTGCAGGCCCTGTGGCTGCTATGCTGATTCATAAATACGTAGTGATAGAACTGTTAGAAGAGTTTCAAAGCTCCAAAGGAACGGGAGTTAATTCTATAAAATGTTCAAAATAGGTCTATGAACATGGACTTACTATGCCATATATTGCTATTCAGCATAATCTCAATTTCAGGTAGTTAATATTGGGGAAAAAAACCCTAATTGACTTGTTGCAGTTTTTCAGGCTGCTGTGGTTAAGGCTGTCATACCACCGTAATTTCTTCTGTGTATAAATATGTTTACAAAAAATACAAAGACCACTTGTATGGGGATTAAAACAGTGAGTACAATGGGACTGATAAAGGAGTCTGATATCTTAGGCCTGATCAAGCAGAAACCTTGGAATACAAAAACACAGATAAATGCTCCCTGGGGAAGGAGTAACCAAGAAACATGTTGTGAAACTTTGTGATAAGATAATGCTACTGTTAGCGTTCAGAAACACATAATCACATAAGCGATTATATGCAGGTGCTTTTATTAAGAGCTCTGGGTGTCAGGAGTATTCAACTCAAATCTGACTCCAACTATACATTCGAGATGATCGTGTTTTTATATTCTATCGTTATATAACTTTCATGTTAATTATTAAACTTATATTGTTCTATTGTATACATAGATTTCAGACGAGCATGGCTTCTCATGGTTCCCCGTTAAATTTCTAACATAGTTTCTCATGATTCTTCTTATGATTATACAATAAATATATTTAGTTACTAAACAATCATCACATCTAACAATTATATCATTTATCATACTGCTTACGCAGGTGCAGTGATCTGAGAAAACACAAAGCCTAATATTTTCAAAGACTATTTTTAACATTTCCCAGGGCTCTACTATCACTAACAGGTGACGTGATGTCATGAAGTATGTGTAACCAATGGGAAATTGTTACCAAAAATATAACCCTATATAAGTGCCATACAAGTAAAACCCTTTATAAACACCCCGTATTCTCAATAAAATCGGCTTCTGATCTAAACTTTGATGTCCCTGATGCCTTAGGTTTTATCTTTTATATTTTTCAGATTCTGTACTGCTTTAGTGTGTAGTTCTGAGCTTTATATTAAGGGATGATAAGCTCTCTTCACTGAGTAGCTAGACAAAACAATTCCTTTCCTAGCTTGAGACCAAGGACAACCAACCCAAATTTCAGGCCCGAGAGCATAAACTACATGGACTGAAGAGAGAAGAACAAGAAGGATGGTCCTAGGTTGACTGTATGATGCTTTTATCCCCGATCGTCTTGTTCTGTTTATGCTGAATAATAAGTTTTGCACCTTTAAGACTTGTTCCAGAGAGTGAAGGGGGGAGACAAGAAGCGCACAGTTTGTTTTCAGACACTGCACTCACTCCTCCACATTCCTGCTCCTGGACTGTGTTGTCTGTGGATGGACAGACAGCCGGACAAAGCTCTCCTTTGCTTTTAGTTAGTTTTAGCTAGCTGAGGCAAAGAAGTTCCCTGGACTGCAGGTTTTTTTCCCTTTTCTTTGGACCTGTTTAAACCTGCTCTGGACTGAACACCCAGAAGAGCACCGTCAGCTTGCATCTGTGGCCCACTGGGCCGGGCCTGGGCCACGGCATTTCCAGCACCTGAGGGACTGACAAGAGACTGAGTGAGCTGAGCTGCAACCCGGGGAGGGGACTTTCTCAGTTTGTTATCTCTTTGGGGGCAGCAAGGGGTTTTATTGTTTAATATTGTTTAGGTTTTATTGTTTAATAAACAGATTTTTTTCCACTTTTCTCCAAGGAGGTATTTTCTCCTGGACCAGTTGGGGGGATGGGCCAATTGAATCTGCTTTCCTAGAGGAGCCCCTTTGGGGGGTCTCTCCAAAATTTGCCCTGAACCAGGACAGACTTCATAACCTAAAGCTATAATTGGGCAATTAACTCCAATATGCTAATGAACCAGAACTTATAAAAGTGAGAGACGTCATGACCAGTCGTGCACTTAGTGACCATTTTGGGTTCATCTTGGGTGTAGCCCTGGCTGGGCTCTTGTACTGCCCATTGAGGCCTTTTGATAAATACCTTCTTTATTCTTTAACTCCATCTGGCCTCTGTTTTAGGTCAGCCTTTACAAGGCATCATCCCCATCTCTCAGTTGCTGATAATTGGTGCCCCCATGTGAGGAGCAAGAACTGGCCTATCTGCGCTGCTGTTGATGAGCCCCCCAGAACTGGAAGTGCTGGTGTGAGAACCAGGAGTGGGCCCGAAATAATCCCTCCACGGAGAAGGAGGTGAGCCAGGGGGAACATGGGACAAAGCATGTCTAACGAAGAGAGAGGTGTTTTTGAATTAATGATTGCTTTGCTTGTGAAACATGGGAAATCCTTGCCAAATCTGGACTTGAAACTTATTCTTAAATGGGCAGCTGTTAAGCGTCCCGACATCACTGCCTCCTCTTTACAACTGCTGTTTGGGATGATGTGGGTGTTAAGCTCTATGATTTAGCTACTATGGGACATGAGCTGGCAGTGCGTATGCTCCCATCTTGGAGGGTGATTTTTGAGACATTGAAAAAGCAAGAGCAGTCTCTAAAAGAGCAGGCTGTATCCTCTGAGGATACAGCTGGTCCTCCACCCCGCTCTGACTCTCCCTGCCCACTTGAAACCTGTGCCGCTGATACTGAAGAGCTGTCACAGCCATCAACCCCCCCCTGCCAATACAAAGGAGGGGAAAGCATCCTGTCTCACAGTCGTTAGCAGTCTATATTGCTGACTGCAGTTCTAGCAGTGAGGAGGAGAGGGACCCCTTTGATCCGAGACCAATAGATCCAGATGCTGAGCCTGACCTATTCCCTCCTGATCCTCATGATAACTGAGTGCCATTAAAGAAAAAGGCTCTTAAGGAGGGGGATTTTGATATTGCAGTGAAAATAGTCTCACCAATCAGGCTTTGGGCACCAGGGGAAAAAACACGCAGTGGGAACACCTCGCTAATTTGGAAATTAAGGAACTATGCCACACGGCTACAGAATATGGGCTGGGGTCTCATTATTTTGCTAATCTTTTACAGTCTACGTTGTCAACTCATCTTATGACCCCTCATGATTTAAAGGGTCTGGCAAACTTCTTATTAACCCCAACTCAGTATGCCATTTTTGATGTTCAGTGGAAAAAGGGGTTAGAAGCTTTGCTTGTAAGATTTGTAGGGCATGCAAGTCAGAATATTGCAGCACTCATGACTGACCACCAGGCCAGAGAAGGGGCCCACTCAGACCCTGTTGGGCAAGCCCACATTCCTAGAGGCCCTTGAGGGTATTACTGAAGCTGCATGTATCGCATTTTTAAAGGTTCCCGATGCTGTGACCCCCCCAAAAAGTATTTACTAATGTAAAGCAAAGACTGGTTGAGCCTTATATGCAATTTATTGACAGCTTAAAACAAACTCTTGAAAGAAAAATTGAGAATGACATTGCCAGAGAGGTATTGCTTTTAAAATCAGCTGTTGAAAATGCTAATGACGACTGTAAAAATCTGCTTAAATCCTTGCCTAAGGAGGAACCCACCTTGCTGGAAATGATTGAGGCATGTAATCTCCTTGGCATGTTTCTGCATGCGGCAACAGTTACTTACAAAGCTGTGGAGGCTGGTGTAGCTAATGTTTTTGCAGCTTTGAAGATTACATCGGGGACCCCCAAATGTGCTTCATGTGGGGGAAATCTGGGCATTTGAAAAAAGACTCTTTCAGAAAAGGGGAGGCCAGGTCCAAAGCTCCCAGTATTTGCCCTCACTGCTGTAAAGGAAGGCATTATGCAAAACAATGTCATTTCAAATATGATTTTGAAGGGCCTCTAATAGTGGGAAACTGGAGCCGCGCGCAACACAGATGCCCCAGCTGATGCCTCAGAGCAGACCACAGCAAGCCTCAGCCCAGCTGCCACAAGCAGACTTTGCTGGACCATCACCAATTTACAACCCACCACAGCAGGGAGCGCCGGATTGGACCTGGCAACCTCCATCACAGTAATGTTTCTTGATTCATCTGTTCATTTGCTTCCCACAGGAGTTTTTGGACCACCAAGGCAGTGTATGCATGCATTGCTTTTAGGTCAGTCATCCACCTCTTTGAAGGGGCTTTTTGTTCTCCCTGGACTTGGACTCTGAAAATGAAATTATGATCATGGCCTGGACACCTTGACCACCTTGCACCATTCCTTAAGGAACTTTAATATCTCAATTGATTTTACTTCCCCAAACCATGAGCATACCCTTCACAGACGTAACATGAAAAGGGGGATTTGGGTCTACTGGGACACCCCAAGTATTCTGGGTACAACCTATATTAGAACAATGCCCCACATGACAATGTACCCTGACATTAAAAGGACAAAAGATAACACTTGTTGATCTCATAGACGGGAGGGGGGGGGGGGAGGGGCTGACATTACAGTTATCTCTCAAGCCAAATGGCCCCCACAATGGTCCCTTGCTGAAGTGCCTCAGGCACTTTCAGGCACTGGAGGAAGCAGCTGTAGCTATCAAACCTGCCACTTGATACAAATCAAAGGCCCTTAGGGACACCGTACCTCAGTCAAACTGTTTGTGTTACCAGTGCTGATGGTGCTATGGAGGAGGGATGTTCTCTCCCAATGCGGCTTTAGAATTCAATCAGATTTTTAATGGGGGCCATTGAAGCATGCAACACTTTAAAACTAACCTGGAAAACAGAAAATCCAGTTTGGGTGGATCAATGGCCCCTACCATTGCAAAAACTGCGCGCATCAACGGAGTTGGTCCAACAGCAACTCCAGAAAGGGCATATTGTCCCTTCTACCAGTCCTTGGAATTGTCCCATGTTTGTTATCAAAAAACCAACTGGCAAGTGGCATTTACTCCATGATCTTCAAAAAAATTAACACAGATATGGAGGATATGGGGCCCTAACAACTTGGTCTCCAATATCCTACCACGATTCCCTGAAATTGGCACTTGACTGTGATTTGTGGAGGCAAATAAACTCCACAACTTTTGTGAAAGTTGCAAAGCCGGTATGTTTATTACAGCGCTGGACACATGTGGGGACCGCTCCCTTCGAAATACATGCGTACCTCTGGGAACTCCAGATCCTTTTTTATCTCCCTTTCTAATCCATTTGCATGCAATTTCACAATAGGCTCATACATATTCATTCTACTGGTTTCGAGTGACATTTGCCACTAATTCTTCTTTATCAGAAAGAATTCCTGGGTCAGGTTGCCCTGATCTCTGTAACAGTTCAGTTTCTCTGTCTGCCCCGCCCCCCCCCCCCCCCCCCCCCCTTATCTCTACAGACTCAAAGATGTACATTTCACCTAAATCAAAATGGATTTCTACTCTGGAAAATTTTCACTCTGTCTCATTTCTCCCCCCTTTTCTAAAAATAAGTAAATTCTTTTACTTAATGCAAATCCCTACGACACTGTCTCTTAATGCTTTACCATGTATGTTTGATAAGGAGGTTAACACAGCTACTTGCTGTAGTATTCTTCAATTCCAAATTAGCAATATAAAGGATAACCCTAAACTCCCTAAACTTATTCCAACTAATATTAATAAAACTACAATGGGATGACACAATTTATAAAAGATCCCATTTGCAGTTGGTGACCACCCAAAGATTACATCTTACCAGTGACTATCTGCATTTTGTTTTCTTCTTTGCAGAGTTCTGGTTATTTCTTTTGTATCATGTTGGACAGTAATTAGGGTTTTCTCTCAGCTTTCTTGGATTTCTTTCAAGATCTCCAGTAGGCCTTGGTGTTTAATTAATTGTTTTACCAATGTGAGGTTCATTCCAATAGGAGTAGGTGATAGTCTGTGATACATTGTGTAATTGGTTTTAATTAACTGGTGGGATGTTGCTGGGGCCAAGTACGAAAAATCACGCCCGGTAATCTTAAAAAAATGACAAATACAAAAATTAGAATGATTTCTACTAGAAAAAATAACATTGTTGGTATCAATTTTTACAGTAGCACAAGCAATTCTCAAGCACACACAACCTTTACTAGTATATACAAGCACAGTTTTCTGATCAGTGACTATATGAATCTCAAAGTGGCAAATACTCTGTTCCGTGTCTAGACACACATCTTGAGCATTAATAGTATTGCTTTCACAAATGAATCCTAGTTGTTCTCTAGTAATACAGGATTCTAAGTTTTCTGTTTGCCACTTTTCATTCACCTTTCGTGCCCACACCCTATGTTCTGAAGGGTAGAGCACTGTTTTTTCATTATTTAATCCTAGTGCAATGATGGGGTGGATAATGTAAACAGTGGCATTACATGTGGTAAGCACAAAGGCAGTGGCCACATTAGAAGCAGGATCATAGGTGAAATTTACCATAGTCCACCAGGATTAAAACTTCCTTTCAAAATCAATAGCATTATCCTAGACAACCTTCCAAATTTCAGCTGGAAAATTACCTTCACCCCCTTCCTGTATGATCAAAGCTGCTGTTGCCTGCATCCATAACCGCTTGTATACAACTGAAAGCTGAAGACACATTATCTTGAACTGTACTAAGTGCTTCTGCTATTAACCTGTGGTCTTGGTCCCTGGCCTTTCCCCACTTTGGCAGTACTTTTGAAATCTGCCACTGGCTAGTTCCTAATGCCAATAGAGATGATTGTAAGGGCTGTTTCAATTTTGCTAGGCCACCTGCAGTAGTGGCCAGCTTATTCATCAGTATTTCTGAATCAATTCCATTTAAAACTCCCAATCCTGTCCCTAATATCCCAGTTAGATCCCTTCTTATTCTGCTCCTGAGGTATACCTGTCTTTTTAACCAGGTTTTCCAGCCCTCAAAGGATGTTCTTAGGAAAGAGGAGTAGGCTGTTTGGATTTTTGAGATGTTAATTTGCATTAGCAATTCAACACGTTTGAGAGACTACTTTGGATTGAACAACAGTTGTTGTTCACCCACATTCTTAACTACGTAGGGGCCTATTTCATACACTTCAGGTTCAAGTTTGGGTTGAGTCTGAACTATTTGAGTCCTAGTGTGGGTTGTATAAGGTCCTGCTGTTGTAAAAAGTGTAGTATCTATTTTAAATTTAAATGAGAGCCCAATAGCATCCCGAGCCTAAAGGCAAGTCACTTCTACAGGCTGTATTAATGTGAAATTACACCAACAGTCTGATTCGCTTGGGCTATCACAAACTTCCTGGTGTTTGTATACAGGACAGATTGAGACACTAATTTGCATCTGGTCTCTCATGAGCCGTCCCATTGACCACCCGGCATGCTACCTCGATTTCATCTCCTCTGATCCCTTGAAGTGTCCACAGCTCCCGTTCCTGCCACTCCTGCTCCTCATATATCTGATTCCTGTGGATTACTAAAGTGGATAGGTTTAAATCTTTTATCTCAGAAGGTTCTCCCATGGATCCAGTATACTGATTAAAAGCCTGGGACCTAGGCCAGCATCACTTTGAATAGAGGTACACTCTAATTCCAAGACTCCAGTTATAATTATATAAAAAACAATTCTGTAAAAGAAATTACAAACTACCCCTGACCACAATATACTCATTTTGCCCGAGTAAGGTTTAGTCTCAGTTCATTCTCTTGGTGTCGCTCTCCAAGGGGCTTCTGGGGCCTTCTTCACTTGAGAGTAGTGGATCCAGGCATTCTGCTCCTTGATCTTGATTGCGGTGAAGGTGGTGAGAAGCACCCGGAATGGTCCTTCCCACTGTGGTTCCAAAGTCTTTTCTGTAAGAGACTTAACATATACATAATCTGTATATGTACAGATATATACAGCTGTATGTTTTGTACTGGTCCATCTAGCTCCCTGCTCCAAGTTCCAGCCACGTTTCTCAATTTCTCTGAACTGTTTGCTTCAAGCCACCATGTAGGTGGCCAATGTTACCTCCCCAATGTGGGTGGATGTTCCCTTTTGTATTCCATATGGTCTTCCATAAAGCATTTCAAAGGGACTCAGCTTTTCTTTAGCCCGAGGTTTAGTTTGAATTCACAACAGTGCCAGTGGAAGAGCTTGGGGCCAGGGTACATTAACTTCCTGCCCCAGTCTTACAATCTGCTGCTTAATCAAATGATTCATTTTCTCCACCTGGCCGCTTGATTGGGGGCGGTATGGAGTGTGAAGTTCCCAATCTATGCCTAGGTGGCTACTAATCTGTTGCACTGTTTTGGAAATGAAATGTGATCCTCTATCTGAGGATATTGTGTCTGGAACTCCGAAGCATGGTATTATTTCTTGTAATAATACCCTGGTCACCTCTCGAGCTTTGACAGTTTTGGTGGGGAAGGCTTCTGGCTATCCTGAAAATATATCTGTCGATACTAATAAATACCGGTACCCCCCCTTTCCTTGGGAGTTCTGAAAAGTCAATTTGCCACTGCTGTCCAGGCCCATGGCCCCTCCCAATCTGACGGAGTTTTGGTCTGAGGGTATTTTTGGGGTTAGTCTGGAGGCAAAGATCACACTGTCAGGTCACTTCAGTAATAGTGGCATATAGATTCCTGGCAATGATTCTTTCAATCAAATAGGCGTTTAGGGCATCTATTCCCCAGTGTACTTTCTGGTGTTCTTCCCTTACCAGTGACCACAACAAATGGGAAGGGATTACCAGCTTCCCTTGAATGGTAGCCCACCCTTCTTGTTTATATGTCCCTTTTTGATCTTCAATTAGTTTTCTATCTTTCCTATTATATTCTGTCTTACCTTCAAGGGAAATTTGTCTATCTGGAATTAGATCTCCTTCAATAGTTACCTCACCTTTTGCTGCTTCCTTTGCCTCTCTATCTGCCAGCCCATTTCTTTCTTCTAATTCTGAGCTCACTCTCTGGTGTGCCTTAATATGCATTATTGCTACCTTTTCAGGCAGCTGAACTGCTTCCAGCAGCCAGATTATCTCTTGTGCATGTTTGATGTTCTTTCCTTGTGAGGTCAGCAGTCCCCTCTCTCTCCAGATGGCTCCATGAGCATGCACGACTCCAAATGCATACCTTGAGTCTGTGTAGATGTTTATTCTCTTTTTTTTTTGCCATTTCCACGGCACCGGTCAGGGCAATTATCTCGGCCTTCTGCACAGAGGTGCCTGTTGGTAAGGGTCCAGATTCTATTACCTCTCTGCAGGTAGTGACTGTACCCAGCATGTTGCTTTCCATTGGCAACGGAGCTACTCCTATCAGTGAACCAGGTCTCTGCATTGTCTAAAGGAGTGTCCTTTAAATCTGGGTGGCTGGAGTAGGTAGCTTCAATGGCCTCCAGGCAATAATGGTGTACTGCTTCTCTTTGATTACTACTGAGAAAAGAAGTTGGGTTGACAATATTATGATAGGTGGGTTAAGGTTTTCATAGGTACAGTTTAAAAAATTCAGTGTGAACAGCGCTTTGGACAGCTGGACTTGAGGGGATTCTACCTTCATAGCCTCTTGTTGTTAGTGAAGGACCTTTTTTAGGCTCTGGTGGGCCCTCTCCACCACGGCTTGGCCTGTTGGGGAATAGGGGATGCCTGTCTTATGTTCTATTCCCCATTGCTGCAGGAAGCTCTGAAGCTCTTTGGACTTGTATGCTGGGCCATTGTTTGTTTTGATGACCTTAGGGATTCCTAATGTGGAGAATGAGATGTTTTTTTACTTCAGAGACCTTCTCCCTTGTGTGGGCGGAAGCGTAGATGGCACCAGAAAAGGTAACCACGGAGATGTGGACATATTTAAATTTTCCAAAGTATGAGATGTGGATTACATCTGTCTGCCACACCTTTCAGCTCTGCAAACCCCTAGGGTTTGCCCCTGTACTTAGGGAAGGTAGTGACTGGTTTTGACAAGAAGGGCAGGTGGCTACGATGGCCCGGGCTTGTTCGCACGTCAGGTGGAATTGCTGAACCAAGATGGGTGCATTTTGATGGAAAAATTGGTGACTGATCTTTGCTTGTTGGAATATGTCTGGGAGCGGGGCCATCTTGGCTGGTGCCGCAAGGGCATCAGCCCTACGGTTACCTTCTGCAATGAACCCCGGCAGGTCTGTGTGTGACCTGACATGCATCACATAGAAGGGTTGTTCCCAGTGGGAGATTATTTTCACTTATTTTGAGAGTAATTCATATAAAGGAATGTTGGAAACTTCTTGCAATACAGCATTCTCTGCCCTGGACACTACACCTGCTACGTAAGCTGAATCAGTAACTAAATTAAAAGGCTCGGAGAACCTCTCAAAGGCTCTGACGACAGCAGCCAACTCACCAATTTGGGGTGATCCCTCCACCTTGGCAATATCTGCTTCCCACTGCTGAGTTTGAGGATCGTTCCAAGTCACCACTGACTTGTGGGATGCTCCAGACACGTCAGTGAAAACTGTCAGTGCCTTTAGAGGCGTCCTGTTCTGAATACTTGTCAATGATAAAGAAAACTGAACATCCAAATAAAAAATTTTGTGGGCCGGTCACTGGATCGAAATTTGGCCCGTGTAGCTGCCTAGCGCAAATTGCAGGGCTTCGTTCTCTTGAAGCAATTGTTCTAACATTGATTGAAATATTTGGCCTGATTTCAAATTTAAGGAGATGTGAATGCAGTCAAAGTCACACCCTGCCAATTCTCTGATCTGAATCCTTGCTTTCCGGATCAGTTCTGCCATCAGCTCCTGTGGTATTGTCATCCTTTTGGACCTGTTGTGACTGAGGAAGACCCATTCTATGATTAAGAGTGGATCTTTCTTGGCCTGGTCACCTTTCCCTGCCTTGGCAGTTTCCCACTGGAAGATCACCCCATGGAGGTGTGGCAACTTGCCTAAGATGATGAAATTGAAGGGCAGGCCCTGCTGGCACCTGTGGGCCTGCCTGGTAGACACTGTTTCCTGAACTTTCTCCAGTGCAGTTCTTGCCTCCTGGGTGAGGGTCGTAGGAGAACTAAGGTCCTCTCCCCCTTTCAACAAATTGAAAAGGGGGGCTAGGTCCTCGGTGGAAATGCCTAGCCAAGGTCTCACCCAGTTTAAAGACCCACACAGTTGATGGAGGTCCGCTAAGGTTTTGATGTCGTTTTTGATAGCTAATTTTTGCAGCACAATGGTCTGCTTTCCAATTTCGAGACCCAGGTACTTCCAAGGTGGCATCTTTTGAATCTTTTCTTCCTGGAGCTCGAACCTTGCAGCAACCAATGCATTGATTATCAGGTCAAGTGTGTGAGTAAGCATGTCATCGGTTGGGGCACACACCAGGATGTCATCCATGTAGTGCAGGATGATGGAATCTCCAGCAGGTTCACAGACTGGGGACAGCAAGGAAGAGACGTACCGCTGGCAAATCACAGGACTCACTTTGAGACCTTGTGGGAGTACTTTCCAGTGGTATCTCTTCATTGGGGCTTCTAGGTTTATGGTGGGAACTGAGAAGGCAAAACGCGGGGCATTGTTAGGATGCAGGGGAATTTGAAAAAAACAGTCTTTGATGTCAATTACAGCTAAAAACCAATTCTGTGGAAGCATGCTCAGTGAGGGCATCCCTGGTTGTAGAGACCCCATGTCCTCAATAACGTTGTTGATTTGAAGGAGGTCGTGGAGGAGCCGCCACTTGTCTTTGCTGGGTTTTTTAATGACAAAGACAGGGGAGTTCCACAGTGACGTGGTCTCCACAATGTGACCTTTTCTTAGCTGCTCCTCTACGAGCTCTTCAAGCGCCTTTAATTTGCTTTTGTTGAGCGGCCACTGTTCTACCCGTACTGGAGTATCAGTTTTCCAAATCAATTTTTGGGTAAGGCGCCCTTCAGTGGCCGCTGCCCAAAAAACCTGTGGGGGTTTCTGGGATGTCAATTGTGGTTCCCCACTGAACCATCAAATCTCTGCCCCAGAGGGGCTCTGTGTAGTCTAACACAAATGGGTGTATAGAAGCCACTTTGCCATTTGGTCCTTCAATTTGGATGACGTTTTTTAACTGTCTTGCTAATTGGATGCCCCCTACACCTTGCAAGTGTCCTGCCACGTTTTGCAATTCCCAATGTGATGGCCACTCCTCGGAGGGAATGATCGTAACATCTGCTCTGGTATCTAGAAGTCCTTGCATAGATTTGTACTCCCCACCTTGGTGCAACCCACATGATAATTTGGCTTTTTCTCTTCCCAGTACGTGAGTCCATCAGACATGACATTGGGATGGAGTTAATTTCTGAGGGTGTCTGCCTGCTCCTGGTCCCATGGAGGCTCAGGCACTGGGATGGCTTGGGCTATTATTTGGCCTTTGGGCAAGTACACGGGTGGGTGAGTACAGTGGAGCCAAATGACAAACTGCTTCGGGTCTGATGATATGAGACCTGGAGGAATGTTAATTTCCTGGGGTGTGTGTTTTGTGTCCCCAAGGACGACATACTTACTGTGACATTTCTGGCAAAGCTGTGTCCAAGTACCTGGCTGTTCAGGGTTAACAGTTATGAAATGCCAGTTAGTGTCCTTGAGATGGAGAGGCTCTGTCAGTGACAATCTGTAACGGTTACGGGGAGAATTGGTAGTTAGAATTGGTCTGGGATTGTTGCAGTTAAACTAACGTTCTGTTTTGTCCAATGCCAGTGTCTGACTTGGCATAGGCCCGTCTCCTAAACTAGGTATTTTGTCCCCCCCCCCGTGCTGGAATTGGACCCACCCTATTTTTGTCATAGTGGTGGGAAAAAGAGCGCTTTTTATTCAGTTTTTTGGAAGGCTCTCTTTTGGGGAATTCTGATCTTTAAGCTTATTGTATTTAAAATCTAAAAACTGCTTTTTCAGAGGGCAGTCAGGCATCCAATGCCCTAACTTCCCACAAAGATGGCAAGGTCTATTAGAGTTGGAGGCTCTCTCTTGTGGCATTGTGACACACTGAAGCTGGCTGGTGGATGGTGCATCAGGGGCATCCACAGCTGCAATCCTTCTCTGTGGTTTTGGTCTCTCATCTTGGTCAGCAAGGGGGATGGTAACTTTCCTTTCACACACTTCTAGCATTGCTTGTAGTCTTGGTGTTGGATCGAGAGGCAGGCTCAGGATGGCAGCTTTACACTTCTCATTGGCATTTTCTTTAGCAATCTCGGTGAGGATTTCCATCCTGGCTCCTTCATTCTGAACTTGCAATTCCACAGCTTTTCTCAACCTTTCCACAAAACTCAAAAAGGACTCAGATGAAGATTGTGTTATTTTCAAATAGTTCTCAAGTGGAACATCAGGATGCAACCTGAAGAAAGCTTTCCCAGCTGCTCTAGCACTTTCTTTGAGAGCCTTTTTGGGAATGCCCTCTGCCTGACTTGCTTCGTCCTCCCACTCCCCTTGTCCACAGAGATGGTCTAGTGATATCATTTTACCATAAACATCATGGGTGGTGGCTTCATCAGCCCACAGGGCTGGTAAACTGGCTCTCACTCCATTTTTCCATGCTGCATCCCACAAGAGATATTCAGATGGGGATAACAGGCAGGAAAAAAGATGTTTGATGTCAGCGGGGGTTAAGGTATTAGCAGAAAGCGTAGCTTTAAGAAGTCCCCTAAAATATTCACTCGACCTATCAAAATCTTTCTGGGCTTTGGCAAGTTCCTTGACAGATTCAAAAGGAAAAGGGGTCCAATGCGCCTGAATCCCTCCAATTAAATCTGAAATGTACGACACCGGAGCTGCAGAGAGGACTGGCGTTGTTCTTTCTGGGTTCCAGCTCCCAGGCTCAGCATCTCCAGTTTCTCTGACATGGGAGCTGGAGGGCTGGCTGTGGGAGGGGCGGAGGGAGGGGGCAGCTGGTGGGCAAACCCCTAAGGGGGCGGAGGGGGGCAGGGCCGGAGTAGGAGGAGGGGGAGGGGGAAGGGTGCTGGGAGGGAGGGTTTCAGGGGAGGGGTTTTCCGACCGGAATGGGTTGTTCGAAGAGCGAAAAGGATTGTGGGAAGAAGAAGGAGCAGGAACGACCATGTGGTATCCACCATCATGGTCTCGGGGAATCACCTGAGGTGAATCGGGGGTACAAAAATGAACACAAGGATTTCGGGACAGGGTATCGCAAACTGGGGAAATAGGGGGAAGGGTAAAATCCCGGGGAGTTTGGCCAGAACTCTCCAGATTGGAGACTGGAAGCTTCTGAGGGAAGCTGGGGAGTGTAGCTTACTTCAGAATGTCCTGTCTCGGGGCTGAGGGTGAGGAAAGAGGGCTAGGAGAGGGAGAACATAACTTGGAGGGGGGTAAATTTGGTTTCTGGGAAACAGGTGTTCAAATTGCTCCCGGATGGCTGTTCCTGAATTTTTTATTTGGATTTTACAACATTTCTTATCTGCATAGCTAGAAAAGCAAACTTTGACAGAGATTTATCACCTGACTTCCCTGCTCTCAATAACTCATTGCCAATTTTGTCCCAGAAAGCCAAAACATGGATATTTTCAGTTGATACATCAGGGAAGTGAAGGAACAGCCATCTAACAAATATTTTAATATCTCTTTTTGAAAATCTGATTTCTTCACTCTTAAGAAAATTTAAAAGATGGTAATAGACACCTTTATGAGATACAGAAAGCTTGGCACCCATTGTAGCTGTGATTTAAAGTTTTGTGAAGAGGACTGGGTTTGTGGTGCAGAATGCTTGCCAAACCATGGTTCGTAAATTGGTTCCTCCTCTTCAGGAGGGTCAGTGCTTTCCACTGAGGCTTCCATGTCATCCATTGGAGCACTAAGGGCTTCCAAATGGTAGACTTCAGGAGGGGGAGGAGCTTGACATTAACTTGTGAACCATGCATTTGATTAGTCTGAAAACAATGCTAACAATTACAATAACAATAACTAAAATAAACAATACTAAAATTACAGTTTTCAGAATAGATCCCAACCAGCCCGAGAGTCCCCAGCCTTTGAACAGTCCACTCAGCCAATCGTCAGTTTCTCTCTTGATGTCGTAATTTCAAGGTGGTCCATATGTTGCTTTGGGCTGAGGGACTATCCAGGAGATAGCTGGTGGAATGATTGCGAGTAGGATGAGGAGCAGACTCGGTCTCATGGTGTCTTGAGACTGCACACGAACAATGGGATCTAAACTGGTACAAGGAACTAAAGACAAACATATATTACAAGCTATTCCAGATAGGAGGCTTAAATGGAATTTTCTCCAGGGAACGCGTGCGACGTTTCCTTCTCCAGGCAGCATTAGCAACCTGGGGCGCTCCTGTAGATTTCCCTGAGACCTTGGGGACATAGGGTCTTACCCATTTGGAAGGAACCCACTTTAACCCAGAGGGAGTGGACACACAGGCCTATCCATGTCCCCATGTAACCAATTTGTAAGGTCCCACCATCTTCCAAGTCTCAGGGTCCTTTACTAAAACTGGAGGCTTTTCTTTCATCAACATCTGACTGCTCCCTCCAAAGTGGCGTAGGATGGGCGGATTCAGGCTGTCAAAGGAACAGTTCAGAAAAATGATTGTGAACAGTGCCCTAGACAACCGGATGCGGGGAGGTTCCACTTTCAGAACCTGATGTTGCTGGTCCAGGACTCTTTTAATATCACAGTGAGTCCTTTCTACTACGGCTTGACCTGTAGGGGAGTAGGGGATGCCAGTTTTGTGCTCTACTCCCCATTGCTGCAGGAAGCTCCTGAATTCCTTGGATTTGTAAGTGGGCCCATTATCAGTTTTCAACTCCTTAGGGATGCCCATGAAAGAAAAGGCCTGTAAGAGGTGCTTTATGGCATCGGAAGATGATTCTCCTGTGTGGGCAGAGGCATAGACAACTCCAGAAAAGGTATCTACACTAACATGAACGTATTTCTGCCATCCAAATGACTGTATGTGTGTAACATCTGTTTGCCACAGTTCACAACTGTTCAACCCCCTTGGGTTTGCTCCCGTACTCACTGTAGGGAGTGCATGTTGTTGGCAATTTGGGCATGTGGCCACAATCGCTTTGGCCTGTTCTCGAGTGATGTGAAACTGACGAACTAGGCCAGGTGCGTTTTGGTGGAAAAGCTGGTGGCTGATTTTTGCCTGTTCAAAAACATTTGGGAGAGTGGCCATCACTGCAGGTGCAGCAAGGGCATCTGCCCTTCTGTTGCCTTCAGCGATAAACCCCGGCAAGTCGGTGTGTGACCTGACGGGCATCACATAAAATGGTTGCTCCCGGCGAGTGACTAACTTTACAAGTTTTGAGAGCAATTTGAAAAGTGCGATGTTAGACACTTCTTGCAGTATCTCTTGATCTGCCCTGGATACTACTCCTGCCACGTATGCAGAGTCTGTAATCAGATTGAATGGTTCTGAGAACCTTTCAAAGGCCTGAACAACTGCAGCCAATTCAGCAACCTGAGGTGAACCTTCCACCTCAGCAATGTCTGTCTCCCACTGCTGGGTTTGAGGATCCTTCCAAGTCATAACGGACTTGTGGGATCTCCCGGACACATGTGTAAAGACGGTCAGAGCCTTTTTTAAAGGTTTCTTACTTTGAACACTTCTCAATTTCAGAGTAAATTGAACTTTTTGTTCGAAAATTTTGTGGGCAGGCCGATGGATAGAAATTTGTCCTGGGTAGGAATCTAGAGCAAACTGCAATGCTTCATTTTCCTGAAGCAATTGTTCCAATATTTTCTTAGTATTTTGGCCTGATTTTAACACTATTGGAATGTGAATGCACTCAAAGTCACATCCTGCTAACTCCCTGATCCGGGTCCTTGCTTTCCAGATCAGTTCTGCTACCAGCTCTTGGGGCACTGTCATTCTCTTGGACCTTTGGTGACTGAGGAAAACCCACTCTATTATCAAGAGAGGGTTCCTCTGGTCCTGGCCCTTTTTAGGTGTTTCCTTTGCCTTAGGTGTTTGTTTTTCCTCCCACTGGAAAATGATTCCATGGAGGTGTGGCAACTTACCTGAGATGATAAATTTGAATGGCAGGTCAGGCTGACATCAGTTGGCCTGTGTTGTGGACATTGCTGTCTGAACTTTTTCTAGAGCTTTCTGTGCCTCTGGGGTAATAGCCCTAGGAGCACCCGGGTCCTCTCCCCCTTTCAATAAATTGAAAAGAGGGGCAAGGTCTTCGTTAGTCAGACCCAGCCAGGGCCTTACCCAATTTAAAGACCCACACAACTTGTGGACATCCGCAAGGGTCTTGATCTTTGTATTGATTTCTAATTTTTGAGGAACAATGGTCCTATTTCCAATTTCTAAGCCCAAATACTTCCAAGGTGGCATCTTTTGAATTTTCTTTTCCTGAAGCTCGAACCCTCCAACAATCAATGCATTGATCGTTAGGTCAAGTGCGTGGGTGAGTAAATTATCATTGGGGGCACACACAAGGATATCATCTATATAATGATAGATGATGGCCTTTTCTGTGGCTGCACACACTGGGGACCGCAGGGAAGAGACATACCACTGGCAGATCGCTGGCAAGACCTTTAGTCCCTGAGGAAGAACTTTGCAATGGTACCTTTTCATTGGGGCTTTCATGTTGGTGGTGGGGCCTGAAAATGCGAAACACGGTGCATCGTCAGGGTGTAGGGGAATTTGGAAAAAACAATCTTTTATATCAATAGCAGCCAATTTCCAATCCTGGGGAAGCATTGCTGGGGATTGAAATAAACACGGGCAGGAGACCTTTCTCCTTTTTAATGCCTTTATTAAAAGTGATCAGCTTGGGTGGGGAGAACTGACGGGTCTGTGGTAGGCATAGGGACAGGCGTTCGGAAGATTTCGGGCTGTGACGGAAAATTACAGGAATCCTTCTGCCCCCCTCCCCATAGATAAGGATCACCCTTGGAATGTAGCCCCCCTAACCTATGCATGCCAGTAACTTTCCACTCCATACTAACCCTAGAAAGTATAGCCAAACCCCTGTCTGACGTAGAGAAACCCCTTAGTCCATAAATACCCTCGAGACCCCTCAATAAACGCCTTTAACCGTCCACCACATTGGTGTTAGCGTCCGTTATTGGCCACGAGGGATCCCAAGGAGGAGATCGCAGTGCTGGACTCCGATACCAGGTCATCGCGGCCTTCACAAGAAGGCAACATAGTGGTGCCGAAACCCGGGACCAACGAGTCCGGGCGACGGGAGTACTCCTGGCCAGGGGACAGCACTCACAGAGCCCGAACGGCTATAGCGAAGCAGGGGGACGCCCCGGGACCCGCGATTCGTATGGAAGCGATAGCGAAGGTCGTAAGTTTGATACATATGCAATGGGGAATCAAATGTGAGCTCAGGAATTTTAATCTCGCTTTAACGAGACTCCTAGAACTCAGGGTCATTAGTCGACCCATAGATATATTACACTCTGAGGTGTGGCAGAAATGTACTGTTGCGCTAGCAGAGGACACAAAAGCCACAGGCAGCAACAAAAGCCTGAAAGCGTGGGGGAAGGCAGAAGCAGCCCTACGCAAAGCATTAGAAGAACGGGAGACGTGGAACACTGCGCGTTCCCGTCTGTTAATCACGCCACAGCTGGCGGAAGGGGCGATAACGCGAACCCCCCCCCGGTGGCGACCCGATTGAAAACGGGGAAACACGGGGGCCGGGCGCATCCCATCCCTCCCCGAGCCCAGAGCCCCCGGAGCCCCCGGAGGACCCACGGACCCCTTTGGGGGACCCGCCGGGGCCCAGACCACCTCCGGAGCCCCCCGGGGTGCCCGCGGACCCCCCGCCCATCCCTTCCCCGCCGATAGTCGACTTAGTGCAAGAAGCAGAGAGACGCGCGCAGTCCTTTTGGGAGGGATTGGCGGCAGAAGCCCGAAATATCGAGAAAGCAGGCGCGCGGGCGAGCGGCGGAGGGGATCCGCCGCCCTACCCGTTTGAATATGGCGAGGGTGGCCGGGAGGAGGGGTGGAGCCCGTCGGCCCGCGGCGGGAAGAACCCGGAAACGCGGCCAGCCACGGACGCGCATGCGCGGGAAACCAGCGCTGAGCCCATGCCCAGCCGAGAGCCGTGGATCCCAGCAGACGCGCATGCGTGGGGGTGCGACAGAGGGCGGGCACTCTCTCGGGAACCGCGCCCACTGATGCCACCATATATGGGAGAGATCCCTCCCTGCGGGAGGCAGGGCGAGCCCAGGGGGCAGGAGCGGCCCCGCCCCCGAGGGGAGGAGCGGGGCCGAAGCCGAACAAAACGGCAGCAGAAACCGGAAGTTTATTGGCAGTCGACTTCCGACCCTGAAGGGAGCCACAGCTCCCCAGATCGCTCTGCGGAGCCCACCGAGTCCAGCAGCGACTCGGAAGCAGAGAAAACAGAATCAAGGCGGTTTCGGACGAAACCAAATAAAACTTTCAACACAGTCGAGAACCAGCCCCAATACGAACTCACCGATTGGGGTAAAATCAAAATCGAATGCGCGGGATGGGCGCCCGCAGCATCGGTGCATGCCTTCCCGGTGAGAATTACAGGACCCCAGGGGAACCAGCAAAGAACATATACTCCCGTTAATTCCAAAGACATTCAGACAATAGTAAAAGCTATCTCAGAAAAAGGAATTAACTCAGGGGTGGTTTCCACTCTCGTGGACGGTCTTTTTAGCAATGATGATTTACTCCCTTTTGATATAGTGCAAATAAGCCGTATGCTTTCTGAGAGGGAGGGGACGTGCGGGATTCAGCCCCCTCCCGCTATGGATGCGAGACGGCCCATCTATGCCAACCCATAGTGGGGCAGGGAATCTTCATACCCTATGCTCCCACAGATAAAAGCACACAGAAAGGGAGAAGCATGACCTACCCCAAATCCCTGCCCACAAGGGTCACCGACGTCCCGACTGGCAATGAGGAAGCCTTCCAGATAGGCCGCTCAGCCAGGTCAGGCTCGGACCCAATCCTTCGCATGTTAGAAGCTACCTTTCTATCCCTGAATGAATCTAACCCTAACCTAACCTGCTGGCTTTGCTACGATGTTAAACCCCCCTTTTATGAAGGAGTCACTTTAGATACCCCCTTCAGCTATTCCACAGCCGATGCCCCTCGCCAGTGCAGATGGGACACACCCCGCAAAGGAATTACCCTGAGTCAAGTCACAGGTCAGGGCAGATGCTTTGGCAATGCAACCCTAGCTAAGCGGAAAGGCGACGTCTGCACCGAAGTAGTTGAGCCCGACAGGAAGAATAATAAGTGGGTAGTCCCATCCGCATCTGGGATGTGGGTTTGCCAGAGATCTGGAGTGAGTCCCTGCGTGTTTCTTGCCAAATTCGATAACTCTAACGACTTTTGTGTTCAAGTTCTGATCATCCCTAGGATCCTGTACCACTCAGACGAAGAGGTGTACCACCTTTTCGAAGAAAACAGCCGGCTCCACAAGAGAGAAATACTAACAGGTATAACTATCGCAATGCTGCTCGGCCTAGGAGCGGCTGGAACGGCAACAGGTGTCTCAGCCCTAGCAACTCAACACCAAGGACTGTCCCAGCTGCAGATGACCATCGATGAGGACCTGCAGAGGATTGAGAAATCCATTTCCTTTCTAGAAAAGTCAGTCTCCTCGCTCTCAGAAGTGGTCCTGCAGAACAGGCGAGGACTGGATCTCCTGTTCATGCAGCAAGGGGGCCTGTGTGCTGCCTTGAAAGAGGAATGTTGTTTCTACGCTGACCACACAGGAGTCGTTAGAGACTCCATGGCAGAACTCCGAAACAGACTGGCTCAGAGACAGAAAGACAGGGAAGCCCAACAGGGCTGGTTCGAATCCTGGTTCAATCGATCACCATGGCTAACCACCCTAATTTCTACCCTAATAAGTCCATTGGCAATGCTGCTTTTGGCTATTACCTTCGGGCCATGCCTGCTGAACAAGCTAGTCTCATTCGCTCAGGCCCACCTAGAACGGGCTAGCATCCTGTTCGTGGGACAGCAACAATTACTGTGAATTCAACAGGGAACACTGCCAGTCACGAGAGACTTGCCTGGCAGAAACTTACTCAGGTTTCCCAAGACCCTTTTCCCTAGTCAGATCTCAACTTCCTACCTCATTTCAGTGCCTATGTATAGGACTACCTCGTTCATTTGTGAAAGAGGGGGGGGAAGTGTGGTAGGCATAGGGACAGGCGTTCGGAAGATTTCGGGCTGTGACGGAAAATTACAGGAATCCTTCTGCCCCCCTCCCCATAGATAAGGATCACCCTTGGAATGTAGCCAAACATGTAGCCCCCCTAACCTATGCATGCCAGTAACTTTCCACTCCATACTAACCCTAGAAAGTATAGCCAAACCCCTGTCTGACGTAGAGAAACCCCTTAGTCCATAAATACCCTCGAGACCCCTCAATAAACGCCTTTAACCGTCCACCACATTGGTGTCAGCGTCCGTTATTGGCCACGAGGGATCCCAAGGAGGAGATCGCAGTGCTGGACTCCGATACCAGGTCATCGCGGCCTTCACAAGAAGGCAACACGGGTCCGCACTCATGCCGCCACTGCTCCCAGGAGGGACTCGGAGGAGGAGGAAGAGTGCAGCTGTGTCCACTGGTCTGTGGGCAGAGCTAGGGGTTCCGTCCTCACGAGAGCATCGGGAAATCCCTTGTTCGCTTTTTTGGTTTGACTCCCAGGGTCCTGCCTCTAGCCGAGGTCCTCCTTGGCTAGGGTAAGGGGCAAAAAATGGTCTCAGCGTCTCTGCAGGCTCTGGGCTTTGTTCCTCACATCTAGACATCACTTTGATCTCTTAATTCTGTGTTTGATCTCTTAATTCTGTGTTGGCTCGTTGTTTTTGGGGTCTTTTGGTAAGTTTGGTGGGGTGGCTTTCCCGTGGCATGCTGGCTCCGAGGTCATTTGCATGCCCTCCGATGTCCCCTCCGATGTCCCCTCCTTTCACTGTCCGAGAAGGGTCATCCACCTGGCAGCAGGCAGGGTGGTACTGACAAAAGGAGGAATTCTTAACCATCAGCGACAGGTAGTTAATGAAAACGACTGGTGATTACAATAACAAACAGTTAGATCTCCCCCCTGGCAGCAACTGGTCCAACCTGTTCACTCTGCAACCTTTTTAAAAAAAATTGGCAGCTTTTTCTACTTATAACAGGGATGGCATACCAGGTTGGAGAGAACCCATATCTTCAATGACATTATACATTTGTCGGAGGTCGTGGAGGAGCCGCCATCTCTTTTTGTCAGCCTTCTGAATGACAAACACTGGAGAGTTCCATGGGGACATGGTGTCCACAATGTGACCCTTTTTCAGTTGCTTTTCCACTAGCTCCTCAAGCGCCTTTATTTTTTGTTTACTGAGCGGCCACTGTGCTACCCGAACTGGTGTGTCTGTCTTCCAATTCACTTTTTGGGCATGGTGCTGTTCAGTGACTGCTGCACAAAAATTCTGTGGAGAGTCTGGAATATCAATTGTGAGACTCCACTGGGCCATTGAATCTCTCCCTAACAATGGTTCCAAATAATCTAACACAAATGGACGGATATTTGCCAATTGTCCATTTGGTCCCTCAATTTGGACGACGGTCTTGGATTGTCTTGCCAATTGCATGCCCCCTACACCAGCCATGTTTTGCAAAGGCCAATGTGCTGGCCAGTCCTGTGCTGGGATCACTGTGCAGTCTGCACCTGTGTCTACAAGCATCTCAATGCGTTTTGACTCCCCACCCCCACTGACATTACACCAGATTTTGGGTTTGTCCTTCCCAATAGCTTGGACTCAGGCAACTGTGAGCCCTTGTTTTTCAGTGCTTTCAGGTAAACTCGGCACTGGGATAGCTTGTGCAATGATTTGTCCTTTGGGAAGAAACAGGGGTGGGTGGAAACAGTGCAACCCGAGAACAAATTGCTCAGGATCTGATGTCATTTCTGGAGCAATTTCAATCTCTTGTGGTGTGTGTTTGGTGTCCCCAATGAGGATGTACTTACAGCGAATTTGGTGCCAAGTGCCCTTCTGTTCTGGATTGACAGAGACAAAATGCCAGTCCGTGTCTTTCAGGTGGAGTGGTTCAGTCAGCTGCAACCTGTAAGGCTCATTGACAGAAGTTGTGGTTAACATAAGTTCACCTAAGTCATAGTAAAGGTTATTTTATTTCACTTTCAGCAGTGGACCAGCAGACGTGGTCTTTGAAGCATCTGCTTCACTTACAGAAATAGGAATGTTACCACGTGCTTGGTCTTTTTTGCTTCCCTTATTCGCTTGGCCTGCTCTTTTTGTGTCTGCACACCTGGCAGGCCGGCGCTCCCCATTCAGTTTTTCTGTTATTGTTGACCCCTTGGGAGCGCTTGCAGTTCTTCTCCCCTGCTATTTCTAAATTCATCTAATTGCTTTTTCAGGGGGCACTGGTTACTCCAGTGTTCAAGGTTATTGCAAAGCAGGCATGGCTTTGTGGGGTCAACCATTGCTGGTCTTCACTGCTGCCCAGTGTGCCACTGTGCTGAGGGAATGGGCACTGGACTGGCAACGGCGACTCGCTGAGGCAGTCTTGGCAGCAGCTTTGGTCTGGTGTCTTCAGCCACACTCATCAGAGGCACTTTCCTGTTACAAACTAGAAGCATATCTTTTAGTGTGGGGGGGGTTCTAGAGGTAAGCTTAAAATTGCCGCTCAACGCTGTTCATTTGCATTTGTAAATGCCATTTCCTCTAAAACCTCTTCCCTTGCACTCACTTTTTAAACTTGGATTTCAATAGCTCTAGTTAACCTTTCTACAAATTTTTAAAAAGTCTCTGATGGTAGCTGCTTGATCTTACTATAAGGCTTAAATGGGCCTTCAGGTTGGAGGGAAAAGAAGGCCTTTTCAGCTGCTTCTTTGACTCTCTCAAGTGCTTCTACAGGAATTACTGCAGCTTGGATTTGGGCTAAGGACCATTGGCCCTCACCGGAGAGATGGTCAGTGGTAATTGGCATGCCATTGGCATCTTTTGCTGTGTTTGGATCAGCATGTAAGTCTGGGAGAGCTTCTTTTAGCAGTTGTTTCCATGCCAATTCCCATAATTTGAATTCTGTAGAGGTCATGAGGCACAAAAAAAGCTGTTTTAAATCATGTGGGTCTACTACAGTTCTACTCAGTTCGGCATTTAAAAGGCCGCGGAAGTCTGGGCTATGTAAGCCATAGTCTTTGTGGGCTTTGCAAATTTCTCTTGTCATTTCTCATCCAAAAGCTTTCCAATTAGCAATTGAGGCTCCTCCCCCTTGCCCTGCATGCTGATACATAACGGGGGCGAATGACAAAGTGGGACCCTGTATTGGGTCTGAGGTTCCCTGCCCTGTATCCTTTGAATCGGAAGCATTGGGATCATAGGTACAGCTGTGGGGACAAGCAGTGGGCATGCCCCCACCGTGGGAACCCGGGGAGGGGGCGGGGACACCGTGGGAACTGGGGGCGGGGACAGGGGATTGGCAGAGGGCAGGGACGCCTGGTGACATCCCATCAGCAGACGCCCCCTGGGAGGAGTAGAGGGGCGGAGCTGAGGGTACAGCAGGTAAGGTGGGGGGGGGGGGGAAGGTGTCACGAGGATCGGGAGGGGTGGGGGATGGGGAAGGAATTTTGGGATGCTTAGGGGAATCATGGGAAGAAGGAGACCAGGTATGGCATGGTTCCACGTGGCATCCTCCATCTTCTTGGCCCCCTGGGGACTGGGAGCCATTTTGGGGATCACTGCTCTCTGAAAAGCTAACATATGCTCTGGGTTTCAGAGCAAGGGATGCAGGGTTTTGGGAAAGGTTCCACGCGGTCTGGCCAGGTCCTTGTGGACAAAGGAACTCAGGCATTTTAAGGTGCTCAGGGAGCCGGCTTCCCTGGGCATGAGCAGAGTCTGCTCTCTTTAAAATACCAGGTTTTGGGGTACAGGGTTCAGAGCTGGGGGGGGAGAAACAGGAAGAGCAGAAGTACATTCCTTGTTATTTGGCTTTTTCTCCATTTCCCTTTGTTTGAGCAAGGCTGCTCGAACTTGTAAACTCCAGAACATGAATTCAGCTGGAGACGTATTCCCAGACTTTCCCAAGGTTATCAATTCATGCCCTACTTTGTCCCAGAATTGAATATTGTGGACTTCTTCAGGAGAAATTTGTGGTAAGTGGAGAAAAAGCCACCTTATAAACCGTTTCAATTTTCCTTTAGAGAACATTACATTTCCACTAACTAAAATTCCAACAATCTGATAATACACTCCTTTTTGTGCTGTGCTTAACTTAGAACCCATTTTAGATGTAAAAGGCACAGTACAATCTCCCACTGACCGAAAACAAAACCAAATCAGCTACCGATTTCCAAAAACCGCGGTTAAGAAGTGAAAACATGCAGACTTTTAGCCCTTCACAACGCAGCTGCTCGAACTGCTTTTAAAAGTGCCGCCGGCAGCGGCACAGAATCGAAACTCGCCATGCCACACCGGGGGATAGAAAAAGTCTCCCCCGCCCGCACCGCGCAGCAAACCTGAAACTGGAGCCGACTCGCACCGCGCTGAGAGCAGATATACTCACCCCAAATCAATGCTGTTGGTGGCGTGGTCTGGCAGAGTCTTCTCTTCACCTGAATAGGACTCCTCCAGGGCAAGAGGGGCTTCCCTATTCTCCTCTGGAAAATTTGCTCACCAGAAAAGAGCTGCACTTTCCAGAGGCACAGAACGAGGCTTCTGTGGGATAAGTCCCAAAGTCTCTGCTGGAGAGCTATGCTGTCAAAGCTCTGCCAGTGGACACTAAGCTACCTTAAAGTCTTTCCGAGGTTCTGAGGTTCCGGGATGTCTTCTCGGGGCTGCAGGATTGAGCTGCCTCATGTTGGGTGCCAAAATATAGGAATTAAATACCAATATAGCCGGATGGAACGTGCCTGGGCTCATCTGGCCCTTGCTGCTTGATCAAAGGTGGCAGCTGTGGTTGTTTCACCTCAGAGACACCTTTGGCTAGCTGGATGCTGCAGCTGGGCACTTGGGACAAGTCCAGGCATGCAGGAGCTCAGGTTTACCTCTGGCGGAGAAGCTTTAAGGCGAGGTGAAGGAAAGGAGTCAGTTCTGCTAGAGGGTTTTGATCCAGAAATTTATTCCTGGCACACAGGCCTCTGAATCCAGCAACAGCTCTAACAGAACTACCAAACCACGTGGTTGCTGTGTCTTTTAACCCTGGGGAGAGGGGGAGGGAAGGGGTAGGGATCCCAGCAGCCAGGTAAGGGGGGGAGTCTCAGGGGACAAATGACACCTGGGTGGCCCAATGTCCCCAGGGCTGAGAGGCATCTTTTGAACTTCGCCAATCATACGACGCCCTTTCTGGAATGCCAAGATTGATGGACAGCACTCAGCAGGGGGTGAGGGAGGGGAAGGAACTGGGATAACTGAGACAGGCTACTACATCACACCACAACAGCCCAGGTGGGGGGGGGGGGGGGGGGGTGAAGAAAAGAAACAAATGCCTGCAGCTGGCAGCCTGCCAAAAATAGAGAAAAAAATACCTTGGCTCCCACAGCGAGCCTAAAAACAAAGGCAGGGAAACACCCCCCTCCTGAAGAGGGGAGAAACAAGAAAAAGGTACTTACCAATCCAGCTGTAGGACAGGAAAAAGGGGGGTCCTGGGATGATGACTTCCACCTGAAACTGACTCTTGAGGGTGCTTCAAGAGCTACCAGTCTCGTCCACAGAAAAGCAACTCATTAAAACTGAGTGTGTTCTTACTGAGGTAACTTGCCGGCCAAAGGCTTTGGTGAACAGTCTGAAAGAATGTCCGAGCCCCGTCCGTGAGTTCTGGGGATGGTCTCAGAGCTACACATTGGTCGCCAATCTGTCTCTGTCCCTCTGGGGAGCCTCTCAGGAACCCTCGGCCAGTCCTGAGTTGGCAGACAGAGGGGGGGCAGCCCTGACATGGCCAACAGTGGGGAGACACTCTCTTATGCCCCGAGGATACTGAGGGCACCTAGGCTGGTCGCCTTTGCAGCAGAAGAGACACCAGAGACATCGGTAGAAGATAAAGGGCTGACTCTTATCAGGGGTTAATCCAAGGTTTTATTCTGGGGCTCTGGGGAGCTCCTACACCTCAGGGGGCCTTCTGCTGAGAGCCCCAGGAGATGTGCCAAGGTTGCATTTAAAGGGAGGTGGAAACCAAAAAGTAGATAACATTTTACTAACCAATAAGTAACCCTAAGGGATGGGTACTGGGGGATAGACATTTAGGACAGCGTATGGGGCAAGGCTTGGGGGGGCTGACCCCTAGCCTCTGGCTAATCACTTGACGTCCAGGACCAAAGCTTCTAGATGGAGGGGATGGGATGCTGAGTGATTGACAGAGAGCCAGGGTGGGGGTTTGGGGATGATGTCAGCCAGGGAGAGGGATTACCCAGGTAAAGGGAGGGGGGTACAATCTGGGATAAACCATTTGGGAAAAGTACGGGGATACAAAACAAAACTACTTCAAAGTATTACAAAGTATAAAAACACACTACAACACATGTCATACCTCCTTTCCACCAAATTCCCAAAAACTTTACTTCCTGAGAGGCTTTTTGAATTTTCTCTGGGGGAATTTGCAAATCAAGACTTTCTAAATGGGAGATTATTTTTTGTTGGATATCTTCCACGACTTAGATTTCATCTCCTCCCACAAGGATATCATCAATGTATTGATAAACAGCTACATTGTCAGGTTTGGGTATCTTTTCTAATTCTTGGGCTAAAGCGTGGTGGGCCAAAGTGGGTGAGTGTTTGTAACCTTGGGGAAGCCTAGTGAAAGTGTATTGCTGTCCTTCCCACATGAAGGCAAAGCGGTCCATATCTTCTGGCTGTATAGGTATCATAAAAAACATGTCTTTTAAATCTATAGTTGCCATGATTGAGTGAGCCTTTTCTTGAATTGATGTTATTAATTCAGCTAAATTTGGAACTGCTGACGTAAGAGGGTCTGTGTTTGCATTAAGCCTGCGAAAGTCTACTGTCAACCTCCACTTCCCATTGGGTTTTCGAACTGGCCACACTGGTGAGTTGAAAGGAGAATAAGTATTAATTATAACTCCTTGGTCTCGCAAGTCCTGTATAACTGGTTTGATGCCCTCTTTGGTGCCAGAGGGAAGAGGGTATTGTTTTACATTAGTAATTTTGCTAAATGGTAGGGAGGGTGCAGCTTGGAGCAGTCTAATGTTAAGACGTGGCATGCCAAATGACCACAGGAATCCCTCAGAATCTTCCCACTGCCTCCCAGCAAGAACATCCATCCCTAATAAATTGTTTGGAATATCCCCAATTACCATTTTGACAACTAATTGATTCTCCTCTCCAAGGAGCATGAGTTTTACTAAAGCCACATTCATAGATTCAGTAGTTCCTAAAGCATTAAGAACACAATATTGTTTCTTTGTTGGAACAATTCCACACTTCTGGGCAGCCTTTGTTGTTAGTGCAGAGATTTGTGCCCCAGTGTCAACCAGAAAGGTTAAAGGTGCCCGTTTGGGGCCCATGATAGCTGTGATCAATACATCTCCTGATTTATTTTTAGTGAGCATTCTCAAATACATCTGATAGTAGAGCCCTGGGAAATGTTAAAAATAGTCTTTGAAAATATTAGGCTTTGTGTTTTCTCAGATCACTGGACCTGCGTAAGTAGTATGATAAAAGATATAATTGTTAGATGTGGTGATTGTTTAGTAATTAAATATAATTATTATATACCCATAAGAAGAATCATGAGAAACTATGATGGAAATTTACAGGGGGCTATGTTTAGCTGAAATCTGTGTATACAATAGAACAATATAAGTTTAATAATTAACATGAAAGTTATATAACGATAGAGTATAAAACACATTCACCTCGAATGCATGGTCGGAATCAGATTTGGGTGGAAAACTACCCCAATTCCCAAAGCTCTTAAATAAAAAGCACTGCATATAATCGCTTATGTGATTATGTGTTTTTGAACGCTAACATTTTGGCGACCCCAGATGGGACCCTGCGGGTGCTGCTGAAGTGAGTTTCGCGACTCGACCACACTCCAGCCGTCACCGATGGATTCTCGGGGAGCTCGATTGGCCGCGACCGCTTCTGCTGCTCGCAACGTCCCCGACAGAAAGGTAAGGTGCTTTTTACTTTGGTTTGGGTGCCTGCCAATAAGACGCAGTGAAAGCTACGCTTGGTTGGGCTAAAGGAATTCCTGCTGGTACAAGCCTAGGTGCCGTTCATAAGACAATCGCGAAAGCGTTGTGGGTTCGGCATTTGTGGTATATTTGGAATGGAGAAACTGAAAGGGATTTTGGGCAGCAACACCTCTATCCTGCAACGTTCTCCTTTGGGGTGCTTATTAGCACATTGGAAACAGGGTAATTTTGGGGAAGAATTATGTAAAGCTAAGTTGATTGATTATTGTAATACATGGTGGCCAGAATATGCCTTGGAGAATGGTGAAAAATGGCCAAAATACGGTACTTTGCAATATAACACTATTTCGCAGTTAATGTTGTTTTGTAAACAAGAAGGAAAATGCGATGAGGTCCCGTATGTTGATTTGTTTTTCTATTTATGGGTAAAGCCAGAATAGCAGGATGAATGTGAATTAATGATGGTTGAAACATCTGCAAGCAATAAGTGTGGGGTTTGTGAGGAATGTTGTTTAGAACACCTGGCGTTGAAAGAAAGCCTGAGTAGGGAAAATTATACAGATATTGATTTTGAGATAGCTCCAATTGGAACAAGAGAAAGAGAACCTAACCCTATCCCACCTGTTCCATCTGTCCCTATCCCACTGCCTGCTCCTAACCCACCCAGTCCTGAACCTGTCTCGTCTAGTACACCTTTCCCTCTTTATCCTCCTCTCCCATCATCCCCTGATCCCTCTTCCTTGGAAGATGAGCAAAACCTAACTGTGATATGAAAGGAGAGAGAGAGAATCAAAGACCCCGGTAGCCCACAGAACCAGGAGTCGGTCTAACCTTGCCCCAGTTGTGGATAGAAAAGACAAAGGCAGACAAAAACGGGCTGTAATTGCCCCCTTGCGACAAGGTGTAGGAGTGGAAGGGCCCGTATTTATAAAAGTGCCTTTCTCTCCTGCAGATTTAGTTATTTGGAAACAATCAGCCGGAACTTATAGAGAAAATCCTGATAAAATGGTATGAGTAGTAAAAATTGTTATAAAATCTCAAAATCCTGACTGGGATGACATACAAGTAATATTAGATACTTTGATGGATTCTACTGAGAAAGAGATGGTACTTAAGGCAGCCAAAGAAAGGGTAAGAGAGGATATCAGAAACGGGCTCGTAACAGGGAATTTAGATGAAAATTTCCCAAGTGAGGATCCAAAATGGGACCCTAATTTATTTTGCAATATGAGGAAATTACGGAAATATCCAGAGTGGATCCAAATAGGAGTTCAGAATGCTGTGCCCAAAACTATAAATTGGTCTAAACTATATGAAGTTTGGCAGGAAAAGAAGGAATCTCCCACTGCGTTTTTGGAGAGGCTTAAGGAGGTAGCAAGAAAATATACAGATCTCCAAATGGACACAGAACAAGCAAAGGTTCAGCTCGCTCTCATATTCTTGGGCCAGTCACAGGACGATATTTGTAGAAAATTGCAAAAATTAGAAGGGGAAGAACTAAGGAATTTGATAAGCTACTTGAAGTTGCTTGGAAGGTATATAACAATCGCGAAAGAGAAGCTAGTAAAAGGCAGCAGCAGAATATGTTGGCAGTAATACAAGGACAAGGGAACCCAAATTTCAAGGGACGTAACAGGAATGGTCGAGGTAGGAGACCAGTCACACAAAGGTTAAGCCTAAATCAATGTGCATATTGCAAGTGGGAGGGGCATTGGAGGCGAGATTGTCCAAGCTTGAATAACCAGTTTCACCAGGACGATCAGTTCCAGCAGGTTACCAAGGAGATGGTCCTGGGGGAGTATACCAGCTGACTAGACATAGAACCGGTAGAACAAGTTAAGGAACCCGTTATAAATATACAATTAGGACCTAAAGAGGTCAAATTTCTAATAGATACAGGAGCTACATACTTGGTATTGAATGATTTGCAAGGACAAATTGGGGACAAGGAAACAACAGTAGTCAGCGCTACAGGGAAAGAGGAAAAACGGCCATTCTTGCAACCCCTAGATGTGTGTTTTGGAAACAAAGTTATAACACATGAATTCCTATATGTACCTGAGTGTCCAATTATGCTTTTAGGGAGAGATTTGCAAGTGAAACTTGATGCGGTAATAACCTTTGAAAATAGAGAGCATATAACGAAAATACCTGAATCAAAGATGGGACAGATATTAATGATCAAAGAAAAACCTGTTCCCTCTATCCCTAGGGAGGTAGAAGATGCAGTGATTCCCTCTGAATGGGAGACAGATATACCAGGGAAATCTAAATTGGCACAACCAGTGCATGTAGAGTTAAAAGAAGGGGCGAGGGCTGTACAAGTCAAACAGTATCCCATAAAACCAGAAGCACGGCAAGGAATAGTAAAGATTATTGAGAAATTCTTGAAATACCGAATTTTAGAAGAATGTGAATCAGAATTTAATACACCAATATTTCCAGTAAAGAAGCCAAATGGTGAATATA
Organism: Molothrus ater; assembly: GCF_012460135.2. Taxonomy (NCBI): domain Eukaryota; kingdom Metazoa; phylum Chordata; class Aves; order Passeriformes; family Icteridae; genus Molothrus; species Molothrus ater. The sequence continues at coordinate 6,163,649 of NC_050510.2, forward strand.
GATTAGTGCAAGATTTGAGAGCAATAAATAAGATAACAAAGGACATTTATCAAGTGCTAACAAATCCTTACACATTGCTAACATCCGTAAAGGAGATATATAAGTGGTTTTCTGTAATTGATTTAAAAGATGCCTTTTTCTGCATCCCCCTTGACAAAGAAAGTAGGAAACTGTTTGCCTGTGAGTGGGAAAACCCAGGGAATGGGAGAAAGACCCAGCTCACCTAGACACGATATAAGAACTTGCCGACCCTATTCGGAAACCAACTGGCAAAGGAGCTGGAGATTTGGACCGAAAATGGGCAAGTACCCAGAGACCAGCACCTGTTGTTGCAGTATGTTGATGATATACTAATAGCTACAGGAGAAAAAGCAACCTGCATAAAGGTAACCATTGAGATTTTAAATTCCCTGGGAATGGGAGGTTACAAAGTATCCAGAGGAAAGGCACAAATTGCCCAACAGACTGTGATTTACCTGGGATGTGAAATTTCAGAAGGGCAACGAAAACTAGGTACTAACAGTATCCAAGGTATTTGTGCTATTCCAGAGCCCCAGAATTTACATGAGCTGCAAGTCTTCCTCGGGATGGCAGGATGGTGTTGCCTGTGGATCATGGACTATGGACTGATTGTGAAGCCCTTGTATGAAGCTCAGAAGACGCAGCCATTCACCTGGGGCAAACCACAGAAAGAAGCCTTCCTAAAATTAAAGGAAGCACTGACAACTGCTCCAGGATTAGGGTTACCTGATCTGTCTAAGGATTTTCAGCTGTTTGTACATGAAAGGCTGCACCTAGCACTAGGAGTCCTGACCCAACGTCTGGGGAGCTGGAAAAGGCCGGTGGGCTACTTTTCCAAAAAACTTGATAACATAAGTGCCAGGCGGCCTTCATGTCTGTGGGCAGTCACAGCCACTGTGATGCTGATACAAGAAGCCAGGAAGCTTACTATGGGAAGGCGCACAGATGTCTATGTACCACACATGGTAACCACTTTCTTAGAACAGAAGGGGGGCCATTGGCTATCCCCAAGCAGGATGATGAAATTCCAGGGAGTCCTGACTGAACAGGATGATGTCACATTAAAAACAACTAAGCTTTTGAATCCAGCTTTGTTCCTAGGTACCACAACTGAAGAAGGCCCATTAGAGCATGACTGTGTAGAGGTAATAGAGTACACCTATTCAGCAAGAGAAGATCTGAAAGACGTGCCACTAGAGCAGCCAGAGTGGGAGCTATTTACAGATGGGAGCAGCTTTGTGGAAAACGGAACCAGATACGCTGGATATGCGGTAACCACAGTCAGTACAGTAGTAGAGGCAAAGGCATTACCACCAAATACATCTGCCCAGAAGGCAGAACTGGTTGCTTTAACCAGGGCACTAGAATTGAGTGAAGGGAAAAAGGTAAATATCTGGACTGACTCAAAATATGCTTTTGGAGTGGTGCATGTACATGGAACACTGTGGAAAGAAAGAGGATTACTATCTTCTTGAGGTACGCACATTAAACATCAGCATGCAGTCCTGCAATTGATAAAAGCAGTACAAAAACCTGAACAAGTGGCAATTATACACTGTAAAGCACACCAATCAGGGAACTCCAAAATCTGTGAGGGAAATCAAAAGGCAGACTGGGCAGTCCAACAGGTTGCTCGACAGATGCAAACAACAATGGCATTGATACCTTTAAAGCTTAATGTATCCCAATTCAATTTGCCTCCAGAACCAAAATATTCAGTAGAAGATGAGAGACTGGCACATTTGCTAAATGCACAAAAGAATTCAGAGGGATGGTATGTGACTGCACAAGGACAAATAGTGGTACCCCCCTTGATAATGAGAGAAGTTCTACAAATTAAACATAATGAATGTCACTGGGGAGCAGAGGCATTGATAAAATTGCTAAAGCAAAGTTTAATTTCAGTAGGGATGTTAACAATGGCAAAATCAGTAATGTCAAAATGGGATATCTGCTTGAAAAACACCCCAGTGGCTAGGCGACAAGCACAGCTAGGAAGAATTCAAATAGGAATAGTGCCAGGAGACTATCGGCAGGTAGATTTTGTAGAACTGCCATGAACTCGAGGATACATATACCTTTTAGTGGGGGTTGACACATTTTCTGGGTGGCCAGAAGCCCTTCCCTGTCGCACGAACCAAGCAAAGGAAACAGTTAAGTGGTTACTCCAGGAGATTATTCCCAGGTTTGGGGTACCCCTAGGGGTATCATCAGATAGGGGGCCCCATTTCATAGCTACAGTGGTAAGAGAGGTAAGTAGATTGCTGGGGATAACCGGGGGCCTCCACACACCATGGAGACCGCAGTCGAGTGGACAGGTAGAGAGGATGAATCAGACACTAAAAAGGCAAATCAGTAAAATATGCCAAGAAGCCAAATTGCAATGCCCCCAGGCTTTGCCAACAGCACTGTTGAGAATTCGGATAAAGCCTAGGAGTGGGATGTCAGTCAGTCCTTATGAGATATTGTATGGGAAACCATATGAATCTCCTGAGCCTAACCATAATGTACACGCCACAGGAAAGCAGGAAGTGTATAATTATGTTCTGTCTCTCGGGAAAACTTTAGCTCGGCTCCGGAGCATCCTTGTGTGGAATAGACCACTAACTCTCGAGAATCCAGTTCATAACATACATCCAGGAGACGAGGTGTACATCAAGAACTGGAACGAAGAACCGCTGAAAGAAAAGTGGAGTGGACCCCATCGGGTACTACTGACCACCTTTACAGCAGTCAAAGTAGCTGGCGTGGACCCCTGGATTCATTACACCCGATTGAAGAAAATATATCCTGAATCACGGACTGTGTAAACTGTGGAACCCCAAGGCTGCAGATAAGATGTGTTTAATTCTTTGAGAATGCTATCAGTAATTGTGCTGACGTTATGGTCATTAATGTCTTTGGGATGTGGAATGCAAAATGATCAACTAACTACTCTTCATTCTAGAATGAAGAGAGAGGTACAATCAGAAACACAGGTGATAAAGGTTTCTAATGCCATTCGTGCTGAGAATGTAATGATCGGATTAGTCAAAGACTTTGCCAAAATGCAAAACACCAGTAGAATAACTGCCTGTCTTCCAATACCAAAGGCAGCAGGAGACCCAGTAAATTGGGGAATCATAACATCAAAACTACCTGAAATACAAAAGAATAAAACAATTGCATGTAAACAGGTACCTGAATCAAGGCAAGTAGTCAAGGAAACTTGGGAGAAAATAGGAACATGGATGAGACCCATGAGCCAGAAAGACTGTATTCTAAGTGATGGCATACTAGGAACCCCTATGGGAGAATCAGGAGGCATCACACAATGGCAATGCTATTTGCCACACTATAAAAAGATTATAGAAAATGTTACAGAAACCACTCTGGTATGGAAGTGTGAGGCCAAGGATCAGAAAGATCAGATAGAGCCTTGGGACAGTGCGTGGTCTGTGAGTATTCTTCAAAGATTCCAATATATGGCAAGCACCCCTTGGTGTATTAAGTGGGAAGGCCCCGAGAATGAAACAGATCCAGCAGTAACGAACACTGCCACTAGTAGCAGAACGAGGGCAGACAAAGTAAGTTGGTGGGCATGTAACAAAACTTATGACTGCACTTTGGATGATGCAGAGATAAAACAGATGCCACCCCTGGCAATATCCCTACAAATTGGTTGTGCTTGCAGAGGGATCAAACATAAACAAGGCAGAGTGAATTATAAAGCAGTCATAGGATGTACCAGAATTACAGTCCGAGGTCCAGGACAATTTGTATGGGTAGCAAGCGATGGTAGCTGGACAACACATCTGCCTGTAGACGGGAAAGTAAAGGAAATTACTTTAGACCTTCCAACCTTATGTCCAATTTGGAAAAAGTCCCCATTTAATGGATAACATGAACTTCTGCAGATAAGAGCAAGATGAGAAGTTCTAGACAATGAAAATCCAGATGACACTTGGCAAGAACCCTCTAGTGGAGTAAAATTTGGGTGAGGCCTATGTAGTAGGCATAGGGACAGGCGTTCGGAAGATTTCGGGCTGTGACGGAAAATTACAGGAATCCTTCTACCCCTCTCCCCATAGATAAGGATCACCCTTGGAATGTAGCCAGACGTGTAGCCCCCCTAACCTATGCATGCCAGTAACTTTCCACTCCATACTAACCCTAGAAAGTATAGCCAAACCCCTGTCTGACGTAGAGAAACCCCTTAGTCCATAAATACCCTCGAGACCCCTCAATAAACGCCTTTAACCGTCCACCACATTGGTGTCAGCGTCCGTTATTGGCCACGAGGGATCCCAAGGAGGAGATCGCAGTGCTGGACTCTGAAACCAGGTCATCGCGACCTTCACAAGAAGGCAACAGGCCTAGAGTCATTACTTGGTCCTATAGCAGACTATTACAGTAGGGAGATGCTGTAAAAACTTACAGGTCAGGTAGATAGACTGGCAAGAGTCACCCGGGAAGGATTTAAAGAATTAAACGTACAATTACAAGCCACCACAAAAATGACTTTACAAAATCGATTAGCCTTAGATTTGTTACTCCTGAAAGAGCATGGAGTATGTGGATTTTTAAAGGGACAAGTTGATCATTGCTGCGTTCATATCCCAAATGTAACTGCAGATGTAGAATATGACATCAATCAGTTGAAACAAATAGAGGGTGAAGCACAAGAAGAGCAAAAGGACTTGACTACAAGCTGGTTAGGAAAAATCTTTAAAGGGTTAGGGCGGAATGTGAGTTCATGGATTAAATCTATCATTGAGAGTGTGATAATCTTACTAATTGTATTCTTAGCAATTGGTTAGTTTACAGCATCTTAAAGGGAGAGATAAAGAAGAAAACGTCCTGGAACCAGAAAATAATAAAGGCACTGACACGAGATCCACGCCCACCATCTTCTGATTCTCCAGTTCATGATGGCATCCACATCATCCCTGGATTTGAAGAACGCCAAGTATCAATTGAGGAATAAAGGACTGTATCAAGTGAAAACATTTACACCTACAGTGAAGTGAAAATGCTTTCAAAGGGGGGAGAATGATAGGGGAGCCCTGGAAAATGTTAAAAATAGTCTTTGAAAATATTAGGCTTTGTGTTTTCCCAGATCAACTGCACCTGCGTAAGCAGTATGATAAAAGATATAATTGTTAGATGTGGTGATTGTTTAGTAATTAAATATAATTATTATATAACCATAAGAAGAATCATGAGTAACTATGATGGAAATTTAAAGGGGACTATGTTTAGCTGAAATCTGTGTATACAACAGAACAATATAAGTTTAATAATTAACATGAAAGTTATATAACGATAGAGTATAAAACACGTTCACCTCGAATGCATGGTCGGAATCAGATTTGGGTGGAAACTACCCCGATTCCCAGAGCTCTTAAATAAAAAGCACTGCATATAATCGCTTATGTGATTATGTGTTTTTGAACGCTAACACATCCATGCTCCATCCTTTCGCTCACTTGTAAGGGGCAGAGAACCTAGTTTCCCTGGTTCTGTGTTTATTTTGGCTCACATCCTAGATTCTGAGGGAGAGGATTGGAGAGGGTTTGTTTTGGCTTGCTGCCTGGATTCTGAGAAGAGAGGGGTGCACTGGGTTGAACTGATAAATTTGGTTTTCGATAGTGCCAATTACATACTATTTTCTGTAATTTATCAAGGGGCAAACCATCCATCACCTCTCTGGGGACCCCCTCTTCTTACTCCCAACAACGACCAACGGTTGACGGTTAGAGATCTGTTTTCCCTTTTCTAATTTTTCACTGTGAGGAGCCCTGATAAACCAAATACCTTTTGTTTTTTCTGATTTCCCCTTCAGGGTTTTTACAGGTCCATATTTTCTACTATAATTAATCAAATCTACCACAACCTCACTCTATGTCCAAACTTTACGGCCACTGGCAGGTGAATTAGACTGAAAATCTGGGGGCTGTGAGGAGGCGGAGTATGGAGTGAAACCAGGATTAGTAGATCCAGTTTGGTCAGTTGGGTTACCAAGGAATCTATCTAGTCTCTCTACAGGACCCAAGGCCATTATGGTTTTCGGTAAAGTAATTGTTGTAGGTTTAAGTGATTCTGGAAGCCCTCGAATTAAAGGGGTCATCAGTTCAGGCTTCACAGGAAATTGCATCGAGGATTCAAAACTAGGAGTCAATCTCTTTTCATGACTCATTTGCAGGCAGGTGGCTTTGTGGACACTTTCCAAAAGTTGGTCAGGGGTACTAACTATAGCTAAAGGGTCTCCCCTTTCCAAAGGATTAATTCCCCCGGCCCAGAAAGCTGTGCGCTGTGTCAGGGACCATGTCTCATTCTTATCTCCTGTTGTTAAGAAAACTCCATGTCCCCAATATCTGCTGGCCTCCTGTTCAGTTAATTTAATTTGATCTCCACCAGTGAGGGACACTGTGACCGTGGTCACAGGGGTTCTTGGATGAGGGAAGAGACAAGAATGTTGACTCCATGTTCAGAAGGCTTGATTTATTATTTTATGATATATATATATTACATTATAACTATACTAAAAAGAAAAGAAAGAAAAGGTTCCTCAGAAGGCTAAGCTAAGAATAGAAAAGAAAAGAATGATAACAAAGGCAGCTCTCTCGGACTCTGTCCGAGATAGCTCGGTCCTTGATTGGCCATTAATTATAAACATCCAAGATGGGCCAATCACAGGTGGACCTGTTGCATTCCACAGCAGCAGATAACCATTGTTTACATTCTGTCTCTGAGGCCTCTTAGCTTCTCAGAAGGAAAAATCCTAAAGAAAGGGTTTTTAGTGAAAAGATGTCTGCGACAGAACACTCTGAAGACATATTCTGTCTCTGATTCTTGTGGAAGCCGCCCATATTGTTTCTTTAGTTTAGAAATCTGGTAGCACTGTATGGTATTTTAGTTGTGATATGTGGTTCAAAATCTTCATCATTAATATAATTATATTCTGTTTTGACCAGGGGTCTCAAATGAGGGCAGCAGTTTTCCCCACAATTTTTTACTACTTCAAGTTCCTTATGGGGATAAATCTGACTAATGTGGAGTTTCTTTTTCCTCCGCCTCTGTTGAGGAATCAGCATTCTGTGAATTCTTAAAATATTCATCTCTCAAGGCAGCCTGTTATAAACGATTCTCATTCCTTTCTTCATCTAATTGTTTTTGCAAAATTTCAACTAGGTTTTGAAAGGAGTCTATTATAGCTTTTTCTTCACTTCTTCGCTTCAAGCAAGTTTCTATAGCTGCTGTAAGACAAGCCCCCAAAACTGAGCAGAAAATAGTTTTATTTTTGCCCAGTTTAAATTTTGCTTCATGTTGCAAAGAACATACTCTATCAATAACATTTTCCAAATTAAACCAGTTACTCTGTGCCCATTCTTCTCCTCCTGGAGAAGGTTTGTCATTATGTTTAGCTAGTAGAGCATAAAATTCAGCTTTAATTTTTGCGCTGAGGTTTTCACTCATTTTGTGAAGGGACCAGAAAACCACTACAGGGAGGTATAGACTTAAGTTACACAACCACACAGCTTTTGCTGTGTCTCCCTTCACTTCCCTGTGTGGGTGAACAGACCGAAGCTGCTTGGGAGGTACTCCTTCAATATAAATTTCTGGATGTCTCTTCGCTACACCAAGCAGTCAAAAATTCATACACACAACAAAACCAAAAAAAACCCAGTCTCGCCTTTTGCACTAGGAGATCCTTTGTGAATTTCTGAAGACAGAGCCTTGAAACGAGTGTGGATGTTTTTTTCACCTAGGCAAGTGCAGTTTGCGGGAAATTCGAGTCACCCCCCCTTGCTTTCTAGATACTGCTCACTCTTTCAGAGTGGCGAGCTAGGTGCGTCTGGAGCGAAACATCCTTGCCCTGTTACAGACTACACAGAACCTGCACCTCTTCTGTCTAACAGAAATCCTGTTCATTATGCCAATTTAAATGTCACAATCCGCTAGTACAAGTGGGGCTCGTGATGGTTCGCTTTACTGATCTCAGAGTGCAAAAAACACACAGTAGGGGACTTTCAGTATTAATCTAAACAAATGCACCTTTTATTGAGTGCCCACAGCAAATGCAATAGAAGGATTAGAAAGGAGATAAAGGATAGAGAGAGACAAGGCGGGGGGGGGGGGATAGCTACCAGCAGAGAGACGAGATCCCCGTGGTCTGGCCAATAGATCCGTCTTGCCACGTCGGGGAGAATCTCAAAGTCTTTGGTTAACTCAGGGGTCTTTTATAGTCTTCCACTGGGAGAGGAGGGAACAGGTACAGGACAGTGGAGAACAACTACGTTGAGAACAAGTCCAGACAGTCCAGTTTTGAACAGGGCAAACCAGTCCCAGCAGTGAGCAGGACCCATTGTTTCAGGACTGGTTTCCATGGGAAACCAGTCTTGGTCCAGTGAACACATCTGAAGGCAACACTTGGCAGACATCCCATTTCCTTCAGGCCAGCTCCCCTGTGTTAGAATTTTTAGGGTCTCAGTCTCAGTCCTTGGGGGGGAGCTTCAATCTCCGTCCTTGGGGATCACCAAAGTTACCTCAGAAAGTTAGTCTTTCTCTAAAGCTGGTGGCATCTGGTTGAGAGGTGGGGAAATTCATGGGCTATTGTGATGAGTGGGGATCATGAAACAGGTGTAAGTGTACAGAGTGAGCCGGTCCTTGCCAGTCCCTGCTCGAAGCAGTGTACCATGGTGGCACAGCAAGCACACCTGCAAACAATCACTTGGCAAGCATCCACCTCAACCAGGCCAGAACTCCGATCAGGGTCTTCAGGGTCTTAGTCTCTGTCCTTGCAATGGTCATGAGGCAAAGGAGGGAAACTTCGGACCGTCTCTCACGCCAGCCTGGCCTCGGCCCTCCAGCCTCCCCTCCCCCTGCCTGGCAGCCGATAGGGCCCAGCGAGCTCCCTGAGAAGGGACCTGGCCTGCAGCAGGGGCTGCCCAGCCCAGCCCAGCCTAGACAGGGGCTGGGCCGGCCTCGTTACCTGCTTTCAGACTGGAAGGAAAAGAGACCTTCCTGAGCTTTTTAGTCTTTTACATGTGTCTTCACAGAAGCATGTACAATTTCCTTAATAGTTTAAAAAATTGTCAATTCTCAAAGCTAATTACTGATTGGTCTTTTTTTGCCAGACACAGAAAAAATTGCTAGCAGCTTCTCTTAGAAAGTCACTTCTGTAAGTACTTCTAATGTAAAACCACCATAAACAGGCTAAATTGAGCTATTTGTTTTTCACCAAAATGCTGCCGCTTTGATTTGACACTGGCATTACTAAAGGCCACGCTTCAGGAATCACTGCTGTTTGTCCTGATTGCCAAAGGTGTTCTTTTCCCTCTGTTGCAGGAGGTGTTAATCCAAGAGGGCTTCAGAGCCTTCAAGTCTGGCAGTCAGACGTCACCCATTTTTCTGAATTTCGCTGGGCTTCAGAGCCTTCAAGTCTGGCAGTCAGACGTCACCCATTTTTCTGAATTTCGCTGTTTAAAATACATTCATTTCTCTATTGATACATTTTCTGGTGCTCTTTATGCATCAGCCCATTCAGGGGAAACAGCTAAAGATGTCTGTAGGCACTTCACAGCTGCTTTTGCAACTCTTGGTATCCCATCTGAAGTAAAGACAGACAATGGCCCAGCTTATACTTCCCATCAAGTTCCTACCTTTTTTTCCTTATGGGGAATTATGCACAAAACAGGTATTCCTCATTCCCCAACAGGCCAATCTTTCATTTAACAGGCTCATGGCTCCCTCAAGCATCTCTTAGTTCAACAGAAAGGGAGAGCCGTGGGTGGCACCCCTGCCAAGAGACTGCAAAAAGCCCTTTATGTTTTCAACTTTTTGAATTGTTCTTTGATGGACCCCAACCCACCGATTTTTTGACATTTTAATTGTAATTCACAATTGATGCTGTTGAGTCAGGGACGGAAAGAAGACTCCAGTCTTCAGGTGGATTAGAAGGCAAAAGCGTTTAATGAAAGTAGCAGGTCTTTTTATAATGTGACTAGCTAAGGTGATACTTGATTGCTCTCAAAGTAGAAACATCTCACACTATTGGTGAACTATGAATAACACACTCTGGAGAACCATATCTATCAACAATGGTTACAGAAAGAGTCATAATAACTGTTTTAATTCTTTCCTCTAAGATTCCCAGGCTCAGCCTGCGAGAAATTATCTCTGTTCTTTCTTCAGCTGAACTGAGAATATCTACACACAATTGCAACAAAAGGAAAAACTCCCGGTTTTAGTGAAGGATCCAGAATCCAGTAAGATATTGGGGCCTTATCCTTTGGTCACCTGGGGTAGAGGTTTTGCTTGTGTCTCCACAAAGAATGGTCCCAAGTGGATTCCAGCAAAGAATGTGAAGCTGTTTCAAGAACTTTTGACTGCATCACCTGAAGATTCACCTTTAACACCAACATCGGAGGAGAACCCTTATGAACAAGACCTTGCCACCACATCAGCACCTATTTGACCTCTAACAGACTTATGTCCTCGGGAAAATGGTTTGGATTACCCAGAGGTATCCAGGTTTACAGGGTTAGGTCGTCCCATCTAAGAGAACCAGAACTTCATACATTACGAGGAGGTCTATACAGTGCACAATTCCCATTTCATGAGTTTATTCTTGCTTTGGACTGGGAACACCAAGACCCTAGCCAAATAGTTGCTGCCTTTGAGCGAGAACTTAGTGCAGGACTACTTCTCCCCTTCCCTTGTTTAGTTTGTCATACTAGGCATCATCAAGTTTGGGTTTAATGCAAATATGTTTAATGTGGGATACTGTGGTACTGTACATCTCATAAAAGACAAGGTGCTTGATGTCAATGTAATCCAACGAAATGCAGCAGAAATAATGCACAAATTCAATGATTAGTGTGAGGATATAAGTTTGGTCTACCTGAACAATTGGAAATTACTCTGAAACAGTGGCTTATTGCTACTGAGAATAAAGATAAATGATGACTTCCTGAATACTATGGTGTTCACTGGGAATTGTTTCTAGTGCTCAGACACGGCCTGTTAACCAACCAAAACCAAATATTTGGGTAACCTTAGCAAATGTTACAGGACAGGATACATTGTGTTTGGCCACTGCCTCCCCTGATAATCCTTTTTCAACGTGCCTTGTTGCTCTGCCCTTAGACAATTGGCCTTGCCTGACTCAGGCGAATACAATGTTGCAAAACAGCAATCATGCTGATGCCTGGGATCAATGGACCCCTTATCTTTCCCTTGAGCCTCAAGAGTTAGAACCTCTGGGCTCGGTGAAAATGGATCTTTACAAGGTTTAATTATTCTGGGAAAAATCAGTCTAAGGCTTGGGTTGTTTCCCCTCATCACCCTGTGTATAAAAATGTGAGTGCTTGGTGTAATTATACATCCAGGATTATTTCTCACTCAACCAATGCTCCATTACTTTTACCTCCTGGGGTATTTTAATTTGTGGGGATAGGGCTTGGCCTGCCATCCCATGGCATATTAAAGGAGGAACATGTAGCCTTGGGCGATTATCCCTTTTAACCCCAAACATGTCCATGATTTTTCAACATAAATATCCCTCTAGAATTAAACAAAACTTACATACTTTTGACAAAGATTGTGATGGCCAGTTTGATTTTTGGTTTAAAGGACAGTGATGGGCGGAATAATTTTTTACTCCTAATGTAGCAGCAGGAAAAGCTTTAGGATTACTTAACAAATTAGGTTGTTGGCTAGCTAAACAAACTAATGCTACGTCCTTAGCATTAACAGGACTTTTAACTGATGTTAATTCTATTAGACACACTACTTTGCAAAATAGGGCAGCAATAGATTTTTTGCTCTTAGCACAAAGACATGGATGTGAAGAATTTGATGGAATGTATTGTATGAACCTGTCTGACCACTCCAAATCAATACATGCAAGCATTCAAGCCCTGAAAGAGGGTGTAAACAAACTGCAAGTAGATGATGGACTTTATTGGCTAGGCTGACTTCTGGGGGATTGGAGACTTGGTGGATAGATAAGAAATTTAGTTAAAATAGGCTTATATGTATTAGGCATTATATTATGCATTTTTATGGTTATTTTACTATGTGTACAAAAATTAATGGACAAGTCACTTAAGAGTGTATTTTTGGTTGAACAGAAAGGGGGAGCTATGGGGAATAAAACAGAGAGTACAATGGAACTGATAAAGGAGCCTGATATCTTAGGCCTGATCAAGCAGAAACAGTGGGAGAGACAAACACAGATAAATGCTCCCTGGGGAAGAAGTGACCAAGAAACATGTTGTGAAACTTTGTGATAAGATAATGTTACCAGGTGACGTGATGTCGTGAAGAATGTGTAACCAATGGGAAATTGTTACAAAAAATATAACCCTATATAAGTTCCATACAAGTAAAACCCTATATAAACGCCTTGTATTTGCAATAAAATCAGCTTCTGATCTAAACTCAGATGTCCCTGTCTCTCAATCGCTGATAGATTCCACTTTATCTCAAAAGAACTGTATCTTGTAATTTAAACAAGCATATTTCAACAGAACTTAAGCTTAACATCACTCAAACTTCATGTCACTTAATCGTAACAAAGTACACCTAACAGAACTTAAAGTTAACATTACTGAAACTGAACAGAAATTAATCTTGATAGAACTTAAATTTAACAGAACTTAAAATAACAGAATTTAAATTGACCAACACTTTAACTTAACAACACCGAAACTTGACAGAAATTAAACTTAACAGAACTTAAATTTAATAAAACCTAAACATAACAGAGCTTAAACATAACAGAACTTCAAATTACCATCACTTAAATTTAACAAAACTAAAGTCAGACTTGGGAGTGTTCCTTTAAAAGTTTCAGATTTTACAGAAAAATGTTATTTTTTTTCTGTTAAATTCAACAGAATTTAACTCATTTTCACTCCATCATTACAAGAAAGCTACCAAAAATTTGTCATGCAACAGTTAAACATCGATGAACAATATGCAAGTAAAGGACTGATTCATAAATGAAATTCCAGCAACATGGATTTACTGAAGAGATTATAAAGGCATGGCAAATACATTGTGATTTTACATAATTTAGTTTTGATAATAGCTCATGGTAAGTGCAAATATTATTGAAAATACTCATTCATAGTCATAATTTTTCTAGTGTAAGTATAACTTTGCCAGGGTTTTTTAAGTGCAGTTTCACTCAGAAAAATGACAACAGTGTATATCTCGGCAAGTTGCACTTCAAACCTGCTCAGTTCGTAGATGCTAAGACAGCTTTTTGAGATTGCCTGTACAATAGATTTGAGCTTGGACTATTAAAGCTAATGAGATATAATTATTTAAGGATAAAGCATCAAGGACCTAGTTATATAATACTGTCATGAGTTTTTCACATGTAACTCGGTTGGGTCAGTGGGTTTGTAAGACTGACACTTGTATATAAACAGCTACAAAGTCATGGTATGGATGATTCTAAAGGAGTGAGCTACTTTTTACAGCACTTGTGGTCCATCAATGTACTTACACTATTTTGATATCAAGTCCAATTTCAATTTATATGTGGAAAGGAAGAATAACTACATTTGAATCACTAAATAGGTGTACCTATCCAAAATGCTGCCACATGTGTCCACATGGCAAAAGATTCTCAGTAAAATTAGCTTATCAAAGCTGTGGGGTAAAAAAGCAAGTGAACAGGCAAAGCCAGCACAGTTCTGCTTGCCTTTGCAGTGGAGTTTCATGTGCTAATTATATCTAATTCTCAAATAGCTGCTGCAGATAAAGCTCAAGGTTTGAAAGTTAATTGCTGTTCTGTTAATATCCACCCAAAATATTTCCAAGGAGGGATCTACTGATTTGTCTAAGGGGGTACTGTATCTTACAAATATGAACTTTCCAGTCCACAAACTAAAACATTAGCCACATAGTGATAAATGTTGCTCTGAGGGTTCTGACTTGCAAATATTTTTCCAGGTATACAGGTTTCTAATTTTCATGGTAACAACTAACATCATTATAACTGAGCAAAGAATCGGTATTAATTCAGTCCAATCAGACTTTAAAATGAAAATTCTTGAAAAGGCAGTATGCATCTTACCTGAAAAGTTTTACTAATCATGCAATAAATCAGCATTTCTTTTGAAAAGTTTAAACCTTGCTACACAGTGTTAAAGCAAGCAATGATATAATGTTATCTGTAGGCAGAAACACACTACATCCACACAGCTAACCTTGAATTTCTCTAATAAGCAGTCACGTCAAAATCTACAGTCTACTGAAAATACAAAGCTAGTTTTAACAAAAGCAAAAAATGTATGTGTGATTCAGTAAAATCTATTATCTAACATGAAGAGTTTGCATTCATAAAGACATTAAGGTTGGGACAAATTAAGCATTCCCTAGAAGCTCAAAATGAGACAAAGTTTTTTGACTATGAAATGGCATGAAAACATGCCGATTTGTTGTTGGTTATTTCTCTGTCACTTAGAAAATGTCACATACAGAAAACTTTTTCAGCTGTCTTTGACACAAAAGCTGTTCCTGTAAATTTGAATATAATGCCTTTTAGACCTTCATGACCAGCGCAACAAATAAACAGCATTCAGAAAGCTTAACACCTAAATTTGCCAATTTTCCTTTACAGAAAGTATATAAAAGTTTATAAATCCAGGGCAGGAGCATTACAGCTATATTAACATCAACTCATTAACTGGATTCAATCTGTGAAGACTCTATAGCTGCTGCTGTCTCCAGGTGCCCTGCCAGGGCCCTGGACCAAGCTGCTGCAGCCACAGGGGAAGTGGGGGGGGAGGGGTCACAGAGGGCTGTGGAGCAGGGAAGTGGCAGTGCTGCTGGAGCCCCCCCAACCCACCAGGCAGCCCCTGGGACAAGGGTTCTGGCGAGGGTACATAAGGTGCAAACATTTCATCTAAAAATACATGAGGGGGAGCATCAGAGGTTGTACATATGAGGGGCTTTCTTAGGCTGATAATTGACAGGCATGGCCAATAACATGGGAATACCTGTGGAGGAATGGCTAAGTGACAGGGGCCACGTTCTGGACCAAGAATCGGGAGGATGCAGCTAATCTGGGTCCCTGTACCTGCAAAACACTGTGTCCTTGAGCATAGCTGTGGTACAATAACAAGTAGTGAGAGACACATGAGAAAAGAAAGATGTAACCCCTAAGGTAGAAGGTAATGGAGAGACAAGCGCCCGTATGACCTTTTTAAATGCTTTTTACAAAAGCGGGGATTACAGGGTATTGACCTGGGAAAAGAACTCCCGGGATTGCTTGCATATGGAGTTGCAAAAGGGTGCTTTGCAGATTCCAATCAGGTCTTTGAGGAGTTAGAGTGACGTAGGTTTGGGGATAAGTTGTGGGAAGCTGTGTTAGATGAGTGTAAAACTACAAAAAAGTTGTCTAAAACTTGGCGGATAGTTGCTAATGCACTAAAACAGTACCAGGCGGAGCAGAAGGCTGCTCAGGCAGCCTCGGCCCGATTGGGAATGCCTGTTCCTAGTGAGAATAGCGGGGCCTCAGCGTCTACGTCCTCTTATCCTCTGCCCCCAGCAACTACCACAGTGTATCTGCCGGCCTTCGCACCAGCCACCCAAGCCGCTCCTTCTGCGCCTCCGCTGGCAGCGAGGGATTGCTCCCCCCCTCCGGCTGGAGAGGACAGCAGGGAAAGAACAAAGGAAATGCTTGACCCCGAGGTGGTGCGAATTGCTAATGAAAGACGTAAGGCATGGTGAGAGATTACAGGAGAGGTGATAGTTGCAGGCGACCGAGCGGCTGCTGATGCCTTGCTTGAGGTGGCTTGTCCGGTGGTTTATGCACCAAATCCTGCCGGAGGCTTGCAAGCAACTATCACTACCTTAGATTGGAAGTGGCTAGCACAGCTCCGTGCCACTGTAAGTGAGTGTGGTATCCACAGAGAACCAACTCGTCAGATGCTCAATTATTTGTGGGGAGGAAACATACTGTTGCCATCGGATATTAAAAGCCTCATGAGGCTAGTGCTTACCCAGCATCAACAGTTGTTGTTTAACGCTCACTGGCAGGCTGCATGCCAAGAGTCTGTGGCTACCCTGAGACAGCCAGGGGATCCGCTATATGGAGTTACTTTAGAGGAACTTATGGAGATAGGGGCATACCTAAGAACGGAGGCGCAAGCACTAATCGGGCCCGAGAAGCTGAGGGAGGCTATGAGATTAGCCCGGGTGGGGCTCGATAGGGTGAAATCTCCAGGGGGTATTCCCTCACACATGGGAATTAAACAAGGAAGAGAAGAGCCATTTGGGTTGTTTATTGACAGAGTGGCGAATGCTATTCAGACAGCAGGGGTCCCTGAATATATGCACAGAGCACTACTAAAGCAATGTGCCCTACAAAATTGCAATCCCACCACTAGGGGTACACTTGTCACACTCCCTGGTACCTGGACTGTTGAGGAGGCTTTAGAACGAATGGCTCAAGTGCCGGTGGGGCCGCAGGCTATGTTAGTGGAAGCAGTAAGAGATTTGGGAAGTAATTTCAGGGAGCGGGCGCAGGCGACGCAGAGTCAGGTGTTGGCTGCCCTTGCCCCCTTGCAAGCATCAGTAAATTGGCTTCAAAGAAAAGGACCATCACGATTCCGATGCTTCCGCTGTGGAACTGCTGGCCATATGCACCGGGATTGTACAATGGGAGCTGTGTGGTGCCGGCGCTGCAAGTCCGATACACACTGTGAGTCAGCCTGCCAGCACGTCTCAGGAAACAGGAAGCCCAGCGGGAGGGGTCGCCCCGCTCTGACACAAGTGGCGGCCCAGAGCCCAAGCGCCTTCCCAGAACAAGCGCCTCCTCCCTCCACCCCGCAACCAGCAGAAGCCTCGGGTTGGACCTGGCAACCTCAATAGACTGCACCTTAATAGACTGCAAACTACAGCGTATCCCAACGGGGATTAAGGGCCCTGCTACAGCCAGCGGACAAACCATGGGAGCTTTGTTGATTGGACGCTCGTCTGCCAGCATGTTGGAACTTACTATTCTTGTTGGACTAATTGATGCTGATTATACAGGTGAAATACAAATAATGGCACAAACATTATTCCCACTATTGTTTATTCTGGCTGGATCGCGAATTGCTCAATTAATCCCTTTGCCCCAATTAACCAGAGGGACTGTACCACTTGGCAAGCAGCAACGTGGTGAAGGTAGTTTTGGTTCCACAGGAACAATGGCATTGTTAACAGTGGACTTAAAACATCGTCCTAAAAAACATATTGACGTCCAGTATCAGGGTCAAACCATCACCCTGGTTGCGCTCCTAGACACTGGTGCAGACGTCAGCATCATAGGGATGCAGAAATGTCCACCCCAGTGGCCCACCCAGGCGGCAAATGCCACAGTAGCAGGAGTAGGAGGACTCACACTTGCACAGAAATCCCCTCTGCTGAAAATTATTATAGAGGGAAAGACTGTCACCTGTACAGTTTCTGTAATACCGCTCCCTGAGGGTGTCCACGCCTTGCTGGGCTGCGATGTGTTGACACAGTTGGGAATGGTCCTTACCACAGATCTCCCTTTATAGGGACGGCCATTGCATGGACTTTCCCGATCCCACTCCGATGGAAAACAGAGGACCCGGTGTGGGTTGGGCAATGGCCTTTAAAAGGGGAAAGTCTCATTCAGGCACACAAGCTGGTACAGGAGCAGTTTGACCATGGACATCTCTGGTTATCTGTTAGTCCTTGGAATACTCCTATTTTTGTGATCAAAAAGAAATCTGGAAAATATTGGCTCCTGCATGATCTACGTGCCGTCAATGATCAGATGCATAGTATGGGAGCCCTGCAGCCCGGATAGCTCAGTCAGTAGCTTTCTGGCTCCAGGGGTGGCAGCAGCAGGTACCCATGCCACCCTAAATAAGTTGGGATGCTGGCTTGCGAAGCAAACCAATGCCACTTCTATGGCGCTTTCTAGCCTTTTGCCTGATGTTGATTCTATTCGCCATGCAACGCTTCAAAATAGAGCTGCAATTGATTTTCTTTTGCTTGCACAAGGCCATGGTTGTGAAGAATTTGAAGACGTGTTGCATGAACCTTTCTGACCATTTGCAGTCCATCCATTCCCAGCTCTCTGAGTTGCGGAGGTTAACCAGAAACCTACAGGTAGAATCGGGCTTTGGTATTGATGGATGGCTCAAATCTTTAGGCCTGGGATCATGGCTGCGCTCTATTGTTAAGGCTGGCATTATAGTAGGCATTATAGCTTTGTTGGTAGTATTAATTTTGCCTTGCTTTTGCATATGCTTACAAAATATGGTGCAAAGGATGATATCTGCTGCATTTAATCAAACATTGCTTGTGCAAAAAGAAAACAGGGGAATTGTGGAGGAATGGCTAAGTGACAGGGGCCACGTTCTGGACCAAGAATCGGGAGGATGCAGCTAATCTGGGTCCCTGTACCTGCAAAACACTGTGTCCTTGAGCATAGCTGTAGTACAATAACAAGTAGTGAGAGAGACATGAGAAAAGAAAGATGTAACCCCTAAGGTATGAGGAAGAGCTGATATCATAGTATAGCCAATAGATTGCTTAGCTTGCAGAATATGTATGAGCTTATTACTTGTTGTGCATAAAAGTCTGATGCTCTCTTCAATAAACGAAGCTTGCTAAGCACTCATATTGAGCGTCCAAGTTTCCCTCACCGCGACAAATATCTCCCCTTTTTAGGGCTTCTTTACTATATTTCTCTAATAATGTTGGAGGTTAATGAGACTGCAGCAGTAAATCAGGTAAAGGAATCCTGGGGAGAGGATAAGAATTAGCAAACACTTGAGCAGTGGTGGGAAACGCAGCAACTGAATCTTTTACAGGAGTTAAAGGAGGATAAAGATCAGGCTTTTTTCTCTGGATCAGTAGGAACAGGATCAAAAGGACTGCCAGGCCCTTGAGAGTATTCGTTTCCCAGTTCAGCGGGCACTTCTGCATAAACATTGCTAACACTAGAAGAAATCTCCAAATTTAAAATATCTGTGACAGGGCACTCACAAACTTTCTCAGCAGGCTGCAAAGTTTTTAGAGCAGTATGCACAGTTTTCCATGTAGATAACATATTGTCAGTGATTGGTTGTCCTTGTTTTTTCTGTGCCTATAACTTAGCTCCTACTTCTTACCACACTTTACCATTGTAGGAACCGTGGGGGGACAATACATTACAATTGTTATTCAACCCTACTAATAATGCAGCTAACATAGCTGCCCGAGTCTTAAATACCTGTTATTTCAAAATTCTCTGTAAAATCTCTAAATAAATCTTCTTCTCATTTGAAATATGAAATATGAATGAAATATGAATGCCTAGCTCATTGTTATGTGTTGGCATCATACTGGTCCAGCAAGTAGAGATGAAAGGTCAGGGATCCCCTCCATGTACAGCTCCATTCAAACTCAGTGGCTGCTACTGGAGATTCAGTGATTGTGTCCCAATGAGGGCACCATTTTGCAGCAGTTTGGAAAAAAACAGAGACCACTGCTTCTTCTAGCAGGTTCCATCTTTATTACACATACTTGTCACTTGTGAGCCGGGGTCGGGGCAGAACCAGGCGAGAGGCAGGATCGTAGAAAAGGCAAAGAAGGCTTTATTCAAAAGAAACGTGTGGTTTTTATAGTGGTACGATAGATTCTATTCTATTGGCTAACTAACAGAAACATCTTTCTCACGCACTGTCCTTGAGAAGAACAGAAAAATAAAGTAGAAAAACAGCACCTGCAAATTGTTTAGAGTCAACAAGTCATCACATCTTTCCAGCTCCCTAAAACTTCTCACAAGCTGCTGTGAGAAACGCTTGCCATTTCTCTCTCTCTGTCCCATGGCATCCACACATACTTCAGTATTTATATGTTTCTGCTATGGGAAACTTTAGAGAAAGTTTTGGGAAAGCGCAGAAGGAAAGACAAAGTAGCTACACCACCAAGCATTCGTTAGAGCAGATGTTTCTGCCCTTATCAGCCATTCACTCAAACACGACACCTCCCAGTGTTCTGGGTGGTAAAAGAAAAGTATTCACACATGGTGTTTATGGCTGTAGTCATTCCTCTGGTATGCACCGTTCCCAAGAGAACAGAAAGCTTTTATCAAAGTCAAGATAAATGTCTGTATTGGTTTGTCATAGCCTGATTTGTGGTTGTAAGGGGGCCAAAAAGATGTCTCCTGTGAAAAGCTGCTGGAAGCTCCCACCATGTCCAGTAGAGCCAATGGCTGATGGCTCTGAAGATGGACATGCTGCTGGCCAAAACTGGGCCAATGAGAGAGGTTGGTAATGTCTCTATGATGACATATTTAATAAGAAAATCAGAACAAAGTCACAAGGTTTTTGCTCCTAGTCAGAGAAGAGCAGGACATGAGAACATGTGAGGGAAAACAAAATGGTGACACCAAGGTCAGTGGAGAAGGAGGGGGCGGAGATGCTCCAGGTGCCAGAGCCGAGATCCCTCTGCAGGCTGTGGTGAAGACCATGGTGAAGCAGGCTGCCCCCCTGCAGCCCATGGGGATCCACGGGGGATGCAGAGATCTACCTGCAGCCTGTGGGGGAAGTGCCCATGCTGGAGTGGGTGGATGCCTGGAGGAGGCTGTGATACAGTGGAAGACCCGGTGGAGAGAGGGGGCCCCTGCTTCCAGGCTGGAGCAGCCTGTACTTGGAGGACTGCACCCCGTGGAAGGAGAGACCCACATTGCAGCAGTTTTGGGAGGACTGTCTGCCTGTGGGGGGAGTTCACATTGCAGCAGGTGCGGTATAGCTGCTGCTCATGAGAGTGGACCATGGAGAAGTTCACAGAGAGCTGTCTCCTGTGGGAGGGACCTCACGGGCAAGGACTCTTCTCCCAGAGCAGCAGAAGAAAATCTTGGTGATGAATTGACCCAAAAACCCTCACACCCTGTCTCCCTGCACTGTTGGTGGGAAGGAAGGAGGGGCTGGGGGGAAAAGGTGTTTTAAGGGCTTATTTACTTGTCTTTATCCTCCTCTGATTCTGTTAGTAATAAAATTCACTTTGCAACTTAAGTTGAGCCTGTTTTGCCCTTGAAGTGTTTCTCCCGGTCCTTATCTCACTCATGAAGCATTTGTTAATTTTGGGGTTTTTTTTCCTTTTCCCTACTCTGCCCAGCTGTGCCAGGGGAGGGTTAGCAAGTGACTCTCGCTGCTGCCTGGCATTGGGCTAGTGTCAAACCACGACAATGTGACAAGCTGCTCTTTTTACACTGAGTTTTCAGCAAGGCCAGGATGCCCGGAGCAGGCTGAGCAGGCTGCTGCCTCTTCACAAAGGATACCAATTACAACCACAACAGTGCATCATTGGCAATACCGCACTAACTGAAATTTTGTCATCCCCATTCATGAGATGATCTGTGAATTGGATAGCCAGGGAATGGTCACTAAGACTCACTCCCCCTTCAATAGCCCTATATAGCCTGTGCATAAGTCTGATGGAGAATGGAGACTGACAGTGGATTATTGTGGCCTGAATGAAGTCACACCATCACTAAGTGCTGCTGTGCTGGACATTCTGGAATTTCAGTATGAACTGGAGTCCAAGGCAGCAAAATGGTGCCAATTATTGACATCGCCAATGTGTTTTTCTCCATTTGTCTAGTAGCAAAGTGCAGGCCACACTTTGCTTTCACCTGGAGGGGCATCCAGTACGCCTGAAACCGACTTCCCCAGGGATGATGTCCTGCAGCGACTGTATGGTTCGGTGTCCCCATTTTCTGTTTTTTGGGTTTTTTGTCCAGAGATGGGTCCTGTAGCTTTAAGCTAGGCCCAGAGAAAGAGGGAAGGGTGGAAGCATTGGAAATTCCTTTTGCTGCTTTATTAAAACCCGGAGATAAGTCTCTCCAAGTTCTCAGCTTTGCAGAGAGAGAGATGGGGAGTTTTCCTTTGCTTTTTTTGCTGGTTTTCCTCATTAGCTAAGGCAAAAAAGTTTTCCCATGACTGTGGCTTCTTATTCTGTGACCTTTCAGCTTCTCTCTGATCTGAAACACCAGGACAAGTGCCTGGAGGCACCCCAAGCTGCACTGTGGCCTGGACGCCAGGCCTGAGCCCTGGAGAGACTGGGTAGACTGAGACACATCCACAGAAGGACTCTCTGAACCACAGGACTCTCTGAATTTGCCATCTCTTCAGAACAGCAAGAGGTTTTATTGTTTAATTTTAATCATTTTTCCATGCTTGTTAATACCTTGCTTGTTAAATAAACAGTTTTTTCCACTTTTCTCCAAGGAGATTTTCTCCTGAACTGGGTGGGGAAGTAGCTGACTGGAATCTGCCTTTTCAGAGGAGACATCTTTCAGAAGTTTCCTCCCAAATTTGTCTCAAACCAGGACAGATGGAAACACAGCCCTACTACTGCCATGGACTGATCCAGACTGCACTGGAAAAGGGTGAGACTCCAGAACACTTGCAATACATTAATGACATCATTGTATGGGGGAACATGGCATTGGAGGTTTTCAAGAAAGGGGAGACGATAATTCATATCCTCCTGAAGGCCAGTTTTGTCATTAAACAATGTAAGGTCAAGGGACCTGCCCAGGAATTCAGCTTTTAGGAGCAGAATATCAAGATGGACATCATCAAATTCCAATGGATGTGGTCAACAAAATAGCAGCTATGTCCCCACCTGTAGGACAGATATTTCTGTTCTTGTGAGCCAGCGAAGGCTTCCTGAAGATAAAGAAAGCCTCATATCTCTCTCAAGGAAGGTACCAAGGCTATCACCATGACAATGGGAAGAAAGAAAGAAAGTAAAAAGATATGGACTTTGGTTGGCTCACAGAGTGACGTGGCTCCTTTTCACCTATTGAGAGTTTTGTTTCTTTTTTATGGCAAATGGGCAGTGTATGTGTTTGCTAAGTAAATGTAAATATCTTGTAAAACTATAAAGGCAACATGTTGCTTTAATAAATAGATCTATACAGCCATCTGATGGAGTCCTGGTGCTTTGCGCTGACTGGGGCTCTGTAGCAACATCTGGTGCCTGCCACTGTGATTGCAACAGGACTGAAAAAAAAAGGAAAAAAACCCCAAAAACACAAGAGAGAAAAAAGTTGAAGGGTACCCTACATATGTGAAGGCAGTAAGAAGGCTGTGGAGGTCCGGACCTAATTCAGACGTCTGATTTGAGGTAAGTGATTGGGAAAAATAATGGGAAATAATTTATCAAATGAGGAAAAGACTGTTTTGTCCACGTGGAAAGCTTTATTGAAAAGGAAAAATGTTCAAGCTTCTGATTATGCCCTTCATAGTTTACTGATATGGTGTAAATCACAGGACTTTGAAGCTGATGCCGATACTGCTTTCAGTGTCCGGGAATGGAAAAATGTTGGGAAGAGACTATGGGAAGTGATATCTAAGGGGGATAAGACTGTTGTTGATTTGGCCTCTACCTGGAGATTGTTGTATGAGGCTTTGAAGGAATGGAAAGCAGAACAAGATAGAGGGGAGGAACTGGAGGAAGAGGAATTAGAGCAAGAAATGGAAGTAGAGGAACAGGAAGAAGATGGAGCAGAGCCTGTCTATGTATCTCCCCTTGAGGAGTCCGCTGCCGTTGCTGTGGAGGCTCCCCCCAGTGTTTGCTATCGTGACAATCAAACGGCAGGCTGACTGCTCCTTGGTATTCATCTCCAAAAGACTATATTAAACTGGTGTATATTGTGCCTGCTCAGCCATTAGTTGAACTGAGTACTAAGTCAAAGTACATTACGCCTGCACAGCAATTAGCCGAAATGAAGTTAAAGAAGCAACAAAGTGAAAAACAGGCTCGGTCATTGGCCCTTCTGGGCCATTTGCTGCCCCCTCACCCTCCCATAGTTCGGTTGTTCCCCCCACCCCGCTTCCCCTTGAGCTGTCTGCCCCTTCTGTGCCCCCCTTCGAGTCATCTGCCTCTGCTCCACCCCCTGTTGAGCTGTCTGCCCCCCCCTCCCTCCTGAACTGGCTAAACAAATGCAATCTTTAACGTTAGGTCCTTCTTTGCCTAGTGGTAGTTCTGAGGATGAACTGTAGGTGATAAGTACATCTAAAAAGATGCAGGGATCTGTTTCTGTTAGATCTTATAGCAGATCCAGGCCTGCTGTTTCTTGGACTCTGCCTCTCTGCCAGGTGGCTGTGACTCCTCGACACATTTTGCAATTTTGGGAGCATGTGAGAATGAAAGCAGCTGAAGTGGGAGATTGAAATTTGTTAGAGAAAATAGGTCCACCTAAAAGGATGGAGATGAATGCTGCTGCTGCTTCTGGTGGCCTGTGGCTTTTCCTGTTTTCAAAGCTGCTCCTAATTCGGGACAACAAGATAGCCATCAGGTTTTTGCATGGAGGGTTGTGCAGGATCTCCAGGCAAAAGTAGATCAGTATGGTGTTAACTCTTCTCAGGTGATGCAAGTGATTCGTGTTCTAAATGCTGATATACTTGCACCTTATGATATTGTTCACCTTGCTATGATTCTGTTTCAACCAGTGCAGTATGGTGTGTTTCAAGCTACCTGGAAACAAATGGTTGAAAGAGCAGCATTGGACAAAATGCAGTTACCTCAGCATGATCCACGTCATGCTGTGGGAGTTGATGCCTTTCTGGGCAATGGACCGTTCTCTAACCTGGATTTACAGGCAAGATGGGACCCTCTGGTTCTGGCACAGGCCCAGCAGCTGCGTATGAGTGCCTTACTCAAAACAACGGAGATGGCAGCTCCTAAACCTAGGTATATTACCATCCAGCAAGGGGTGAAGGAACTTTTTCTCCAGTTTGTGGAGAGGGTTGCTGCAGCCCTTGAGAAGCAAGTAGAAGGTGATAAGTTGAAGCAAATTTTATGCAGACAGTCCAGGACAACGTGAATGAGGATTGCAGGCAAATTATTGATTCTTTACCAGGCGATCCCTCGCTGTCTGATATTGTAGTTGTGTGCTCAAAGGTTGGTTCAGTTGAGCACAAAATGGCTGCTCTGGCAGCAGTCATGAAGTCTTTACCCAGATGTTCTGCTTGTGAAGAATCAGAGCATGTGAAGGCACAATGCCCTCAAACTGCTGGACGATGTGTACATTCTAGGGTAATTTGGACCAATAAAGTGCCTTGTTATCGTTGTGGTAACTTTGGCCACATTGCTAAACTATGTAAGTGTCCTGGTTTAGGACAAATTTGGGAGAAAACCTGCAAAGGGGGGCCCTCCAGAAAGCAAACCCACACGGCCCCTTCCCCCAACCGGTTCGGGAAGGATTCCTCAGGGAGAAGTGGAAAGAACCTGTTTATTTAACAGGTGCAGCACACAAAATGAACAATACCAGATGACACCACTCTTTCACCGCTCTGAAAAAGATGACAAATTCAGAAAGTCTCTCTTGGGAGTGGTCATTCTGTTATCCGTCCCTCCGGCACTGGGAATGCCTGCTGCAGGCCACAAAGTGCAAACTCTCAGTATTTCCCAGGTCCCAGTCCGGACCAGGTTTGAGTGGTTCCAAGAAAAGGGAAAGAAAAACAGTCCAAGGAAAATTTGGACTGCCTAGCTAAACTAACTAACAAGCAGAAGCAAAAGCACGAGCAAAGCAGGAGCAAGAGCAAATAGAAAGCAAGCGCAAAAAAGTAAAAGCAGCCCTATGTACTGCCCTGTCTCTGTGTCCCACCAACTGTGGGAGAGTGAGCAGGTTTATAACAAAACAAAATGATACTACGCTCTTCAGAGCCAGTCTTGAAGGCACAGAAAGTAATATCCAGCATAAACAGAACAAACGACTGGGGACACAAGCATCATAACGTCACCCTAGGACAGTAAGTCACGATCTTTTTCAGGTGGTCAACAAACGCTGGGAAACTGGAAGAAGAACATGAAGGGGCATGTGGAGACACAAATACTCCAATGACAATCACGAGCCCTGCCAGCACTGCAAAGCTCGTTATTTGTGAACGATACAAAGGGGCCACAAGAGGTTTGGCAGGCATTGATATACTGACAGCTGACTCAGTAACTATTTTGACAAGAGGTGTAGGTAAAGTGCTACTTGATGCCCATGGTCCTATTGGCCAAGGTTTGAGTGCTTTCCTAATGGGAAGATCTAGTAGCACTATTCAAGGTATTAATGTGCATTTAGGCCTTATTGATTCTGATTATGTTGGACAAATTCAGGCTATGGTGTATAGTAGAGGATATGTATTGTATTTGAATATCTGTATAGAGGCTTTGCCCCAGAGGTCCCGGTTGCCCTTGATGGGCTGCAGCTGCGATGTCCTTAATTGGGCTGCAGCTGTAACCGATGAAGATGACCAGGATAAAAGGGGGTGGGATAGCCAGTCCGGGAGAGCTTTGGAGGAGCCCTGGCCTGAGGGAGAACAACATGCAGAAGAAGGAGTCCATGCTGTGAAGATCTGCAGCCATGAGACTACACCCAAGAGGTATAGACTTTAGAAATCTAATAACAACAATATGGGACTCTAGAAATAATAGAAGGATAACAAGTGGTGACCCTGGCGTGATAGTTAACAGAACATAAGACAGCTGAGAGCTGTGGTGGCCAAGAGCTGCAACAGAACAGCCAGGAGCTGTGGTGGTTGCTAGCAGAGGATGGGACAGTCGAGAGCTGTGGCGGCCGGGAGCTGTGATGGAACATAGCCTTTGGGTCAGGGAGCTGTGAAAGAGTATGGCCTTTGAGCAAAGAGCTATGGGTGTTGTACATGACCTGTGAGTCATGGGGAAATGTATGTATTGTAATTAAACATCTATACAACTGTTAACTTAAGTAAAAGCAAAGGGGGAAATATAGTAGAGGATATGTATTGTATTTGAATATGTGTATAGAGGCTTTGCCCCAGAGGTCCTGGTTGCCCTTGATGGGCTGCAGCTGTGATGTCCTTAATTGGGCTGCAGCTGTAACCGATGAAGATGACCAGGATAAAAGGGGGCGGGATAGCCAGTCAGGGAGAGCCTTGGAGGAGCCCTGGCCTGAGAGAGAACAACATGCAGAAGAAGGAGTCCATGCTGTGAAGATCTGCAGCCATGAGAATACACCCAAGAGGTATGGACTTTAGAAATCTAATAACAACAATATGGGACTCTAGAAATAATAGAAGAACAACAGTGGTGTCTGTTAGTGAACCTCCTGTTGTTATTCAAAAAGGTACTTGTATTGCTCAACTTGTTCCTTTTATGAATTGTGTTCCAACTGTAGTGGACCGGAGTCGTGGCACTGGAGGTTTTGGATCTACAGGACCTCCTCATTTTTTTGGACTCAAAAGGTGACAGATGAGAGTCCGGAAATACAATGTTTGGTCACTGCTAAGGGATGTCATCCAGAAACTACAACAATATCGGGTTTACTTGATACAGGAGCAGATGTAACTATAATTTCACAGTTTGTTTGGCCTCCAACATGGCCCCCCCACTCAATCAACCTTTGGAGTTGTTGGGTTAGATGGGTCAACTGCTGGTGCTTTATCTGCTATTGCAATCACTGTGATACATCTTAAAGGCCAACAAGCTAACATCAGACCTTATGTTACTAATGCTCCATCTAATTTATGGGGATATGATTGCTTAACCCAGTGGGGTGTTAAAATCACAACAGATTTTTAGTGGGGGCCACTGGAATGCAGGGCCTTAAACATCCAGTTGTGTCCTTGACATGGCTGACAGATAAGCCTGTCTGGATTGATCAGTGGCCCCTGCCTACTGAAAAGCTTCTTTCCCTGTGAGGCTTAGTGAAAGAACAATTGCAAGATGGACATATAGAAAAATCATTTAGCTCATGGAATTCACCAGTGTTTGTAATAAAAAAGAAATCTGGTAAATGAAGACTTTTGTACGATTTGCAGCAGATAAACGCTGTGATAGCCACAATGGGTGCTTTACAATCAGGTGTCCCAACACCTACCATGATTCCACAAGGATGGGAAATAATTATCATTGATTTGAAAGATTGCTTTTTTACAATTCCGTTGGCTGATCAGGATAAGGAAAAATTCGCCTTTACTGTGCCTTCTTTAAATCATGAGGAACTGTGCCAAAGATATCAGTGGACCGTTTTGCCTCAAAGAATGAGAAATTCTCCAAGTATTTGTCAATGGTTTGTGGCACAGGCTTTATCAAAGGTCTGAGAGCAATTTAGCAATTGTTACTGCTATCATTACATAGATGATATCTTGCTGGCATCTGAAAATAAACTACAATTATCGACTCTTGAACAATGCACTGTGACAAATTTAGAAGACTTTGGTTCGGTTATTGCCCCGGAGAAAGTTCAAAGACAGATGCCTTGGAAATATTTGGGGTTGATAATCACCAATATGCAAATTGTGCCTCAACCTGTAAAATTGGACATTGAAATTAAAAATGTTGCTGATGTACAGAAATTGGTTGGTGCAATAGGTTGGCTTAGGCCATACTTGGGGATAACTAATCATCAACTGCAACCTTTGTATGACCTACTGTCAGGGATTACTTCCTCTACAGATGAGACATTTGACTGCTGCAGGAAAAAAAGGCTGTAGAAGAAATTGAATTGGCCTTGACATCTAAATTTGTTACTAGGATAGATGTTTCTGTTGGTGTGCAATTATTTATTTTGAGAGATGATGAAATACCATATGGATTGTTGTGTCAATGGAATGATAAATGGGAAGAAAAATTGCATATATTGGAATGGAAATATCTATCTTTCAGGTCCCAAAAAACAGCTCCAGGTCTGTATGAGCTTTTTGCAGACATCATTATCAAAGGTCACAGAGGCTGCCATGAGATCTTAGGCCATGATCCTGTAACTATTGTCTCACTGGTACAACAATGGTATTTTGAGTGGTGTTTTCAAAACAATCATGAGTCACAATCAGCCTTTTCTTTTACAGGTCAAATAGTATATCATTTACCTAGTCATCCTATTTTGAATTTCATTAAGAAGATTCCCTTTCAGGGGAAACAATGTTGTTCTTCTGTTCCAGTGGAAGGTGCCACAGTTTTTACAGATGGATCAGGGAAAACTGGGAAAGCTGCTGTAGTCTGGAAGAAGGATGTCCACTGGGAATATGAAGTAATGGTTCAACAAGGGTGTCCTCAATTAGTTGAACTCTTTGCTGTACTTTTGGCCTTTACCTTATTTCCTAGTTCCGTAAATACAGTTACTGATTCTGTTTATGTTGCTAATTTAGTGATAACAGTTGGATCAAGCTGTATTGTATAATGTAAAGGAGAAACCATTATTTGTTATGTTGTTGAAATTGTGGACTGTTATTCGTAATCGAAAACATTCTTATTTTATTATGCATATTCGTAGCCATACATCACTATCTGGATTTTTTGTTGAAGGTAATGCCTATGTGGATTCCCTTGTGGCTGCCTCAGCAGTAAAAATGGTGCCTAATGTGTTACAGCAAGCTGTTATATCTCATCAATTTTTTCATCAAGGTGCTCAGGCACTATGGCAGCAATTTAAATTATCACATAGTGAAGCAAAGTCAATTATTTCTTCTTGTCCTGATTGTCATATGTCTCATGTTTTGCAATATTATGGTACTAATCCTAGAAGGTTACTGTCATTACAAGAATGGCAAACAGATGTTACAAAAATGCCTGAATTTGGCCATTTAAAGTATGTTAATGTTACAACTGACACCTTTTCTCATGCCATGGTTGCCTCAGCATTGGCAGGTGAAACAGAACGGGATGTTATTCATCACTTTTGCCACTCCTTTTCCATCTTAGGTGTTCCATCACATGTAAAGATGGATAATAGCCCAGCGTATGTTTTAAAGAAATTGCAAGTGTTTTTTCAATGCCTGGGGTGTTGGTCATTCCACTCGTATTCCTCATGCTTCGACAGGCCAAGCAATTATTTAACGTGCCCATGGTGTGTTGAAGAGCCAGGTACAAAAACAAAAAGGGGGAATGTAGAGGGGCTCGCCTCAAGTGAGATTAGATAAAGCTGTTTATGTGTTAAACTTTTTGCGTCCTTTACCTGACTTACAGTTGTCTCCTATATTCTATCATTTTTCATCTTTGAATTCAAAACAGCCAGACTTTAAGAAAGGTATCAAGGTATGGGTTAAAGGTTTAAGCATGGAAAAGTGGACTGGTCCAGTAGAATTAGTAATATGGGGAAGAGGATATGCATATGTTTTAACAGAAAATGGCCCTCATTGGGTCTCTGCCCATTGCATTAAACCTTATTTGGAGCATACAGGAAAGGACAGGATGGGTGGTTCCACACTTGAAGAAAAATGAGTAGGTAATTGCATTGGTTATTAGGTGGATGGAAGCATGGACCCTCAAAGAATGTGTGGTCAAGATGGTAATTCAAGGCAGAGTAAAGGGAGTTATTGACTTACACTGAAAATCTAAAATTTAAGTTAGTGGATGTTACTTTTGCTTCTGTTCTTTGAATTCTCTCACAAAGACATTGATAGTACTGAGAAATGTGTCTTGTACCATTGTGGTAGTCTGTTATTTTCCAGTTTGCTCTTCAGGACTGGCATGTTGTCACTGCAGAACCCAAACTCATTCCTCATATCCAGCAGACAGGACCACAGGTGCATTAAATCACTAAACTGCAAGTACCTTGTTGTCAGGGACACCAAGCACACTCCCCTTGAAATTGAAATCGCCCCCGGGATCCTGTCACTCGATCCTGAGTGATTCAGTCTCATGGCGTGCTGTGTCCACCCCCCCCTTTCCTGCCAAAAGGCCAGGTCATCGCACAGGCCATTCCAGTGCTTTATGCCCTTTATGATGACCTAAACCTTTCTGTTTATTTCACCAAAGTGCGGGGAGAAGACAAGCCCCTCATATGGTGTGACCTTAAGAGCGGGGGGCATTCCATCCAACTGCAGGGGATGATGGACATGGGGGCAGACATGACGGTCATTCCTCCATACAAATGGCCATCACAGGGGGAGCTGCAAAGCGTGTCCAGTGAGGTTCTAGGTGTTGGGGGCACCCAATTGGCTAAAAGATCCAAGAGCGTTGTACAAATTAAGGTACCGAATGGGCATTTGGCCTCTGTACACCCATTCCTACCGAATTCCAAGTTCACCCTGTGGGGGAGAGATGCCATGTCTTAATGGGGGGCCAAATTGGAACTTCCGGCCCCTCATGATTTTTAGTGGTGGTCACTGAGAAGGGCCCTACCCAGAAACTAAATTGACTGACAGATACACCAGTCTGGGTAGAACAGTGGCCGCTAAATAAGCAGAAATTAAATGTGCTCACTCAAATTGTGGAAGAAGTGTTAGCAAAAGGTCATATCATCAAAACTAACAGCCCTTGGAATTCCCCAGTGTTTGTCATCAAAAAGCCGGGGAAAGACAGGTGATTTGAGAAAGATAAATGGTGTCATCAAAGACATGGGGTCCCTCCAACCAAGGATGCCATCCCCCTCAATGCTCCCCCAAAATTGGTCATTGGCGGTAATAGATATTAAAGACTGCTTTTTTCAAATTCCCCTCCACCCAGCCGACGCTCCGCGTTTTGCCTTCTCTGTGCCCTTCATCAACAGAGAAGCCCCCATGAAGTGCTACCACTGGAAAGTATTGCCTCAAGGCCTCAAATTCTCTCCTTCTATCTGCCAGTGGTATGTTGCCAGAGTTCTGTCCTCAGTGCGCGCGAGGGCAGGGAATTGTGTCATCTATCATGACGTGGATGATGTGCTTGTGTGTGCACCTGATAACATTATACTTGCAGCAGCGCTTGAGGATACTGTCACTGCCTTGTTGGTGGCTAGATTCGAGCTGAAAAAAGACAAAGTACAAAAACTGCCACCTTGGAAGTATCTGGGCCTTGAGATCTCAAACAGGACCATTACACCACAGAGAATCCTCATCAATGATAATCTGAAGACTTTACGAGACCTCCACCAACTGTGTGAGTCATTGAACTGGGTCAGGCCCTGACTGGGGCTCACCACGGGGGATCTATCTCCTTTCTTCAACATGTTAAAGGGGAGGGAGGAGTTAGATTCTCCAAGGGCCTTGACTCAGGAGGTGAAGCAGGGTCTTGAGAAAGTACAGTCAATGCTGGCAGGCTGACAGGCCCATCGCTGTCCGGTGGGCCTTCCCTTCAACTTTATCATCTTAGGTAAGCTGCCTCATCTTCATGGGCTCATTTTTCAATGGGACAAAGACCAGAAGAACCCCCTCTTGATTATAGAGTGGGTGTTCCTTGGTCATCAGCTGTCCAAAAGTATCACACGGCCACAAGAGCTGATGGCCCAGTTGATCACCAAAGCTAGGGCTTGAATGCGACTGTTGGCAGGGTGTGATTTCACATGCATCCATGTCCCCATCAAAACATCGACAGGGATACTAACCAAGGAGACACTGGAGCAGTTGCTCTGTGAGAATGAAAGTTTACAATTTGCTCTAGATAGCTATCCAGGTCAAATTTCCATACATCATCCAGGCCACAAATTGTTTAACACAGAATTCAATTTAATTCCAAAAGATATCCAAAGTCAACACCCATTGAAGGCCTTGACCATTTTTACTGATGCGTCCAGAGGATCCCACAAGTCTGTTATGACTTGGAAAGAACCTCAAACTCAGCAGTGGGAAGCCTGAGGCAAAGTGGAAATTTTCCAGGGTAGAAATCCATTTTGATTTAGGTGAAATGTACATCTTTGAGTTAAGTCTGTAGCTTGCTGTTTAGTCTGACTGCCTGTTCTCTCGAAGACCCTGTGCTTGGAAAGACTGCTTCAGCCGAAGGACAAGAGATAAGGAGGGAGGAAAGGAGCAGACAGAGCAGAGCAACCTGACCCAAGAGTTCTTTCTGAAGAATTAGTGGCAAGTGTCACGCATAATCAGTGGAATGAATATGTATGAACCTATTGTGAAATTGCATGCATATGTATTTGAGAGGGAGATAAAAGGAGATCTAGAGTTCCCAGAGGTACTCATGTCATTTTATGGGAACGATTCCCACATGCGTCCAGTGTTGTAATAAACATACTGGCTTTACAACTTTCACAAAAGTTGTGGAGTTTTGTTTATCTCTGCAAAACAAGCCGACATTAAGGTCATAGAAGGCTCTCCTCAAGTTGCTGAGTTGGATGCAGTTGCTAGGGCCTTCAAGAAATTCCCAGAAGCAATTAACATTGTTACCGATTTGGCTTATGTAGCTGGAGTAGTGTCCAGAGCAGAACATGCCATTTTAAAGGAGGTCTCCAATGCAGTTATTTTCAGCTTGCTCTCGAAGCTTATATATCTAGTTTCTCACCGGGAGTAATTCTTTTTTGTGATGCATGTGAGGTCACACACTGACCTCCCCAGATTCATCGCTGAGGGGAACAGTAAAGCAGACGCCCTAGCCACTCCATTACAACTAGCTGGCCTACCCAACATCTTCCAGCAGGCCAAACTCAGCCATTAGCAATTCCACCAGAACATTCCTGGTCTGATCCGTCAATTCCATCTAAGGCGTTATCAGGCCAAGGCAATTGTGGCCACATGCTCAAACTGTCAGGAGTCCTCCTTACCATCATTGGGTTCAGGAGTGAACCCAAGAGGACGCCACAGTTGTGAAGTGTGGCAGACAGATATCACTCATTTACCAGAGTTTGGAAGATTAAAATATGTACATGTCTCAGTTGACACCTTCTCAGGAGCAGTCTTTGCCTCAGCCCACACAGAGGAAAAAGCCGCAGATGCACCAAGGCATCTGGTGCAGGCTTTTGCAACTTTAGAGGTCCCCAATACCATCAAAACTGACAACTGCCCAACCTATACTTCCAGGGCGTGTTTACAAGAATGGGGGGTCCAACATCTGACAGGGATACTGCACTCCCCCACCGGCCAGGCAGTGATAGAAAGGACTCATCAGACTCTTAAAAAAGTCCTCAACTGCCAAAGAGGAAACACCCAGATTGCTGCACCACAGCAAAGGTTATATAAAGCACTGTTCACAATCAACTTTCTCAATTGTTCCTAAGAGGACCTGAATCCACCCGTTCTGAAGCATTTTCATCAACACCGCCAGCTTCCGTTGGAAGAAAAACTGCCGGTTCTGGTCAGAGACCCAGAATCTGGGGAAATCCAAGGACCCTTTCAACTGGTAACCTGGGGGCGTGGGTACACGTGTGTGTCTATGCCCTCCAGGGTGAGATGGATCCCCCGGAAGTGGGTCAAGCCGTATATTCCAGTTAACAGAGAAGACCAACCAACTACAACCCCTCCGAACCCTCTAAACAACCCTACAAATGACACAGTTGCCTCAAATCGGAAGTGCCACAAAGAAAGAGGGGAACTCTAACTTCCTATTGAAAACCCTAATGTGTGTCATGTTTAACCTTGAGTTAATGTTTCCTTTGTTCTAGGCATCCAGCTGACCAAGCCTGAGAGTCCAACATTCGTGGCTCATAACCTCCCTCTGCCAATCCTGCAAAGCATGGATGATTCCCCAACCTCAAAACTGTTGTTTTAACCAAAGCATCCATGCTTCCATCGATGAGACGAAGGACATGATCGGGGATTTGAAACAAGAAAATGAGGATTGGTTCAGAGACTTAAGAACTGGGGGTTGTCGGGTTGGATGCTTTCCATTTCTATTTCCAAAAGATATAGGCTATTTTCTAGTTGTCATATTTTTAGTCTCTTTAGTGTTTGGAATTTTAAAGAGCGTTATCTCGAATGCTACCAACGGGTCATCTTCTTCCAAAGTCGTAGTGGCAGCAGCCACTACGGAATAACAATGGTGGGAAGAAGACGTGCCTGAAAGCACCAAAGTCTGAAAGACTGAGTTTTAAAACTAAGTTCCTACCCCTCTCCTGCTTCTTTTTCAACATTTTAAAACAAATAAGGAGGAGATGTGGTAGTCTATTATTTTGCAGTTTGTTCTTCTGCAATAGTCCTTGTTATAAGTTTGTAATGGTTCATTCCATGTACCCCATTTGGCTTCCCTGAAGGTTCAGTCCTGAGATGTTTACCACAAGATTTTCCTGCCAAATGTATGTCAATCCCCCTGTCAGTCTCCTTGTACCTCCCTTGTTCCCTTGTCTTACCCTTGTCTGTCAAAGATAGCACACCCTTTTTCCTCTGGAATGTTCCCTGTCCTTCATCCCTTCCTCGAAGTAAGATTGGATTGTAAGGTTTGCTCCTTCCCCCTGTTGGCTTCTATTGGATAGCCCTTACCCTGCACCCCTGCCTTAATGCCTTCCTATTGGTGAAAGGTTGAGTCCTCCCCTTATTTCCTCCCTTCCTTAAAAGCAGTTCTTTTGCCCTCCGTTGATGTCACTTGTCCTTGACTCCCCTGGGGAAATAAACTTCCTTCGAACTCAAACAAGTGATGACTCCCTATTCCTTTGCCTTGGTTCTTTGTACTGTGCTGCTGCTGTGCCACCCATGCCACAGCCGACAGCTGCAGGGAGCTGCGAGCCCCCGTACACACAGCCACCCAAGAGAGTCTCCGCACAGATCCTGGGGTGGCCCCTCTCAAGACTGCGTCAGTCTTGGGGAATGAGCGGCCAGAGAACATCTCCCTGTGACCGCAGCAACGCAGTGTCATACCATTTCCTTTTGCAGGGCACAGACAGTCCCAAAATAGGGGAATTTGATGTACCTAAGGGAGAAGTGTTGTCTTTGCATAGGAGTTGAATTAGTAGCTGAAGTCCACACTTTGAGCAACTAGGTTGGTTGCCCATTATGATAGCAGCAACCAGTTGTGAAGTTAAGTGGA
The DNA here is from genome assembly GCF_012460135.2 of Molothrus ater. NCBI lineage: Eukaryota > Metazoa > Chordata > Aves > Passeriformes > Icteridae > Molothrus > Molothrus ater. The sequence continues at coordinate 6,199,319 of NC_050510.2, forward strand.
TGCTACTTTGTTCTAAGTGGTGACGAGGCAGATGACTTGGTCTCTGACTCTGTGCAGGAGAAATTTATTTGAGTAGAGATGAAGGTGTCATTCTGCTATGTGGGGGTACCAGTTGTCAGTTTCTCTGCGTCTGGATTGAAGGCACTTGAGACGGTAGTTCATGTTCAGACTCAAGTGTTTATTATTTCTTATCAGTAAAAAAGTCTTACTACTGTGAGTTCGGCAGCTTTTCTTTAGAAGGCACAAAAGGGCTAACAATCTCTTGTTACAAGGTCTTTTAAGACTAAACTATCCAATTAAGAACTGACACCTAGATTATTTTCCTTTTTAACCCAATAACTGATCCCAAAGAGCTCGCAATACAGACTTTCCTGCCTAATTACAAAATGCCACCCAAACCCATGAAGAAGAAGGAAAAAGAAGCATGAAGAAGAAACCCAGGACAACACCCTGTGCCCTCCATCTTGCTTCCATCCACAACATGCTAAAAATCCCAAAACCTAAATTTCTCACCAAGTGATATACCTACACTACTCTCTATAATCTATTTCACACTTTTGTGGATTCTAGTCTGTCTTGAAGTCTAGGAAACGTTCTCCATGAATGAGGGTCAAAGTCAGTGCTCCCCTGGGGATCAGGGCACCCCAGAACAGACAGAGAAATATTCCCGGCGCCCTGGGTTTCCACACTGCTACAAATGTGTCATCTGGAAATTGCAAGGTCTATAACAGTATTTAAATATCTATTTTTTTATGTGCCTTGTTTGTATATGAATGTTAAGATTGTGAGGGTGTGTGTTGTGGATTTGGTAGAAGTTGGTTATCTGTAAGTGAATGAAGAATGGATCTGTCGTGAACGGCGGAAGAAATGCCTCACACAATATGCGTGAATGGCAAATCCCAAAGTTTATTGAAAGCTCACACATATTTATATTGGTGTTAATGAAGCTTATACATATTGCAAAAGCTGAGCTCATTATTGGCTAAAGCACACTTAGATCAACCACACCTACTTCTATGCTCTAATGATTATTTTGTTTCTATGTTTGCATTCTTCTAGCTTCTCTACCTAGGATATCTACATTTTCTGGCAAGCAATTTTCTCCCCCGTCTTCCCGTTTCAGCGAAGGTCACTATGACCTTTGTCAGTGATTGGACACTGGTTGCATAATCCCCAGCTTGTTTCCCCTATCCTTATCCAACAGTATCACATCGAAGTGGCCTTTCTCAGCTAGCTAATTATCCAAAAAGCTCTCTACATGGATCCTCTGTCTGCTAGGATTTTTTTGCAAGGGCCCTGCAGAAGTCCTTAGCAGTTTTGTTTGCGGGTCAAATACAAAAAGAGGGAATTGTAGAAAAGACATTTATGTTCTTGTGAGCTAGAGAAGGCTTCCTGAAGATAAAGAAAGCCTCATATCTCTCTCAAGGAAGGTACCAAGGCTATCACCATGACAATGTGAAGAAAGAAGGAAAGTAAAAAGATATGGACTTTGGTTGGCTCACAGAGTGACATGGCTCCTTTTCACCTATTGAGAGTTTTGTTTCTTTTTTATGGCAAATGGGCAGTGTATGTGTTTGCTAAGTAAATGTAAATATCTTGTAAAACCATAAAGGCAACATGTTGCTTTAATAAATAGATCTATACAGCCATCTGATGGAGTCCTGGTGCTTTGCACTGACTGGGGCTCTATAGCCACACCCACCAACCAGCAAGAAGGAAATGCAGGCTTTGCTGGACACCCTGGGTTTTTGGAGCATGCATATTCCAGACTAATGTCAGATTGTCAGCCCTCTCTACTGTGTGACATGGAAGAATGATTTCAAGTGGGATCCTTAGCAGCAACAACCTTTGAACAAATTAAGCAACAGATAGTTCATGCAGTAGCCCTTGGGCCAGTCAGAACAGAATAGGATGTGAAAAATATGATTTACACAACAGCTGAGGAGAATGGTCCTTCCTGGAGCCTCTGACAAAAATTACCCTAGGACACCCAAGGATGACCCCTTGAGTTCTGGAGTAGGGGATATAAAGGATTCAAGACCTTTTACACTCCAACTGAAAAAGACATACTGTAAGCTTAAGAAAGGGTTTGAGCTGCTTCAGAAGTGACTGGCACCAAAGCACACCTCCTCCTGTCACCCCAGCTGCCAATGTGGGGCTGGATGTTCAGAGGGGAAGTTCCATCATGCCACTGATGCTGCTTGAAGTAAGAAGATTGCACCGATCACGCAGTGAGCTCAGGTAGGAAACTGCAATCACCCAGGGATCTTGGAAGTCATCACAAACTGGCCCAAAGGCAAAGATTTTGGACTATCATCATCATCAGTGGAGGAAAAGGTAACACATGCTAAGAAGGCACCACCATATAATCAGCTACTAGAAAATGAGAAGTGATATACTCTCTTCACTAATAGTTCCTGATGTACTGTAGGGACAAATAAAAAATGGAAAGCAGCCATATGAAGCCCTACACAGCAAGTCACGGAAGCAGCCTAGGGAGAAGGTGGATCAAGTCAGAGTGCAGAGCTGAAAGTGGTCCAGTTGACTTTAGATATTGCTGAATGAGAGAAATGGCCAGCAATCTGCCTCGACACTGACTCGTGTGTGGTAGTAAATGCTTTGTGGGGGTGGCTGGACTGACGGAAAAAAAGAGCAATTTTCAGTGTAGAGGGAAACTCATCTGGTCTGCTGAATTCTTGCAAGACATAACTTCCTGGATAGAGAAGTTGGTTGTAAAAGTACATCATGTAGATGCACACTTACCCAAAAATCAGTCTACTGAAGAACATCACAACAACAGACAGGTGGATTAAGCTGCCAAGATTAAAGTGAATCTGGACTGATAACATAAGGGTGAGTTATTTCTGGCTTGGTGAGCCCATGATGCCTCAGGTCATCAGAGAAGAGATGCAACTAATAGATGGGCTTGTGATCAAGAGGTGGACTTAACCATGGGCACTATGTCTCAGATTATCAATAACTGTGAAATGTGCTGCAATCAAGCAGGTAAAGCAGGTAAAGCCTCTGTGCTATGGGGGACGATGGTAAAAATATAAATATGGAGAGGCCTGGCAGATGGATTGCATCACACTGCCACAAACCCGCAAAGGCAAGCACTACATGCTGACAATGGTGGAAACAACCAATTGATGGATGGAGACATACTCTGTGCCTCACACCACTGCCTGGAACACCCTCTTGGGCCTTGAAAAGCAAGTCCTGTGGAGACATGGCACCCCAGAAAAAATTGACTCAGACAGTTGGACTCATTTCAAAAACAGCCTCTAGACACCTGGATGGAAGAGCTCAGGATTGAGTGGGTGTATCATATTCCATATCATGCACCAGCCTCTGGGAAAATTGAACTGTATAATGAACTAGCAAAAACCACATTGAAAGCAAAGGGGGGTGGGATATTCAAACATTGGGATCTACATATAGCAAAGGCTACCTGCTTAGTTTACTCTAGACACTCTACCAATCAAGTTGGCTCTGCCCTATCAAAACCTTCACATACCATAGAAGGGGATAAAGTCCCTGTGGTGCATATGAGAAATGTGTTAGGGAAGACAGTTTGGATTAGTCCTGCCTCAAGGAAAGGCAAACCCATCTGTGGGATTGTTTTTGTTCTAGGACCTGGGTGTACTTGGTGGGTAATACAGAGGGATAGGGAAACACGATGTGTACCTCAAGGGGATTTGATTTTTGGGTGAGAACAGCCTGTAATGTTGAATTGTATAATATTGGTTGCTGAATGATGCTGCCACTATGTGCCATAACTACCATGGACAATGAGGATTGATTGCTCCAGATACACCAGTCATGAGCTCCTGATGCAGCTTGAAACTAGCCAACAGCACAGCAGCCCTCCTCCCCTGGAAGGCATCCAGGACAGATAGAACCCATAGTCATGGACTAAATTAAATCAACAGACATCTTGGAGGAATGGCCATTAACTATGGAAATTATATCTGTGCTTGTATACATGTGTACTTATATATGTGCATGTGTGTGTGTGTATAGTTGAAGGTGTAGGATCTGGGCATGAACTACATGTTATAGAATAAGGGGTGGATAATGTCCTGGTTTCAGCCAGGACAGGGTTAATTTTTGCAGTAGCCAAGAAGGGGCATGGGCAAGACCCAGAGGTTATTCTCTACCACCTCAAGTTATTGCCTGGGAGGGGGGGGGTGTGTGTGGAAAGGAGTCTCTTCTGCAGAGAAGGGATTCCTTCTGGTTGAGCAAGTGTGGTGCCAGTTCCAAGCCAGAAGGAGTGGTCAGGGTGGTGTGGCTGCAGTCAGGTCAAGTTCCAGGATGAGCATTTTTGCATGGGAATCACTCTCTGTTTTGTACACTTCTGTCATTAATATTTTTGCTGTTGCTGTTACTGTTTGTTTTCTTATCTTATTGCTGTTTCCAGTAAATTGTTCTTATCTTGAGACAGAGTAGAAATTCTCCAGAGTAGAAATCCATTTTGATTTAGGTGAAATGTACATCTTAAAGTCTGTGTAGCCTGACTGCAAGGCCTAGGCTCAAGGGAAACTGCTTCAGTGAAGGACAGAGATGGGGGGGGGGGGGAGGAGAAGGGGGGAGACAGAGGGTGATAAAGAGAGACAGAGACTGTTGTGAGACCAAGTCAACCTGACCTAGGAATTCTTTCTGATAAAGAAGAACTAGCAGCAAATGTCACGCGAAATTCATAAAAATGAATATGTATGATCCTATTGTGAAATTGTATGCATATGTATCAGAGAGAGGGATAAAAAGAGACCTGAAGTTCCCAGAAGTATGCATGCCTTTTAAGGAGAGTAATCTCCGCATGCGTCCAGCGCTGTAATAATAAACATACAGGCTTTACAACTTTCACCAAGTTGTGGAGTTTTTGGCTATATCTCCGCAAAACAATCTCAACCCTTGATTTTTGCCTTTTGTGCCTCTAGATCTCCTCTCCAGCTGCTGCAGCAGAGGAGGAGCATGGGAGTGAGAGAGTGGCATATGATTTCAGTGGGAGCACTACATTGGAGAATACCATTCCTAAACCACAACACGTGGGTTTAGAAAAAAGAGAGAAAACTTGGAGGTTGACATAATTATTTAAGAAGTGAAGAAAAAGTCAAAGAAAAAAAATAAGTGCTACAAAGGCATCACCACCTTCCAGAGGAAGACCAATGCCCAGCCAGTTCCAAAGCAAAAGATAAATAACCTCCCTAAATCCCCTCTTTCCCCTTTTTATTGCTGAGCATTATGTTTTAAGGCATGGAATATCCCTTTGGTTACTTTGGGTCATCTTCTTGGTTGTGTCCACTCCCAACCTTTTGTACAACTCCCTACTCTATTCACTGAGGGGACAGAGTGAGAACCAGAGAAGGCCTTGATGCTTTGCAAACACCATTCTGTTAAAAACAGGACGACGCTCCTGGTACTAAAAGTGATTTCAGCATTTATTATAATAAGGCCTAAAGCATGGGGGCCCGTGGGTCGAGCAGGAGCATTCCCGTCGAGGATGCTGCAGCGCTGGTGCTGGGTCTTCTTCCTTTCTTGAGCAGCGATGCCTCCGATGTTCCAGGTGGAGCAGCACAAATTCACTGGGTCAGATGCCCCCTTTTATACTGTTTTTTGTTCCTTTGGATTGGTTTATTTTTGGATCATTCATTTGCATGAAGGTTGTAGGTGCTTGATTGGCCCATTACAATTCTGTCCAGGCTGGCTCGTTTCGCTTGGGGGGGTGCATTTTACTTTGGTGTAATACGGTATACTGAGTACCGTATTTCTTATAACTACCCTTTTAACCCCTTTTACAATATAATAAACAAACTAACAGTACATGCTTAACAATTATCAACTATTTTACAAGTTTCTAACCTATTTTTGACAATTCAGCTATAGCTAAAACATTAGTGTGTTTCAGCCACAAATCTAAAACAAAGCACCATGTGAGCTGCTCTGAAGAAAATTCACTCTATCCCAGACAAACCCAGTACCTGCACATACTTCCTTTCTTTAGTGTTCGCCCCCTCCCGTGCTAGCTTAGCTTTCTCTCTTTCATGTGTTCTCTTGCATGTGCTCTCTCACATGTGCTCTCTCTTGCATGCTCTTCCATGCCTCTCTCTTACGTGTCGTCTCACATGCATTCTCACATGTACTCTCATGCTCTCTTACATGCATGCTCTTTCTCAAATCTACTATTTTGCATAGTGTCTCCTGCTCCCTCTCTCCTATTTTCACACACATGCTTCCTTGCATGTGCTGACTGTTCCATCTCTTTCTTCCTCTTTCCCCCACTTTGCATGTGCTAGCTCTCTTGCATGAGTTTCTGCTGTCTCACATGCTCTCTCCTGCATGCTTTTGATGCACCCTCAGACAACTATTCAACTAATTAAAGTTGAAAAGTGGTATGTTTATTACAGCGCCCGGGGGCACAAGCAGAATAATTTCCAAAGGCATGTGCACCCTTCAAGAGTCCAAATTTCCCCTTTGTCCCCTAATCTGTTGCATATGAATTAAGTTTTGCAAATAGTTCATGCATATTCATTTCTTATCAGTCCTTGTGCAGAGAGCTCTCTGGTTGTCCTCTCCTGCATCCTCAGTTTTGGTTTGCTTCTTGTTTCAGGGTTCAAGGGTCCCCTCTTATCTTCCTCTAGCTTGGAAGTTCACATTCCTTTCACCTTGTTTGAAGCAGTTTTGTGAGCTACAGGCTTTTGTGAGCATAGCCTTTTTTTATGAGTACAGCAAATTAAAAGACTCTACAGACTAAACAATTCAAAGCAGCACAATTCATCTAAATCTGAAATGGATTTCTAACCCAAGTCAATTCCTAACCCCATGTCTCACTCTCTGTCTCTTTTGTATGCTCTCTATCCTGTTTGCCCTCATGTGCTCTTGCATGTCTCCCATGCTATTCATGGCTGTGGCAGCAACAAACTCTGCTTGCAAGAGATGATGCCATTTTGATTTTTGCTTTTTTTTCTATGTTCTCTGTATTCTTCGCACATATATTTGTAGCTCTGTAGCCTATTGTATTAGTGGCTAGTTTTCCCAGTAATTTTTTGTGAAAAACACTAATCACTTGTTCTTAGAATTTTAAAATGTTAATAGTAATAAAATGGTTATAATAATAGTAATATAATTACAGTAATAAAAATTTGGACAACTAGGATTTAGGACAATACGAGACAGTAAAAACAAGGAGTTATGGACAGTCCGGGTACCTCTTTCTGGGCAAAAGAAGCCTGAAAAAGGACACATGTTAACAGAGGATTAACCCTTAAAAACAATAGCCTGTTGCATATTCATACATCTCAGACATGATGCATAAATTCCATTCAAACAAAGGAGTCTGTCTGGTCAGTGTCAACTTCTTCTTCTTAATCCTGACGCATCTTTAGGACTGAGTGAGGTGGGAAGAAGTTAGTTTCTTCTGATAAGGGAGCAATAAATTCTTTTTCTCTGAAAGATTTAGGTGTCCTGTGGCTGCTATCTCTGTGTGAGTCCTCTCTTAAAAAAAGTATCTTACATAGCATAGTTTCAATTTTAACATTATGTTATAACCTAAAACTATATTTAACACACTACTTAAAAAAATTAATACAACATAACTTTCTAAAATAACACATATAATAGTCGTTTTAATATTTGAGAAAAGCCAATCATAAAATATGCATTTTTCACATTTTACATGCCCTTTCCCTAGGCAGAAAGACAAAACAAATTCCAGAGCTCCAAGCCCCGGGGGATACAAGGCCCCCAGTGCTATCTTGGTTCTTCCTTGCTACCAAGGTTGAGAACAACTCTTCAAGATACATTTTCACGGACTAAGTACAGCTAGTGCTGAGTGGGAGGGCTCCAGAGAAGGGGCTTGACTGGGGGGGGGGGGGGAATTGCATCACGACTTGTCCTCCTAATTGGTTCTTTTTATCAATTATGTTAATTTCCTAAACCCTATAAAAAATGTACTCACCCTTGGGGGGGGGTGGACTTTTGTGAACATTCTCCATAACTGCCAGTGGAGGCCTCCAAATTAAGATCCACTTTTTATTACCTCCTATACTAAAACTATCTTGAGTTTCCTTTCTAGCTTGAAAAAGGCAACAGGGACATCACACAGTAGGAGTCAAAGGTGCATGAAGGAAATAGCAAATTTGTAGGTTTGGTTTGATGCACTTCAGTTCCTCACTGGTGTGTGATTGATAAGTTTTCCCTTCCTCTGTTGTTTTCTTTTCTTTTGGTAGTTAAAGGAATACATTCAGATGTTGGATCAGGAACATACACATATGTGGAGTTACAGAGGAAGACACCACTGCATCATGTGCCTGGATGGAAGGCTGCGCCGGCAAGAATGCTGAGAAATGTGGAAGAATGCTGACCACACAACATCTGAAAACAGGAAAGGCGTCCTTTTTGCTAGCCTGTGGTCCTGAGAAAAGAATAATAAACTGTCAAGATGATGAGTTTGTTGAGGAACTGTAACCTGCTTTAGGTAGGCAACTAAAAATAGCTTCTCACGTTAAAAAGTATAAATGTTAACTTTACAATAAACGAGATTCACTTGCTTCAGGTTGTGTCTTGCCTTCATACACTACAAATGACCCCCGAACAACAGGGACTTCATTACTGTTGACATAATCCAGTCCAGTAGTGTACCCTGACTGAACCAACCATGGGTGTGTTCAGCTGATCACCAAACAGCTCCTTTCATTGCTGGCTATAGAACAGGTTAGGCTTTGCGAGCGGTCAGGAAGCATTTCTTATAATGGGGCAAAGCACAACGAAATCCCAAAAACTGCATAAAGATGGCTTTTTGCATATTTCCAGGGAACAAGGATATAAAATCTAACCCCAAAGATTTATACAGCTACTTATATGGGTCAGACAATTTTGTCCCTGGTACACATTGCATGGCTCCTATGAACTTACTCACTGGCAAAAGATTGGTGAATGTTTGCAAACCCACCAAATAACTCATCACGATGTCCACCCTGATGATATTATTACTTGGCATGTGGTATACTTGGCTTTGCAACAATTTAAGGAAGCAGATGGCATCCTTGTGGATGCAACACCTGCACCCCCGTCAGATACTGTCATTTTTGTTAATGAGACTTCACATGAGGAAGATGATCTGGAGAGAGAGGATCTTTTTGATCCTAGCCCTGTTGACCCTGAACAAGAACCAGATCTATATCCTCCTTTAGCCACAGTACGTGCCATGGCAGCTGTTGCTCCTAGCGTGGAAGAAATATTACAAACTGTATGCAAAAAAACTGCGGCAACTGTTTCACCAACTGAACCACTGCCTTATGCCACATCTTATTCCTCTAGCAACTATGATGAGGAAACAATGCCACCTATAGGACCTGAATCAGAAAGGTTTATACAGAAATGTTGAAGATGGACTTTGGAGGAGGGTGATATTGAATTTTTTAAGCAATGCCCATTGTGTATCGTAATCAAAACCTGTTAGAACCCTGGATGCTGAAGAATTTTGAACTTTCTGTGCTGAGAGGCGCAGACCCCTAAGGAAGCACTGAATTTGACCTGGGGATGTGGAGAAGGCTTCCAAAGTTTATTTATGGCACTGAGATTACGGGTGTGTAGTTGGTTAGGAGTGTGTAATATCACAGGGTGGAAAACTTAAAGTTTGGGGTTTTGGAGTATAGTAATAGATATGAAGCAAGATGGAGGTTTTAGGGCAGAGACAGGTTGTTCTTCTTTACCTTCTTCTTCCTTCTTCTTCATAGGTTTGGATGTGTCCTGGTTTAGGGCAAATTTGGGAGAGAATCTCCAAAGGGAGGCCCCTCCAGAAAGCAAACCCACATGGCCCCTCCCCCCAACCGGTTCAGGAAGAATTCCTCAGGGAGAAGTGGAAAGAACCTGTTTATTTAACAGGCACAGCACCCCCCAGCACACAAAATGAACAATACCAGATGACACCACTCTTTCACCGCTCTGAAAAAGATGACAAATTCAGAAAGTCTCTCTTGGGAGTGGTCGCTCTGTTATCAGTCCCTCCAGCGCTGGGGCAGCTGCTGCAGGCCACAGGGTGCAAACTCTCGGTGTTCCCAGGTCCCAGTCCGGAGCAGGTTCAAGTTGGTCCAAAAAAAAAAGAAAGGAGAAACAGTCCAGGAAGAAATTTGGACTGTTTAGCTAAACTAGCTAATGAGCAGAAGCAAGAGCAAGCAGAAGCAAAGCAGAAGCAAGACCGAGAGAGCAAAGTGAAAAGCAAAAGCAAAAAAGCAAATGCAGCACTATGTACTGCCCCATCTCTGTGTCCCGCCATCTGTGGGGGAACGGCTGATAAGAAAACAAAACAAAACATTCACTCTTCAGAGCCAGTCTTGAAGGCACAGAACATAATATCCAGCATAAACAGCACACACAAATGGGGATACAAGCATCCTAACGTCACCCTAGGACAGGATGGTGTTTTGTAATTGGATGGAAAGGTCCGCATTGCAGACTTCGAGTGATCAGTTATTGGGTTGAAGGGAAAAATAATTTGGGTGTCATTTCTTGATTGGATGGTTTAGCCTTAAAAGACCTTCTAACAAGAGATAGTTAGACATCTTGTGCCTTGCTAATGAAAGACTGCAGAACTCACTGCTGTGATGCTGTTACATTCATAAGAAACAATGAACACCTGAGTCTGAATGCCAACTATCATCTCAAGTGCTTTCAATCCTGACCCCAATAGAGGTAGAAAAAGGAAGCAGAGAACCCACAAAAACCCACATCATGAACAACTGTCAAATGAAATGGTAAAGGAACTGAGAAAATCTGTGAAAGAAAATTATTTATATTCGTCCTTTACAATGAATTTACTAGATAAAATTGCAGAAGCACATACTATGTTACCAGTGGATTGGAAATCTCTTTTTAAAACAGTATTAACAGGAGGACAATACTCTGCCTGCTGGACGGAATTTGTAGATTTGGCTCAAACTCAGGCATTGAATAATTGTAATCAACAACCACCAATCAATATAACGGCCCCCCAGCTTTCTGGGACAGGCATATATGCTACCGCCCATTCACAATTACAAATTCTCCCACAAGCATGGGAACAAGCTACTGTTATTGCCCTGCAAGCACTATGAAAAGTACCTGATACAAAAAAATTAGAGCCCGGTTTTGCTGCTTTTCGGCAGGGCCCTCAGGAACCATATATCCCTTTTACTGACTGATTGCAATCAGCTGTTAGGGAGCAAATTGATATGCAGGAGGCAGCTGATGCTGTCTTAAAATCTCTTGCTTATTAAAATGCTAACAATGACTGTTAAAAAGCCCCGGACATGATTCGTAACCATGCTGATGTTGAATTTTCTGATTATATCAAGGCATGCGCTAATATTAGCTCAGAACAATTTAAAGCAGAACTGATTGCTACTGCAATAGCCTAACAACTGCAAGTGACCAGAGCAGCTGTTAGGTGCTTTGAATGCAGGGAAGAGTGCCACATTAGAAAACAATGCCCAAAAGGACAAAAAGGCAATAAAAAGCCCAATAAACCTTGTCCTTGCTGCCAAAATGGTTTTCATTGGAGCAATCAATGCCGGTCTAAATATGACAAAGATGGCAACCCTCTCCCAAATCAGGGAAACTCGAAATGGGGCCAAAGGTCCAGTGACCTCCAATCCAACAAAACCCCAGTCAAACAATACAAGCACAAACCTTGCAAGGGGCACCCCCAGGAGTGCCAGCTTGGACCTGGTCATCAGTGCTATAACAGTCCTAAATGATACTTCTGTTCTGTTGCCTACCCCTGTGTGCAGGCCATTGCCATTTCAAACACATGCTTTAGTCCTGGGACATTCGTCTACCACCTGCACTGGAATAATTATATTACCAGGAATCATTGATGCTGACTATAAAGCTGAAATTAAAATCAGAGCTTGGATGCCCAATCCTCCCTGTACAGTGGCACAGGGAAGCTGATTGGCACAATTAATACCATGGCCAGCAGTTCTCTGTTCAGCACTGATCTTAGAGCAACAACAAAATGTAGGAGGATTTGGGAGCACAGGTACTGTGCAAATATTTTGGTCAAAAATCATAGGGGTACAACAACCATTACTTACTTGTCAAATAGAATCTAAGTCTTTGTAGTGGGTTTAGTGCTGGCCAAACGCCAGTACACCCACTAGAATATATTTACTCCTTTTTCTGCTGTGAGATATGGATTAGGAGGAGGGCAAAACAGGCTCAAAACTTTAAAGGGTATAAAGAAAACTTTATTAGCAGAACTAAAAAAAAAAAAGAAATCAGAATAAAATCTTCAGAACACTTCTCCTCCCCCCATACCCTCTTTTCTTTCCCACTGACAACATAAAGAGACAAAACCTGGGACTTTCAGTCAGCTTACCACCTCTAAAAGAGTCATTCTTCAGTTCTTGAAAGGGAGAGGAGTCTCTCTTGCCATGCCATGGAGACTTCTCCACAAGAAACAGTTCTCTCTTGGTTTTTAATTTCCACAAATAGCAGCCGCCCGGAAATCTGCAATCATGAAGTCCCTCCCATCTCTTGCAGCCTTCCCACAGCTGTGTTCATGGGCCACGTCAATTTATTCAGGTGCTATTTTAAGGATAAGCTGTTTTAGCATAAAACCAAAAAGTTCTCTTCATCTATCTCTGGGAACAGCAGTTTTCTTCTATTCCTGGGGCAAAGTTTCTCATCTCTCTCATGTCTCTCTGTTCAAGCTTCTCATTGGATTATAGCTACTGCAACATCTGCTTATTCCAACACTGGTGCTTCTGCTCACCGCTGTGGTTAGAATGCTACATCCCCCCAATACATTTAATGAATTACAGGGAAAAAACAATGTCTGATATATATCAAATATATATTCACCATAGCCTTACAAAAGAACTTCAGCCCAAAACGAAGGCATCTCCTCAATCCCCTCCCATCTAGAATTTGACTCCTTGTTCACTGAACTTAGTGTCCCATGTTGTTTTCTCTACGTGTCTTCACTCTTTCCTTTTTCCTGATTAGGGAGAGAATTGGTGTTTGCATGTTCATTTTTTCTCAAGCTTTATCAATTGAAACAGTTTTTATAGAGTTTTGCAGCACTGAAAGGTTGATCTTGTCCAGGTTCCGCAATCGAGGAATCACTGTGTCTCTCGCTGCTGATTGCGTGGTCTCCGCTGGCACCGTGTACATCGCGCTGCCTGCCGGGGCCACCCCTGCGCCTTTCCTTCATGTGGGGAGACAGAAAAAGAAAAAAACTGCTGCCACTGCTTTTGTTGTTCTGTTTGCAGCATAGCTGGCTTAAAGCGGCTAAGCAAACAAAGTTCATTGGGTGCCATGCCGAGATAGCCACAGCCGCACGGTGCTGCCCTGGCCGCGTGGATTTTGGCCAAGCGGTCCCAGCTGCATGGCCACTCCCAGACCGGCCTGGTGGCAGCCATTCCCAGCCCCAGCCACTCCTGGCTTCATGGCTGCCCCCAGCACTGACCACAGGACTACTCCCAGCGCTGGTCCTGGCTGCATGGTTGCTCCCAGAACTGGTATATCCCCGGCCGGCATGGCCCAGCAGTGCTGACAAAAAAAGAAAGGGACCAGGGGGCTCCCCTGGGAAGGGGCATTGCAACCAGGAATACCTAACCCCACAATGATTCCAGAACACTGGGAATTAGTGATAATCGACTTAAAATTCTGCTTTTTTACAATTCCTTTACATCCTCATGATGCACCGAAATTTGCCTTTTCTTTACCTTCTGTCAATCATGAGACCCTCATGGAACGATACCTGTGTGTTGTGCTACCTCAGGGTATGAAAACCAGTCCTACAATCTGTGAATTCATCATTCACTCAGTGATACAACCAGTATGGCAAAAATATCCATCTGTTTTGCTGTATCACTACATGGACAACATTTTAATTGTTTCCAACAGCTCTTCATTGTAACATGATTGCCTTGCTGCTTTAAAAATAATGCTTGCCAGCTGAGGCTTGTACATAGCCAAAGAAAAAATTCAAACAGAACCTCCTTGGAAATACCTGGGCTTTAAATTATTGGAAACAAGTCACCCCACAGCCCACAGTCAGTAACTTTAATGTGTGAGATATGCACATTTAATGATTTGCAAAAGCTATTAGGCACTATTAGTTGGATTCACCCTTTATTGGGAATCACCACAGAAGAATTATCCTTTCTATTTCAATTGTTAAAAGGTGACCCAGATCCTTCTTCCCTTAGGCACCTAACAAAGACTGCCTGAGAGGCTTTGGCAGATGTAAGTGACAAGATTAATAAATCCTTTGCCAGTGCTGAATTTGCCTTTGCAGTTGTTCATAATTCTTCAATCCTTTCAATCTTATGCTCTTATTGGTCAATGTGATGTACAGGAACACCATCTCTGGCTATTAGAATGGATTTTCCTGCCACATACTTTTGCAAAAACTATAACCACTTGATGCCTTAAGTTTTAGCTTTCATATTTACCAGATTCTGTACTGCATTAGTATGTAACTCTGAACTTCATATAAAGTGATAGCAAGTTCTCTTCACAGTTTAGTTTGACAAAACAATCCTTTTCCAGCATGAGAACCAAGGATACTGTTGCAACTTCAGGCCCAAAAAGTATAAACAATGGTGAATTGAGGAGACCAATCTGGGAGGATGGGACTTCATAACCTGAAGCTGGAATTGGACAATTAACCTCAATATGGAAATGGACCAAAACTTATAGAAGTGTGAAAACTTGTGAACGGTTGTCCATCTTGCGTAGAGCCATGGCCAGGCTCTTGTACTGCCCAAGGTGTATCTTTTGAAGGCCTTTCTAATAAATACCTACTTTATTCCTTTAACACTGTCTAGCCTCTGTTCCAGGTAGCCTCTCAAGGCATCACACTCATCTTGAGATGCTTATTTGACTGCTGTTGATGGGACGACTCCCATGCCAGAGCCTGACAGGACATGATCTGGCAGTAATAAATCTCCCTGTTACTACAGCAGAATTGGAGACTCTATTCAGGGACTCACTGTCATTTCAAATTGCCCTTGCTGACTATGATGGACAGTTTATTCAGTCGATACCTTGATATGCTCTGTTGTGCAATCCTTCAAAGAACTTCCCTTCCAACTGTGACGATTACAGTCAAAGATGCCTATCCCTGAGGCAAAGACTTTTCACTTATGGATCAGGAAAGACATACAAAGCTGTCACCCTGTGGAGAAATTATAAGGGACAATAGGAACATTCAGTAACCTTTCAACCTGGATCTAACTAGCTAGTCAAACTGGCAGCTGTGGTAGAAGCATTTAGTCTTTTTTCACAAGAACCTATTAGCATTGTTTGCGATTCTCTTTATGTTACAGGAATTGTCAAGAGGATTGATCATTCATTCCTGAAGGAAGTATCTAACAAAGATATTTTTGTGTTATTAACCAGTCTGTACAACTTTTTACTTCACAGGTCTCATGAATATTACATCCTGCACTTTAGGTCACATACCACTCTGCCTGGACCTATAGTGGAAGGTAATGAGAGGGCAGATACCCTCACCATGACAGTCACTATACTACAAAAGTTAGGGCAGGCAAAACTTTCTCATGATTTTTGCCATCAAAATGCCCAAGCACTGGCAAAACAATTTGATCTGACTTTTCCACAAGCATGGGATGTAGTGAATACTTGCTCACAGTGTCAGCAGACTCTTTGCCACAAACATTAGGTACAAACACACGAGGGTTGAAACCTAATGACATTTGGCAAACAGAGGTAACACACATATCAGGCTTTGGGACTTTTAAATATGTCCATGCTCCTACTGATATCTTTTCAGGTTTCATATTAGCAAAAGCACACAAGGGTGAGAAATCAAGAGATGCCACCCAACACTGGATTTGTGCCTTCAGCACAATGGATGTCCTTCAACAGATAAAAACAGATAACGGACCTGCATATACATCTCATAAAACACAAGAATACTTCCACACTTGGGGTATCAAGCATGTCACAGGTATTGCCCATTCCCCAACAGGGCAAGCCATTATGGAAAGGGCACATTACACATTGAAAAACATGCTACAAAAACAAAAGAAGAGAAATACAATAGGCATGCTCCCTCAAGAGCAGCTTGACAAAGCAACCTATGTTTTAATTTTTTTAATGTCTCCACTAGAGATGATGTAACTGCACATAAAAGGCTCCTGTGTCAGACTGCTGATGGAGATGGAGTTCACCCAAAAGTTATATACAAGGATGTACACAGTGGTAATTGGAAAGGTCCAGTTCCATTGTTAGCTTGGGGAAGAGGCTATGGGTGTGTTTCTTTACCTACAGGACCATATGGCTTCCAGCAAGATACATCAAAACCAGTCAAGGGCGACAACCATGAACCTTGTCATCTTTTTGATGCTATACTGCCATCAAATGGTAGAAAAGACAATCTGCTGTTCCGCCTTCTGACCTGATGGGATCCAGAGCCTGCCCTCAGCAACAATGGAACAGAATGGGTAGGAGGAACTTGGTTTCCTCCCTTAGATCAAGACATTGTAGATATGTATATTAGCAATGCTGCTTATGTTACTGATTTACCACCTATATGTGTTGCCCTGTTCTTCTAAGTTCTTCTAAGCCTTCTGATGTTTACATTTTTGTAATGGAGTTTCTCACACACTTTTATGTAAATAATGATTGTTTTGCATTCTTTTCTGGAGGAGGAGAGATTTGATGGACTGTTGGTTTGACCAGTGTTGTTGGAGAGGTGGCAATTTCATCCTCCAATCCATGGTCACTTTTGGAATTCTATATATATCGCGGTCAAGAAATAAACTTTCTTCTTTTTACCTTGGAAGTTTCAGCATGCGTTGTTCATTTCGTGTCCTATTGTAACAATATGCTTAACATGGAATCAAACAAGTACCTCTTTACCTTTACCTTGTGCTAACTTTTCTATGCAATTGCATTTAATATATGCACACTCAGAGACTGCAAGAAATTTGACTGCTATTATATTGCTGTCCATTCTGTCTACCTCCAACAAATCTGTGGATGCCACTCCACCTCATTTCCCCAAATGTCGTTTTACACCCATCTCCAATATATGGTGTTTGGAATAGACATCATGCATAGGACAACGGCAACAATAACAATTCTTACAGTATGGGAGGGTAATCGATTGGGGACCACAAGGTATTCTTAGAGAAAGTGGGACCAAGATAACCATTCTTCAGTCCCAAAAGGCAAACCACAGTATTGTTTGGCATGATGGTGGGATGGTCGGATCATTAATTTATCGGTGATGGAGAGAGGCAGGGAAGACTGAGTTCTGGTGGTCAGACTCTGAATTTATTGTGGACTACATGTGCTTATATACTATTCTAGGAAGGCTAGTAATTTTTTACTACAGTGATTGTGTTAATCATCACATAAACAAACTTATACATTTTACAACATCCCTTGCTTGCAGAACTTGATGTCATTTTCTTTTCTGGTAGGTCAGTATGATTTAATCTTCATCTCTGTTTGTTCTTGCCAAGGCATCCTGATTATCAAATCTCTTATGTTTATCAGGTCCTAAGTGCATCCTTAATTCAATATTTTTTAGGTAATAATCAATCCGGCGTGTATAAATATTTGTGGAAAATATTGTTACCTGCTTTTGGCAATAGGATATACCAAGTAAAATGGTATGGGAATGCTACAATTGCCAATTTAATGTTGCTGAAGGACAAATTGCTAACGACTCGTACCTCACACCTGTATGTTTTTGCTTTAGCTAATGAATTTTCAATAGATTATAGAAATAGTTTGTATTTTTTATCCACTGATTCTTTTGTTTTCAAATCATGTAAAACTTATGAAGATATGTGTAACGATTCTGTCCTTCTTCCATTTAAAAGAAGACCTGAAATTTGGGTACCTGTAAATCCGACTCAGACTTGGGAAAGACAAAATGGTCTTTCACAATTGGCTTGACTAGTCCAAGAGGAAATCCAAACAACTAAGAAATGGGTTCACAAATTTCTGGTTTGGCTAATTTTTGCTATTGTTTCTGCTATAATAATATTAACCACAGCTTCTGTGCCCATTGCTGCCTTAACCCATTCCATTCAAACTACCCATACTGTGGGACAGGCTTTAACTAACATCACAAAAGTATTACAAACACAGGAAAACATTGATAAAGAAATAATGGCTAGATTAAATGCCTTGGAAAGTGCTCTTATATGGGTAGGTGAGAGAGTTGAGGCCCAAAAAACTCATCTATCCCTGCACTGTGATTTGGAACATATCCATAATTCCTTATGTGTCACTCCCCTTCCATGGAATGACACAGAACAGAACTGCAAGACAGTGAAAAACCACCTCCAAGGGGCCTTTGATAAATCCTTACAACAGAATATACAGTTGCTTCACACTCAATTAAAGGATCAACTCAGAACTTTACAAACTCTACAGGAACAAAATGTGTTGACAGATCTGAAAAATGATCTTCCTTGGCTAAATCCAAAAATTTGGTTTTCTGGGATAAATTTACGAGTTTGGGTTTTCATTGAACTGAGCTGTCTGGCAATGATATTCTTTCTAATGTTCTGTCTTGTCCTTTTTAACATAATCAGAGCTGTTAAAAGCATGCAAAAACAAGTAATGGTTACCTTAGCCTTATCTAGGACCCTAATAAAAATAAAAATTAGATAAAAAACAAAAGGGAGGGGGAGATGTAAGGAAACAGCAAAGCCTGGCACTGCAGAAAACTCCTGGGAAGCATGAAAAAAAAGTAGATTATGCACTATGTGAGAACAGGAAAGGCATCCTGTGTCTTTGAAGCCGGCAAATTTTGAGGAAACTAACAATCTGTCAGGCCGATGGATTTATTACAGACCTGCAACTGGGTTGCATGCAAAGGACTGAACAAAGAGTCTCACACTAAGTGTATAAGTACTGTCTTAACTCTGCAATAAACAGATTCATTTTGCTCTCAGCTTGTGAGTCTCGCATTCATACGCCACAGTGCATTAACACTCATGGGAGTTTTCATCAACAATTCTACAACTCCAGTTGTAACATATGCTTTATTCTTCAAAACATATGGATGTCCTTGTGGCCCCCAGTGCAAGGGCTTGTTCAGAGCCCTGATTAATGCTTGTATTCATTTTAAATTGTAAACAAAGAATTACAAGACAAATTAAGAAAAGATGACTGTATTTTTTTTAAAAAGAGACTAGCTGTGCATTACCTGACTCATGTTAAACTGTACGCATTGCTAACGTAGAGGAAATGCAAGGTAAATTTTCAAAAATTCTCAGCAAATTAAATCACTTTTGTGTGTGTGTGTGTGTGTGTGTGTGTGTGTGTGTAAAATAAGGACAAGCACATGTTTAAAAAGAAATATAGGAATTGCTAAGAATCTCATTTTTTCCTTCCAACCCTAGATGCTAATGGATTCTATGTTTGGCAATTCCAAGACATGTTTGATAGCCAATGTATCACCTAGCCACATAGCTACAGACCATATCCTGAAAGCTTTATGATATGCTGACAGGTAGGTGATGAAGCACACTCTTGTCAAGGCAAAAAAACACAAAGAAAAAAGTTTGTCATTACATTTTATTTTGGTTGCATTGGAAATGTTTATTTAGGCAAGAAAATGCAATTTTCACAATGCAAATAACATCCTTATCTGTTCCAACTCTTGTACTTGGTCTTGAAATTCTCTGGGTCTTGCAAATCTTTTCAGATGGTAGCTTTCAGTGATGAAAATATCACTGTGCTCCCTCTAACTGCCAGATTATTAACCTCAGCAATTAAAAGTTTTGGTTTAATTTTCTATTGTAGTTCTGTCTATAATGTGTGCAAGTCTGTCCCTCCTACACAGGAGGCTGTTAATTATAGGCTGTTCAATGCTGAGGTTAAGGGATGCTTAAGGGGAAGAGGGATAAAGGAGACAATATAGGGGATAGGGTGATACCAGGTAAGAAGCTCTTCACAGTTGCTGAGTCTGATCTAAGAGCAATGTAGCCCCATACACATATGACCTGAGCCAATGAGCCCCTCTGCAAGTACTCCAAAAGCCCTACTTTGTGTCAATGATGTGCTGTGGAGAGTACTAGGCATGTCTTGAGCTGGCGCTGTGCCATGCTGCATTACAAAGTGTGGAAATGCAACCCCCTTGCACTGAAAGAGAGGCCTTCTTCACTCATTTGACCTGTTCCACATTGTTCAAGTAAGCATTTCAAAAGACCTTTCCAGAAATGCAAGCATTTCGGCAGAAGGGTTTTGATACTTGTGTAGATCACTGACAATTAAAATAGAAATCACAACACTGAATTTATTATTTAGCCTAATATCCTGGGGTGACTTTATGATGCTTGTATCCCCATTTGTCTGTTTAGTCTGGAAATAACTTTTGCACCTTTAAGACAGGTTCCGAGAGCAAAGCCAGGGAGAGAAGAAGCGCGGAGTTTGTTTTCAGAAACTGCACCCACTCCTCCACATTCCTGCTCCTGGACTGTGTTGTCTGCGGATGGACAGACAGCGGGACAGAGCTCTCCTCTGGTTTTTTAGTTAGTTTTTAGCTAGCTGAGGCAGAGAAGTTCCCTGGACTGTGGTTTTACTTTTTGTTAGAACTGTTTAAACCTACTCTGGACTGAAAACCCAGAAGAGCACTGGGAGCTCACACCTGTGGCCCACCAGGGCCTGGCCTGGGCTGCGGCATTTCCAGAACTGGAGAGACTGATAACAGACTGAGTGAGCCAAGCTACAACCCACGAAAAGGACTTTCTGAGTTTGTCAACTCTTCAGATTGGCAAGAGGTTTTATTGTTTAATATTGTTCATTTCTTTTGTGCTGGTGAATGTTTTGCCTGTAAAATAAACAGGTTTTTCCACTTTTCTCCAAGGAAATCTTTTTCCCGAACCAGTTGGGGGAGGGACTGCTTAAATCTGCTTTCTAGAGGAACACCTTTGGAGGTTTTCTCCAAATTTGCCCTAAACCAGGACAGCTAAATATCTGAAAGCATGACATCTGCTGGAGAAACAACATAGCAAAGCACAAACAGTCCAGGAAGTTCCTGAAAAGCATTGATGACAACTTCCTGTCAGAGGTGGTGGAGGAACCAATGAAGAATAGTGTGCTGCTCAATCTTATACTAAGAAAGAGGGAAGGACTTGTTGGAGATGTGAAGGTTGGGGACAGCCTTGGCTGCAGTGACCACGAGATTGTGGAGTTCAGTATCAGGCAAAGAGGTAGCAGGGCTGTGACAGTGTTCACAGGGGTCTCAGGTTGAGGGAAGAGACAAGGATTTGACTCCATGTTTCAGAAGGCTTGATTTATTATTTTATGATATATATTACATTAAAACGATACTAAAAGAATAGAAGAAAGGATTTCCTCAGAAGGGTAGCTAAGAATAGAATAGAATGCAATGATAACAAAGGCTCTGTCTCGGACTCTCTGCCCGAGCCAGCTGGGCTGTAATTGGCCATTAATTAGAAACATCCACCATGGACCAATCAAAGATCCACCTGTTGCATTCCACAGCAGCAGATAATCAATGTTTACATTTTGTTCCTGAGGCCTCTCAGCTTCTCAGGAGGAAAAATCCTAAGGAAAGGATTTTTCATAAAAGATGTCTGTGACAAGGGCAGCATGTAAGATCACAACCGTGGACTTCAAGAGAGCTGATTTTAGCCTCCTCAGCAATTTGCGGAAAAAACTCTGCAACTCGTAAAAGTTGTAAAGTAGGTATGTATTTTTATTCAGCGCTGGGTACATGCAGGATCCCTCTTTAAATAACATGCCCACTCCTCGAGAGAGTCTAGACCCCCCTTTGTCCCCTAACCTGTTGCATATGCATTAAGTTTCATAATAGGTCTATGCATATTCATTTACTAGCCCTGCTTTGCATTACAATTAGGCCTTATCAGTCCTTGCAGAGAGCTCTCTGGTCATCCATTCCTCTCCCCAGTATCTTGGCAGCCTCAGTTTTGGTTTGCTTCTTCTTTCAAGGTCCAAGGAGCCTCTCCTATCTCCTTCCAGCTTGGAAGCTCACATTCCTTCCACCTTGTTTGGGGCAGTTTTGTGATCTACAGGCTTTTGCGAGCACAGCAAGTTAACAGACTAAACAAGTTAAAACAACACACTTCACCTATGCGAGCAAGCTACAGACTAAACAATTCAAAACAGCACACTTCATCTAAATCAGAAATTGATTTCTACCCCAAGTTAATTTCTAACCCCATGTCTCATTCCCCCCTTTTCTAGAAAATGAGTAAATTCTTTTACTTAATGCAAATCTCTATGATAATATGTATCCCTTAATGCTTTACAATGTACATTTGACAAGGAGGTTAACACTGCCACTTGCTGTAGTATTCTTTAATTCTAAATAAGTACTATAAAAAATAACCTTAAACTTAACTAATATCAGTAAAACTACAATGGGGTGACACAACATATTAAAAATCCTAGTTGCAGTTGACGACTATCTAAAGATTATATTTTACTAGTGATGATCTGCATCTTGTTTTAATCTTTGCAGAACTTGGCTTACCTCCTTTGTATTATCATGGACAGTAATTAGAGTTTTCTCTCTATTTTTCTGGATTTTCTTCAAAATTTTAAATAGGTCTTGGTGTTTAATTAATTGTCTTACTAATGTAAGGTCCATTCCAATAGGAGTAGGTGATAACCTTCGATACATTGCATAATTGGTTTTGATCAGCTGGTGAGATGTTACTGGTACTAAATATGAAAAATTATACTCGATCTTAATGAAATTACAAAAACAAAAATTAGAATGATGAAGCTACATCTTTGTTATCTATTTCTAAAAAAGTACAAGTAGTTCTTAAGCATACACAACCTTGGCTAGTATACACAAGCATAGTTTTCTGACTAGTGACTGGATGAATCTCGAAGTGGCAAATACCTTGTTCAGTATCAAGACACACATCTTGAGCATCAGTAGTATTATTTTCACAAATGAACCTTAGTTGCTCCCAGGTAACACAAGATTCTAAGTTTACTGTTTGCTACTTCTCATTCACTACTTGTGCCCATGCTCTAGGTTCTGAGGGGTAGAGTACTGTCCTCTCGTGTTTTAGTACTAGTTCAATGATGGGGTGGATAACAAACAGTGGTTTTACCTATAGTAAGCACAAAGGCAGTGGCTACATCAGAAGCAGGATCATAGTAAATATTTACTATAGTCTACTAAGACTGAAATTTTCTTTTAGAGTTAATCGCATTGTCTCAAACAACTTTTTGAATTTTACCTGGAAATTCACCTTTACCTCTTTCTCTGTTGTTGCTTGCACCTATAACTGTGCTTGTATACAACTGAAAGCTAAAGACACATTATCTTGAACCATACTAAGTGTATCTATTATTAACTTGTGGTCTTGGTCTCCAACCTTTTCCCATTTTGGTAACACTTTTGAAACTTGCCACTGGCTAGTTCTTAATGCTAATAAAGATGACTGTAGGGGCCATTTTAGTTTTGATAAATCACTTGCTGCAGTGGACAGCTTGTTCATTAATATTTCTGAATTGATTCCATTTTAAACTCTCAATCTTGTCTCTAATATCCTACTTAAATCTCTTCTTGTTCTGCTTCTGAGGTGTACTTGTCTTTGTAACCATGTTGTCTAGCCCTTGAAGGATGTCTTTAGGAAAGAGGAGCAGGCTGGTTGGATTTCTGATATGTTGATTTGCATTAGCAATTCAACACATTTGAGAGACTACTCTGGATTAAACAACAGTTGCTGTTGGCTCATATTCCTCACTACGTATGGGCTTACTTCATAGACTTGAGGTTCAAGTTTAGTTTGGGTTTGGGCTGCTTGAGTACTGGCATAAGTTGTATGAGGCTTTGCTGTTGCAAGAGGTGCAGCATCTATTTTAAATTTAAATGAGAGCTTGATAGCATCATGAGCCTAAAGACAAGTCACCTCTACAGGCTGTACTAATGTGAAATTATACCAACAGCCTGATTCACTTGGGCTATAACGAACCTCACGGTGCTTGTATGTAGGAAAGGCAGAAACACTAATTTGATTTGGTTTCTTATGAGTAGTCTCAGTAATCATCCAACATCTTACTCTGATCTCTTCTCCTAAAATCCCTTGAAGTGACTATAGTCTCCGTTTTCGCTACTCTTGCTTCTCATATATTTGGTTTCTGTGCATGACCACAGTTGACAGGTTTAAATTTTTTATATCAGAATGTTTTCTCATGGATCTAGTGTACTGAATAAAAGCTTGGGACTAAGGCCATTTAGCATTGATCTGGATAGAGGTACCCTCTAATTCTAGGATTTTAATTGCAATTACACACAAAACAATTCTCTTAAATAAACTCTTGCAAATAAAGCTATGAACTATTCTTGGCCACAATATACTCATTTTGCTCGAGTAAGTTTTAATTTCAATTCATCGTTTCTTGGTGTCACTCTCTAAGTGTCTTCTGTTTCTGGGGCTTTCTTCATTCAAGAGTGGTGGATCTAGGCGCCTTGCTCCTTGATCTTAATCGCAGTGAAAGTAGTAAGAAGCACCTGGATGTTACCGGATAGCTAGCTACTAAGCCCTGGGATTGACTGACAGGGGCTTCTTCCAATCAGATGTCATATGAAGCTGCAAGCATTTCACTGGCCAGATCCCGAGGGGGTGTGGAGTTTAGACCAATGAGAATATCCAGACCAGGTCTTTCAAAAGTCTTTATAAATGGTAGCCTACGGAATAAACTTCCTCTGTGCCACACGAATATCTGGAGGTGAGGTGTCTCTGTCTCCTTGCCCCTTCCCCCCCCCACATGAGCAACATAACACCTAGAATGGCCCTTCCCACTGCGGTTCTAAAGGCTTTTCTGTAAGAGATTGAATTGCAGAAAAGGAAACAAACTCCACAACTTTTGTTAAAGTTGTAAAGTCAGTATGTTTATTACAGCGCTGGACGCATGTGGGGATAGCTCCCCTTAAAAGGACACGCGTACCTCTGGGAACTCCAGATCTCTTTTTCTTTTCTTTACTAATCCATATGCATGGTTCATAAATATTCATTTTACTGATTTCGCATTACACTTGCAGCTAGTTTTTTTTTTTATCATTAAGTACAGAAAGAACTCCTGGGTCACCCTGCCCTGCCTCCCGCAGCCTCTCTGTCTGCCTCTCCTTATCTCTCTCCTTTGGATGAAGCAGTTTCTTCGAACATAGGGTTTTTTTGCGAGAACAGGCAGTCAGACTAAACAGCTATGTTCACAAGCTACAGACTTAGTTCAAAGATGTACTCTACCTAAATCGGAATGGATTTCTACTCTAGATAATTTCTACTCTGTCTCAAGACTTAACATATACATAATCTCTAGGCTATATGTTATGTATTGGTCTATTCAGTCCCCCTGCTCCAAGTTCCAGCTACATGTTTTTCAATTTCCTTGAGTTGTTTACTTAAAGCTACTATGTATGTGGCTAATGTCACTTCTCCAATGTGGGTAGACATTGACATTCCCTTTTGCACCCTATATGGTCTTCCATAAAGCATTTCAAAGGGACTCAACTTTTTTTTGGCTCTAGGTTTAATCTGAATCTGCAACAGTGCCAGTGGAAGAGCTTGGGGCCAGGGTAAATTTGCTTCTTGCCCCAGCCTTACAATTTGCTGCTTTATCAAATGATTCATTTTCTCTACTTGGCCACTCGATTGGAGGTGGTATGGGGTATGAAGTTCCCAATCTATGCCTAGGTGGTTGCTAATCTGCTGCACTATTTTTGAAATAAAATGTGATCCTCTGTCTGAAGATATTGTGGCTGGAACTCTGAAGCGTGGAATTATTTCTTGTAACAATATTTTGGTTACTTCCCGAGCTTTGGCAGTCTTAGCAGGAAAGGCTTCTGGCTACCCTTAAAATGTATCTGTCAATACCAATAAATAGCAATACCCCCCTTTTCTTGGGAGTTCTGTAAAGTCAATTTGCCACTGCTGCCCGAGCCTAGTTAATAGTAGTCCACTCTTCTTTGTCATATATCTCTTCCTGATCTTGGATTAACTTTCTGTCTTTTTTAGTATATTCTGGCTTACTTTTAAGAGAAATTTGTCCATTTGGAATTGGGGTTGTCTCAGTGGGAATCTCACCTTTTGCTGCTTCTTTTGCCTCTCTTTCCGCTAGCTCATTTCTTTATTCCAATTCTGAGTTCACTTTCTGGTGTGCCTTAATGTGTATAATTGCTACTTTCTCAGGCAGCTGAACTGCTTCTAATAGTCGGATTATCTCTTGTGCGTGTTTAATGTTTTTCCCTTGTGAGGTCAGCAGTCCTCTCTCTCTCTCTAAATGGCTCGATGTGCATGCACAACCCTAAATCAACCCTAAATGCATATCTCGAGTCTGTGTATATGTTTATTTTCTTATTTTCTGCTATTTCTAAGGCACTAATCATAGTAATTATCTCGGCCTTTTGTGCAGAGGTCCCTGTTGGCAAGGGTCTAGATTCTATTACTTCTCTGCAGGTAGTGACCGCATACCCAGCATGTCGTTTTCCACTGACGATGTAGCTGCTCCCATCAGTGAACCAGGTCCCTGCATTGTCAAAAAGAGTGTCCTTTACGTCTGGGTGGCTGGAGTAAGTAGCTTCAATAGTCTCCAGGCAGTCATGGTGTCCTGCTTCTCCTTGGGTTCTGCTGAGAAAAGAAGCTGGACTGATAATATTAGTTACCGCTATTTAGACATCATCTTGTTCTACCATGATGGCTTGGTATTTCAAAAACCTTTGTGGTGAAAGCTAGTGCTTGCCTTTTACTTCTAGTACTGCAGACACTGTATGTGACACTAGCACAGTCATTTTTTTGTCTTAGGGTAAATTTGCATGCTTCTTGGATATTTAGCACAACTGCTGCCACAGCTCTGAGGTAACCTGGCCATCCTTTGGCTGTTGCATCTAGTTGCTTGGAAAAGTAGGCAACTGCCCTTCAATATGAACCCAAATCTTGAGCCAATATTCCCAAGGTAATCCCTTGTTTCTCATGGAAAAATAGAAAGAATGGTTTACTCATGTCTGGAAGTCTCAAAGCTAGAGCTGACATGAGGGCACTCTTTAGCTGATGAAAGGCTTGTGTGGCCTCCTTTGTCCACTGGAAATCTCTATTTCTATTAGCAATAAGAGCATATATGTGTTTTACAAGCAGCCTATAGTTATAAATCCATAGCTGGCACTACCTTGTCATTCTTAGAAAGACTCGGAGTTCCATTATTTTTTGAGGTTTTGGGGTTTGGCATATCGCTACCTTGTGATCTTGCCTTAAAGTCTGTTGTCTAGCACTAATTTCGTATCTCAGGTAGATTACCTTCTGTTTCACTATCTGTGCCCTTTTTTTGATACTCTTTATCTTTAGAGTCTTAGGAAATTTAAAAGGTTTATAGTCTAGGCCACACACACTTCTTTCATCTGTGTGGTTATTAAAATATCATCCACATACTGCAATAGCCTTCCTTCTTCCAGTGGAGCTTCCTAGGACTCTAGGTCTTTTGTAAGTTGTTCTCCAAACAGAGTGGGAGAATTTTTAAAACCTTGATTCAATACAGTCCAGGTGAGCTGAGTTTTGTGCCCATTTTTAGGGTTTTCCCATCCAAATGCAAAGATTTTCTGGTTGGCTTCATGGATGGGGAGGCAAAAGAAGGCATCTTTTAGATCTAAAATGGTAAACCAGGTTAGCTCAGGCGTTAAGTGGATTAGCAAAGTATATGTATTTGCCACTACAGGATATAAATCCTCTGTTATCTTTTAGACAACCCTTAAATCTTGTACTATTCTATTTGACTCATTAGGCTTTCAAACAGGTAAAATGGGAGTATTGAAATTAGATTGGCATTCCTTTAGCAATCCTAACTGCAAAAAGTTCTCTGTTATCAGGCTGATCCCTTCCTTGTCTTCTTTTTTCAGGAGGTACTGTTTGATTTTAACTGGTTGTTTCCCTTCTTTAAGTTTGATAACGATGGGAGGGGCATTTTTCACCCTCCCTGGTACATTGGAGGCTCATACTCTAGGAGACACTTGGCTCAATATCTTTTCACTAATTTCTTCTTCGGGTTCAATAGTTGTCAGTATTAAACTTAACACCTCTATGTACTTTTGATCATTTACCTCTAGAGTAACCTCTCCATTCTTGAATGTGATGGTTGCTTGTAATTGTTCCAATAAGTCTCTCCCTAAAAGCGCTTTTGGCAAATTGGACAGGTATAAAAACTTGTGGATGCCCCACTGTTTCCCCAGTCTATATTTTAGAGGTTTGCAAAAATATGCCATTTCAGATTGGCCAGTTGCCCCCTGCACCACAACATAATCATTCCCCACAGGCACTAAAGCTTTATTTAAAACTGAATATGTTGCTCTTGCGTCAACCAAAAATTTCATCTTCTTCTCCTCTTCTCTCATCCTCATTGTAATAACTAGTGGATCTTCTGGGGTAGAGTCTCTTGGTCTTCCTCAGTCATCCTGCACATGAGTGACCACCACCCTCTTCTCCTGACGGTCACCTCGTCTCTGCTCTGGGTATTGGTTTTTCTAGTGACTGGTGTGAAAAATGCATATTATATGATTGGCTCTTCGCAAATATTAAAATGAATACTATATGTGTTATTTTGGAAAGTTATGCTGTATTAATCTCTTTTAAGTAGTGTGGTAAATATAGTTTTTAGGCTACAGCATAATATTAAAATAGAAACTATGTGATGTAAAATACTTTTTGTAACTAGCTCAAGGAATGGATAAGATAGTCAAGAAATTCTTCACATAGAGATAACAGCAACAGGAAAATAAAATCCCAAAGAGAAGAATTATTGCCTCCTTATTGGGACAAACCAGACTTTGAGGGACCAAGAGATTAATTTACAAGATGAAGGGGGAAAGTTGACATTAAGCAGAAACACCCTTAGTTTGAAAAGAATGTTTGAATCATGTATGAGATATATGAATATGCAATAGGCTATCGCTTTTAAGGGTTAATCCTTTGTTACCAAAACGTGCTTTTGTAGCAGAGAGCAAAGGCACCCGGACATCCATAATTCTTTGCTTTTTATTGTCTCTTATTGTCCTAACTTTGATTGTCCAAATTCTTATTGTCCTAATTGTTATTACTATTTTTATTATTTTCAATACTATTAAACTTCTAAAATTTTAACACAAGTAAATGGCATTTTTCACACTGGTCTTCCTGCAAATTGCATGCTGGTCTCTGCCCAACTGAGGTGGACCCTGCTTGTGTTTCTCTTGCTTTTCCTCCTGTACCACTACCACTAGCTTTTTCACTCCCCATTTGTATCTTTCTTCTCGGTTACTAAATACTCTTCATGCCTCTTTAAGCAAGGCCTCAAGGTTTCTCCCTTCCAGCCCTCAGATTTTCTGAAGCTTACGCCTGATATCTCTAGTAAACTGTCCTAAAAATGAATTAACTAGCTGATTCATTCCTATCTCAGACCATGGATCTAATGATGTATGGCCATGCATAGCATCCCTCAGACACTCTAGAAACTTAGACGGAGTCTTGGAAGGTCCCTGCTTAATAGAATATAGGGCAGACCAATTTATGGTCTTAGGAATAGCTCTCTCCACTTTTGTTGTTATCTAATCTTGAAAATTTGCTAATTTCTTTCATTTTGTTGATACATTTGGATCACATTTTGGGTCTTGGAGAGGAAAAATTCTCTTACATCTAATCGCCTGCTTTTACAGTGATCTTCTGCCAAAGTCCCAGCTGTTTTCAAGATCAACTGATTTTCCATTTCAGTGAAAGCATCCAGTAATAACTGGATGTCTCCCCAATCTGGCTTGTGTTGTTTGATAACATTTCGTAAACGTTTGGCAGTAAGTATTGGATTGATGAGATAATTTTTAGCAATCCTTTCCCATGCCTCTAGATCAAGGGTGGAGAATGGTACGTTAATCATTAGTCTCCCTCCTTCTGGTCCCACTGCCTCTCACAGAGGGGCCTGTAACATTGCTTGCCTCTTGGTTCTGGACGAAACCGGACTGCAAGAAGGGGAGTAGGTTTGAGCAGATGTGCCTTCCAAGCCTGTGTCCTCTTTTTTAGGAAAGTCCACCTCATCCTCATTCTCCCATCTCCTGGGAGGAGCTTTCAGCAAATCTATTGTTTCTTGTTCTTGAGCTGCAGCATGATAAACCTTATCTGATATGGTATATCACTGTCCTATACTACATGCTGAGCAACCTCACTTAATTTGCCCTCTCTTGGCTTTGTTTTCCTTCTCAAAGGCTAATACCAGTGGGTCTGAGAGAGCTCTGAGTCCACAGTCCCTCTGCCATTCTGGATGATTTTGTAAGGCAAAAAACATATCGGCGTAAGAGACCTCATCCTACTTCCCTTCCCATATTAAAAACAGCATTAACTGCAATAAGGTGTTATAATCTAAAGTTCCAGCAGGTGGCCACTTTGCTCCATCTTCCAGCCTGTATAATGGCCACTACCGCATGCAGTACTGGATTAAATCTTTCTTGTTCTCAGATCCGCCCCTACTGGCGACTTCTTTCCAGTGGGTTAAGATATACCCTAAAGGGTTAGCTTGGGGAACTTCTTTGCTCTGGTTAGTTCCCATAATCTCTTTCTCCTTGTCCTATCGCGCTTCCACCCAAACCTCTCTTTACAAAGCCTCACAGTCCTTTCCCAATTCTCTTCCCACAGTCAACCCCAGGTTACAGGTACCAGATGTGATTTTCCACACACAACCTTTAAAACCTGAGGTTCAAAATTGGCTTGATTAGGAAACCTCAATCCACATTTAGGGCATATGCCCCTCTTCCTACTGGAACAGCAATACCAACGCCTCTCACAAACTCCGCACTGCAATAGTACCCATGCAGGGTGCTAGCCTCTCGATGTGCCCAAGGCTCCTAAGAATTGCCTGCAAAGACAGGGTATTCCATTTACTTCTTCATGAATTTCTAAATTCTCTACAGTGGATTGTTCCCAATCCAGAGAAACAATATTACTAGCTGAAGTCCTGTAAAGCCCCTCTAAATAAACCCATTCATCCCCTCTATCTATCCAGTGATTTACTGGATTCACAAACTCCCAGGGGTCAAGCTCGAACCACTGAGGCAGTGGAATCTCCTCAGTTCATCTAGCCACGGTTAAAATATACATGATCTACTCAAACCCATTTAAAACCAATATGTGTCCTCACCCACACTTCTTTGCTTGCTCTGCTTCTCCCCAGCTGGGTCCCCACGAGATGCTATCTGCCCCCACAACCTCTTAGCCGGTGCACCCCAGCTGCCACCCTGGGCCTCACTCGGCCGCCTCAGTCGTGGGTAGAGTCTCCCCCCACACCATGGGTACATTCACTCACTTGCCCCCTCTTTTATATAACTGAGCCCACAAAGCCACTCACTCACACAATCACAAAAACCCACTAACATTAACCACAATGTCCGGACACCACAACCACACAATAGCAGTAAGTAGAATAGCAGCACTAAGATCCAGATTCACTTGACTCACCCCCAGAGCCGCTAGGGATCACACAGTCGAGCACTGAATCCCTTCACTAGCAGTTCCATCAGCAAGTGGACCCTTCCCCCTCCTGCCAGCCATGTTTGGCCGGTGGCTGTTTGCAAGCCCCGAACCTTTACTAACACAGGGACTGCGCTGTATGCCAGATGTCTCTGAGCAGCTTACCAGCAGACCTTTTGGCCAAAGCCCCTTTTTAAGCTTGGTACATACCATTTATCCACACACTAGCAGGCCATTGTCTGTCTCAACAGGTGGGGCGAGCCAAGATGCAGAGCTCCTCCAGGGAAAGTCCCCCGGGGTGTGCCTTTGGAGGTTCACCTCCCCACTCTCCTTTTGTGGGAGACAGAGACAATCTCCTGGCTGGCTCACCAGAAAAATGATTTATGGAAAAAACTTCACAACTCTTAAAAGTCGTGAAGTAGGTATGTATTTTTATTCAGCACCAGGCGCATGCAGGATTGCTCCTAAAAGAACATGCACTCCTTGAGAGTCCAGATCCCCCTTTGTCCCCTAACCTGTTGCATATGCATTAATTGTCGTAATGGGTCCATGCATATTCATTTAGTAGCCCTGCTTCACATTACAATTAGGCCTTATCTGTCCTTGTGCAGACAGCTCTCTGGTCTGAACTCTCCTCAGTATCTTGGCAGCCTCAGTTTTGGTTTGCTTCTTCTTTCAAGGTCCAAGGGGCCTCTCCTATCTCCTTCCAGCTTGGAAGCTCACATTCCTTCCACTTTTTTGGGGCAGTTTTGTGAGCTACAGGCTTTTGCGAGCACAGGAAGTCAACAGACTAAACAAGCTAAAACAACACACTTCATCTATGTGAGCAAGCTACAGACTAAACAATTCAAAACAGAACACTTCCTCTAAATTCGAAATTGATTTCTACCACAAGTTAATTTCTAACCCCATGTATCATCAGGGATCTTCTTGGAAGAATCCAATGGGAAGGGACATGGCAGGGAAGGGAGGTCCAAGAGAGCTGGTCACTATTCACAGAATTCACAGAATGACTAGGTTGGAAGAGACCTTAAAGATCATTGAGTCCAACCCATGCCCTAACACCTCAACTAAACCATGGCACCAAGTGCCATATCCAGTCTTTTTTTAAACACATCCAGCGATGGTGACTCCACCACCTCCCTGGGCAGGCCATTCCAGTACTTTATCACTCTTTCAGTTAAAACATTTTCCTAATATCCAACATATATTTCTCTTGACACAGCCTGAGACTGTCACCCTGGTTTTTTAAGATTTTCTAAGCCTTCCGATGTTGACATTCTTGTAGTGAACTTTCTCACACATTTTCTGTAAATAACTTATTGTTTTGCATTCCTTTATAGAAGAGAGTTGATAAACTGTTAGTTTGACCAGTGTCATTGGAGAAGTGTCACTGTCACCCTCCAATGCGCTGTCACTTTTAGAAAACTATAAATGTTAGAGTCAGAAAATAAACTTCCCTTTTTTCCTCACCTTGAGAACAGTAGTGTGTGCTTGTGTTCTTTCGTGTCCTATAGTGTAGAGAGCTTTTTGGATAATTGGTTAGCTGAGAAAGGCCACTTCGATGTGATACCGATGGATAAGGATAGGGGAAACAAGCTGGGGATTATGTAACCGGTGTCCAATCACTGACAAAGGTCATAGTGACCTTCGCTGAAACGGGAAGACGAGGGAGAAAATCGCTTGCCAGAAAATGTAGATATCCTAGGTAGAGAAGCTAGAAGAATGCAAACATAGAAACAAAATAATCATTAGAGCATAGAAGTAGGTGTGGTTGATCTAAGTGTGCTTTAGCCAATAATGAGCTCAGCTTTTGCAATATGTATAAGCTTCATTAACACCAATATAAATATGTGTGAGCTTTCAATAAACTTCGGGATTTGCCATTCACGCATATTGTGTGAAGCATTTCTTCCGCCGTTCACGACACTATAGTGACACTGAGACTGTCCCCTCTGGTTCTGTCAGTTGCTGCCTGGTGAAAGAGACCAACCTCCACCTGACTAAAACCACCTTTTAGGAAGTTGTAGAAAGTGATAAGGTGTCTCGGTTTGGAAAGACAGGAGTCTGCTAAGGAAGGCAGGAGCCTCCCCTGAAATGGAGAATGTAAATCCTCCCCACCCCTCCGAATTGCTATAAATTTTAAATTAAGGGGCTCTCAGGCAAAAAATATGGGAGCAGGAAATAACAGTTCTTTAATAGGGACGAAAAAATAAAAGGATAAAATAAGTGTACTGCACGCCCCTCCAGGTGAAAGCAAACAGGCCTGCATTCTGCTGCCAGAAGAATGGAGAAAAACGCGTTAGCAATGTCAACAGTGGTGTACCACTTTGCTGCCTTGGACGCCAGCTCGTACTGGAGTTCCAGCATGTCTGGCACAGCAGCGCTCAGCAGTGGAGTCACTTCATTCAAGCCACGATAGTCCACAGTCAATCTCCATTCTTTGTCAGACTTGCGCACAGGCCAGATGGAGCTGTTGAAGGGTGAGTGGGTTTTGCTGACCACCCCTTGGCTCTCCAGCTCACGGATCATTTTGTGGATGGGGATCACGGCATCTCGATTTGTCTGATACTGTCAGCGGTGCACTGTTGAGGTGGCAATCAGCACTTGTTGCTCTTCCACCTTCAGGAGACCTACTGCAGATGTCCTTTCTGATAGTCCAGGCAAAATGTTCAACTGCTTAATATTTTCTGCCTCTACAGTAGCTATGCCAAAAGCCCATCTGAGTCCCATTGGGTCTTTGTAATAGCTGTTCTGGAGAAAATCTATGCCCAGAATACACAGGGCCTCTGGGCCAGTCACAATAGAATGTTTTTTCCACTCTTTCTCAGTCAGGCTCACCTCGGCTTCCAACAGGGTCAATTGCTGTGATCCCCCCGTCACCCCGGCAATGGAAACAGGTTCCGCCCCCACATGTCCCGATGGTATTAGGGTACACTGCGCACCAGTATCAACTAAGGCATCATACTTTTGTGGTTCTGATGTGCCAGGCCATTGGATCCACACCGTCCACAAAATCCGGTTTTCCCGTGCCTCTCCCTGGCTAGAGGCAGGGCCCCTCTAACCCTGGTTATTATTTCTTTCCTGGGCATACATGGTAGAGGTACCTTCCAAGGGATCTGACAGATCATACTTAGCAGCTCGGTCATGGGAGGTTGAGGCTACCTTCACTTTACTGGAGTTCCCTCGATTAGCGTTTCCCTCCTTGAGTCGACACACCCGTGCTGCCAGGACAGAAGTGGGTTTTCCATCCCACCTTCCCATGTCTTCCCCATGGTCACGCAGAAAGAACCACAGGTCAGCCCATGGGGTGTACCCTCTCTCTCTAGCTAGGGAACATTGGGCTCTGACTTTGGGGCCTGTGACTTGCACTGGTGCAATGTGGGAACTGTTCCTCCTCGCCTCCTCCCTCATCTCCTCTCTGAGTTCTTGGACCACGGCAGAGACATGAGCCTGCATCGGGCCATTGATCATACTTTCATAATTCCTAAGCTTGTTGGCAACAGAATCCACTGTCTCTCGGTTGGTATCAGCATTAATTGTTGCAATGAAGGTGGTGTATTGACATGGCCCTAGCTTTGCCAGGGTCTACAACATCTGCCTTGTGCACCTGACCTTGTCGGGGTCATTATTATGCAGTCCGTCTCTCTCAAAGAGTACTTCCAACACTGCCACTTCTCTCAGCTGTTGGATCACTTCCTCAAGGGTCTTCTATTGCATTCTATGGTGGTGCTCCTGCATTCTTTCCCTGTGGACAAACCTCTCTCTGACACTTATTAAAAGCTGGTCTCAGAGGGAGAGGGACCATGGCTCCCTTACAAAAATCTGATTCATACCTGAGTCCTGGGTCAAGGGTCCCAGATTCCTTGCCTCACCACCATCCAGCTGGACACCTGTACCGATAAGATCCCAGACCCAAAGTAGCCAGGTTGTATAAGCCTCACGTCCCCGTCGTACAATGTCTTTGTGCAGATTACAGAGACTTTCGTACGTCAGGGACTCAGCGATGATCTCAACCTTTGGCTCCCCTGTGGTTTGTGAGGGCCCTCCCCTGTCTGGGTGCTGTTTTCATCTTAGATCTCCTTGTTTCTACAGGGGCAACTGTTGCTGGCTGTGACTGCCTTTGCAGTTCAGTCGGAACCTGGACAGTTGTAACATCTGTGGGTTCCGCTGCTGCACTATTAGACTCTCCCTCTTCAAGGCAGGGGGAGGGCTTCTCACCAGCTGGGGAAGCGTATTCCTTCAGCATCCAGCCTATCTCCTTCATCAGACCCTCCACCCAATCTGGGTAGTTCACGTCTGGGGTGGGCTGTGGGGTATGGTCAGGCTCTGGGGCAGCAGTATCCCTAGGCTCTGGTGGCATGTTAGGTTCTGGGGTAGGTGTCAGGGTAGTTATCCAGGTTAGTCTCCCCTTCTCTCTAAATGCTAAATAGAGCAGGCCTATCAGCAACACCAGCCACTGTATGATATCATTAGTATTTAGAGTGGATCTGAACCCTTCAAAAACTGGTTGGGCAGACGCAAAGAGATGGTTAAAGGGTTGGGAGAAAATTTCCCCCGGTGTCATTTCCTTACAACAAGTGCCATTATTAAAGTAACCCCAAAAACATACAGTTAGTGTGTGATAGCTGGGAATCCATGTGCCCACTTTCCAGAGGAAGTTAAAAATCCATGAATTCCTCACCTTATTCACCCATAAAACAAACCGGATAATAGCCACAGTAGCCTTGGTTATAGGACCCATGTTTAGATAAGGGCCTACAAATGGGAGAAATATAGCCATGATCACGTGCCACCCAAACCAGGGTAAGCTAGACCACATGGTGTCGCTTATCAAGGTTTCTATAGCCGCACACAAAAAATTATATTACTCAAGAACTGTTATTCCCTTTTTGTTTCTGTGCCCTTGAGCCCCAAATTGGGCGCCAAAATCTATCTTGGTTTGGAAAGACAGGAGTCTGCTAAGGAAGGCAGGAGCCTCCCCTGAAATGGAGAATATAAACCCTCCCCACCCCTCTAAATTGCTATAAATTTTAAATTAAGGGGCTCTCAGGCAAAAAATATGGGAGCAGGAAATAACAGTTCTTTAAATAGGGAAGAAAAAATAAAATGATAAAATAAACAATGCAGTACGCTAAAACAACACTGACAGAGTCAGAACTCAACGTGACACCCTGTTGGTGAGAGTGTTGGTAGCAGTCCAATTGGTAATGTGGCTGCAGTCCTCCTGGAGTGTCAGGTGTGGTTCTGTTGGAGCAGGGGGTCCTGTAGAAAAGGGTGTAGTTTTCCTCTGAAGATCCAGTGGAAGAAGAGGCAGCTGCTGTTCCTCTGGGAAATCCAGTGGAGAAGCCATGCTGGTGTTTCAGAACCTCCAGATTATATTGGGGTAGCAATGCTTGGCCCCTCCCTCTGGGTGGAGTATCTCACAATGGGATGCTATAGTTCTTATCAGTCATGCAGTGACATTCAATAGTCTGTTATCAGCAGATATCCCCTCCCGAGGGAGGAGTGATTGTGGTCACTCAGAGAGAGAGATAAGGCAAACTGCCCACTTGACAAAAGACAACTGCCATAGAGATGGTAATAGAATACGTCTTGCCTTGCAATCTAGAACATAAGGTCACCTCTGAGTCTTGTTTTCTCCAGGCTAAACAACCTCCACTCCCTCAGTTGTTCCTCATAGGGCTTGTGTTCCAAGGCCCTCACCAGCCTTGTTGCCCTCCTCTGGACGTGCTCAGGTGTCTCAACATCCTTCCTAAAGTGAGGGGTCCAGAACTGGGCACAGTACTCTAGGTGTGGCCTCACCAGTGCCAAGGGGAAGAATGACCTCCCTGGTCCTGCTGGCCACACTATTTCTGATACAGGCCAGGATGCCGTTGCCCTTCTTGGCCACTACAGCACACTGCTGGCTCAAGTTCAGTCAACTGTTGACCAGTACCCCTAGGTCCCTTTCTGCCTGGGCACTGTCCAGCCACACCATCCCCAGCCTATAGTGCTGCAGGGGGTTATTGTGGCCAAAATGCAGGACTCAGCACTTGGATTTATTAAACTTCATCCTATTGGACTTTGCCCATCCATCCAACTGTTCCAAGTCTCTCTGCAGAGCCCTTCTCCCTTCCAATAGATTGACACATGCTCCCAGCTTAGTGTCATCAGAAAATTTACTAATGAAAGACTCAATACCCTCATCCATGTCATCAATAAAGATATTGAACAGAAGAGGCCCCAGCACAGATCCCTGAGGGACACCACTGGTAACTGGCCACCAGCCAGATGCAGTACTGTTCACCACCACTCTCTGGGCCCAGCTATCCAGCCAGTTCTTAACCCAGCAAAGAGTACTCCTGTCCAAGCTTGGGCTGCCAGCTTTTCCAGGAGTATGATGTAGGAGACTGTCTTGGATTGAAAAGACAGGTGTTTGCTAAGGAAGGCAGAAGCCTCCCCTGAAATGGAAAATGTAAACCCCTTCCCTCCAAATTATTATAATTTTGAAATTAAAAGGATCTCAGGCAAAGATATGGGAATAGGAATAACACTTCTTTACTAGGAAAAACTAAAAAAATGCAAATGTAATAGTACAAACATCAACAAAAAACCACTGACAGAGTCAGAATACAACCTGACACCCTGTGGGTCAGGGTGTTGGTAGCACTCTGATTGGATGGTGGCTTCAGTCCTCTTGCAGTGACAGGTGTGGTTCTGTTGGAGCAGTGATCCTGTAGAAGGGTAGAGTTTTCCTCTGGTGGTGGTGTAGATGGGCCTGGTCTTCCCCTGGGAATCCAGTGGAGAAGACAGCTACTCCTCTGGGAATCCAGTGGGAAAAAAGGCTGCCCTGTGTGGCTGCATTTCTCTTCACAAAAAAAAGCAAGGCACAACTTCCCAAGGATATTTCTGGGAATCACTGTGAGGAACCTTAGAGAAAGAAAAAACAATTCTTATGCAATTGCTGCGCCTCTTGTTGTTCACAAGTGGAATGCATTGTGGAAGATTGTTTACCTGAAGGGAATTGGTAATTGGATTCTGGTGTGAGTGTTTTGATTCATTGACTAATTGAATCCACATGTGTGCGTCAGGACTGTCAGCTGACAGTCACGAGATTCTGGGCAGTTGAGTAGAGTTGAGTGCTTGTGCAGATTCAGTGTAATACAATATAGAATAATATAGTATAATAAAGTAATTAATTGGCCTTCTGATATCAATGGAGTCAGATGC
Organism: Molothrus ater; assembly: GCF_012460135.2. Taxonomy (NCBI): domain Eukaryota; kingdom Metazoa; phylum Chordata; class Aves; order Passeriformes; family Icteridae; genus Molothrus; species Molothrus ater. The sequence continues at coordinate 6,237,991 of NC_050510.2, forward strand.
ATCATTTCTTCCCTTCATCGGGGTTGGCTTGATTTCCGATAGCCCTGGTGTCCTAAAATCTCAGATTATATCCAGGATGGAATGCTTGGCTCCTCCCCCTGGGCAGAGCATCTCACAATGGGATGCTGTAATTTTTATCAGTCATGCAGTGACACTCAATGGTCCATTAACAGCAGATGTCTCCCCGGAGGGAGGATTGGTTTGTGGAAGAGATAAAGAAAACTGCCCAATTAACAGAAGATAACTGCCTGTGGCGGGTTTGGTGCTGGCCAATCACCAATACACTCACTTACTGCTGTGAGATAGAATCAGGAGAAAGGCAAAGTAGGCTCAAAACTTTAAGAGTATAAAGAAGATTTTTTTAAAAGTAACTAGAAGGAAAAAAAGTAGTAAGAATCAAAACAAACCCTCCAGAACACTTCTCCTCCCCCCACAATCTTTTCTTTCCCACTGACAATGTAAAGAAACCACACCCAAGATTTCCAGTCAGTTTACCACCTCTAAAATAGTCTTTCTTCAGTTCACTGAGGGAGAGAAGTCCCTTTTGTTAAGGTTATGGAGACTTCTCCACAAGAGGAAAAACAGTTCTCTCGTGGTTCTCAATTTCATCACGAGTAGCAGCTGCCCAGGGAACCCTGCCATCATGAAATCCTTCCCATTTTCACAAGCCTTCCCACAGCTTGTCGATGGGCCATGTTGACTTATGGGGTATTGTTTTAAAGATGAGCTGTTCAAAGGCAAATGTTCTCATTATCTATTTCTAAAATCATCTTCATCCCTGGGAACAGAAATCTTCTTCTCCTGAAAGCACAGGACTACTCTTCTCTCTTCCTCTGTTCAAACTTCTCATGGGATCACAGCTATTTCAACATCTGCTTTACTTAGCATGGAGGCTTTTGCTTGATATCAATTTGAACACTTTCATCTCCCCATAGTTTCCTGTGTTATAAGGAAAAAGTGTCCTTTCTCCATAGCTTACAAGAGGATTTCAGCTCCAAAAACAAGGCATCTCCTCCCCCTCCCATCTGGGACTTCTTCCTCACTGACCTCGATGTCTTCATGTTGTTCCTTTATGTACTTGCATCTTGTTACTTTCTCTCACTCGAGGGAGGATTGAAGCACTGAAAGGGTTAACATCACACCTGAGGCCTACCTGACCTGCCGGTAACTTGTGGCAGGAAGCTACAACTTGTGGTGGGGAGCTACGGCTGAGCGGCCTCATGGTTGGTCTTTGCTTTTCTGCATGGGCTGCAGGGGTGTCTGGTCTCAGCCATGCTGGAGGAGGGGGATTTGATGATAAGATCTTCACAGCCGCGGCCAGACCTGCTCCCGCCCAGGATCTGCAGCCTCCCCTGCCTTCCTACCCAGCAGCTGCTGGAGCCCAGCCTGGCCAGACTGGAGCGGATGGGGGAGGGGGGGGGCCAGGGAGGGGGAAGGGGCCCGGCCCGCAGCAGAACCGCCCAGCCTGGCCCATCAACCAGAAAGGAAAGAGAGAGCTCCCAGGTTTTCTCATCTTTAACATGTGTGTTTCACAGAGATGTGTCCAGCTTCTCAGTGGTTCGACAGACTGTCAGTTACACAAAAAGCTTTGCATCACTTCCCTGAATTTCTTCCCATTCCAAACCAGGACACTGCCACACCTCTAACAGATGGCAAATAGAATACACACATTATCTTGCAATCTAGGACGGAGACAGTTTCAAAGGCCTTGCTGAAGTCCAGGTACACAACATTCACAGGCATTCCTGTATCCACCAGGCGGTCACTTGGTCATAAAAGGAGATCAGGTTGGTCAAACACGACCTATCCCTCCTAAACCCATGCTGGCTGGGTCAGATACCCTGGCCATCCTGTAAGTTCCATGTGATGTCACTCAGTATAAACTGTTCCATAATCTTACCGAGTACTGAGATCAGGCTGACTGGTCTATAATTACTAGGATTCTCCTTCCCACCCTTTTTATGAATGGGTGTCATATTGGCCAGCTTCCAGTCATCTGGAACCTCACCAGTGAGCCAAGACTGTTGGTAAATGATGGAGAGCGGTTTCACAAGCTCATCTGCCAGCTCCCTCATCACCCTGGGATGGATCCCGTCTGGTCCCATAGATTTATGAATATCCAAGCATCTCAGCAGTTCTCCGACTGCCTCCTCTTGGATAACGGGGGGACCATTCTGCTCCCTGATACCATCTACCAACCCAAGAGGACAGTTGGCCTGAAAGCAAGTTGCCTTCCCACTAAAAACTGAGGCAAAGAAGGCCTTAAGCACCTCTGCCTTCTCCTCATCTGCAGTTACTAAGTTCCCTCTTACATCTAATAAAGAACAAAGGCTGGTCTTACCCTTCCTTTTACCATTAATATATTTGTAAAAACATATTTTATTATCCTTTACAAAAGTCACCATTTTAAGTTCAAACTGAGCTTTGGCCTCCCTATTTTTTTTCCTACATGTTCTAGCAGCCCCCTTGAATACTTCCTGAGAGACCTGACCCTCCTTCCAAAGATGATACATCCTCTTTTTATTCCTAAGTTCCTCCTTGTCCATCCCAGCATTTTCAAGCACCACTTCCTCCAGGGTCAAGAGCAACGCATCCCAATGAGTAAGAAATTGGGCACAGGGGGGCAAGAGACCTACATGGATGAATAAAGAACTCCTGTCATTATTCAAGCATAAGCAGGAGACAGACAAGATAGAAGTAGGGTCAGACCTCTTGGAATAAATATAGAGAGGTTGTCGGAGTAAGTAGAAATGAGAAAAGGAAGACCAAGGCCTATCTGGAATTAAATCTGGCCATGGATGTTAAAAACAACAAGAAGAGTTCCTTCAAATACAATAACAAAAGGAAAACTAAGGATAATATGGACCCGTTACTAAATCCGCAGGGACCCTGGTGACAGAGGACTCAAAGAAGGCAGTTATTGAACAACGCCTTTGTATTGGTCTGCACCTACAAGACCAGCCCTCAGGGATCTCTGACCCAGGAGACCCGGGTAAAGGAATGGTGGGAGGAGGACATTCCCTTGGTCAAGGAGGATTGGGTCAGAGAATACCTAGGCAAACTTGTCATCCACAAGTCCATGGGCCCTGACAGGATGCATCCAGGAGTGCTGAGAGAGCTGGCAGACACCATAGCAAGGCCACTCAAGATCATCTTTGAAAGGTCATGGAGATCAGGAGAGGTGCCTAAGGATTAGAAGAAAGTAAATGTCACCCTGGTCTTCAAAAAGGGCAAGAAGGAGGACCCAGGGAGCTACCAGCCAGTCAGCCTCACCTCAATCCCTGGGAAGGGGATGGACCCCTCATTCTGGAGGCCATCTCTACCCATATGGAGGACAAGAAGGTGATCTGGAGCAGTCATCATGGATTCACTAAAGGGAAATCATGTTTGACCAGCCTGATTGCCTTCTACAATGAAACAACTACCTGAATGGATGAGGGGAGAGCCGTGGATATTGTCTACCTGGACTTCAGCAAGGCTTTTGACACTGTCTCTCACATCTTCATAGGCAAGCTCTGGAAGTGTGGACTGGATCAGTGGACAGTGAAGTGGGTTGAGAACTGGCTGAGTGGCAGATCCCAGAGGGTCATGATCAGTGGCACAGGGTTGGAGGCCTGTCACTAGTGGTGTCCCCCAGGGTTCAATACTGGGCCCAGTATTGTTTAACTTATTAATGAATGACTTGGACAAAGGGGCAGATGACTCCTCAGCAAGTTTTCTGATTACACAAAGCTGAGAGGAGTGGCCAATACCGCAGAGTGTTGTGCAGCCCTTCAGAAGAACCTCGACAGGTTGGAGAGATGGGCAGAGAGGAACCATCTGAAATTCAACAAAGGCAAGTGCAGGGTCCTGCACCTGGGAAGGAATAACCCCGTGTACCAGCACAGGGTGGGAGATGACCTGCTGGAAAGCGGCTCTGTGGAGAGGGACCTGAGGGTCCTGGTGGACAATAAGTTGTCCCTGAGCCAGCAGTGTGCCCTTGTGGCCAAGAAGGCCAATGGGATCCTGGGGTACATTAGGAAGACTATTGCCAGCAGGTCAAGGGAGGTGATCCTGCCCCTCTACTCAGCTCTGGTGAGGCACATCTGGAGTTCTGTGTCCAGTTCTGGGCTCCCCAGTACAAGAAAGACATGGAGCTCCTGGAGCAGGTTCAGCAGAGTACTACAAAGATGATTAGGGGACTGGAGCACTCCAGCCACCGAGTGCTCCTTTTACCTCTGTCCCTAGGGGAATCAACAAAGTGCACGTCTACAGAGGAAATCCCAGCTCACCATAGTTCCAACACACTAGCCCTACAGCTAGCACATCCCCTGAAGAAGAAAACTGATGATCTGTCTCCCCACTCTGAAAAGAATCCCACTGCAAAAGATTTCATCAAAAATGCTGCCATGGCAGAAACAAAAGAGAGTGGCCAGAGATACAAGTATACACAACACAGACCACCTGTCCAGTGCCTGAAAGTCCAGACAGTGCAGCCTGTTCAGAAACAGCTTGTTTCTAAGACATATTTTCTTTTGAAGATCTAAATCTGTCTTCTGACAGCACACAGGAATGGGGAAATGCCTTTGTGTCCTGGGGTGACTTTATGATGCTTGTATCCCCATTCATCTGTTTAGCCCAGTGTAGCAGGCACAAGGCCTGCAAGGCCTCCCTGGCAGTCAGTTGCCTAAGATAAGAAATGCTTAGTCATGATGACTGGACCTAAGAAGCCCCTCTTCTGCCTTCGGACCCTTGTTATCTCTCTGTAAGACGATAGGTCATTTTCACCTTGACCCTTACTATTGGACTGTTTCTTAAAACTCCTACACCCTATATAAACCCCTATTTCTGCCCAGTTTGGCAGAAGAGCTGTCACTGAGACCCTTTGCAGAAGATACCAATAAAGACATCTCTGTAGAACCTCATACAGCGCTTCTCCTCTCTCTCCGGGAGTCTGCTGCTGAGGCACTTAGCAAGCTAAGAGCTGAAAATCACTAATGAGCTGAGAATCACTAAAGAGCTGATCTCACTTAAGAGCTGAGCTTGCTAAGATTGCCCGCCTGAGGGGCCGGGACAGGTTGTGCTTAACTGGACTTCGCTGTCTGGAACATCCATGGGAGCCATTTTCAGGGAGTTCCCAAAAACCCTGGAGCCACATTAGCCTGGAAATAACTTTTGCACCTTTAAGACTGGTTCCGAGAGCAAAGCCGGGGAGAGAAGAAGCGCGGAGTTTGTTTTCAGAAACTGCACCCACTCCTCCACATTCCTGCTCCTGGACTGTGTTGTCTGCGGACGGACAGACAGCAGGACAGAGCTCTCCTTTGCTTTTTAGTTAGTTTTTAGCTAGCTGAGGCAGAGAAGTTCCCTGGACTGTAGTTTTTCTTTCTGTTGGAACTGTTTGAACCTGCTCTGGACTGAAAACCCAGAAGAGCACTGGCAGCTCACACCTGTGGCCCACCGGGACCTGGCCTGGGCCGCGGCATTTTCCAGCGCACGAGGGACTAATAAGAGACTGAGTGAGCTGAGCTACAGCCCACGAAGGGGACTTTCTGAGTTTGTCATCTCTTTGGAGTGGTGAGAGGTTTTATTGTTTAATATTGTACTTTTTTTTTTTGTGCTGGTGAATGCTTTGCCTGTTAAATACACAGTTTTTTTCCACTTTTCTCCAAGGAAATATTTTCCCAAACCAGTTGGGGGAGAGGCCGCTTGAATTTGCTTTCCAGAGGAACCCCTTTGGAGGTTTTCTCCCAAATTTGCCTTAAACCAGGACACTGTGCTAAAGTGTGTTGAAATCTGGACAGTTCTGCCTCCATTTCAGAAGGAAAGGGAAGAAAATTCATGTCTTTATCACCAGCAGTTTCAGCAGACACCTATTCTACTGCAAAAATTGAATTATCAAACTCTTGAGAGGTTTCTAATGAAATACAAGTCAAAGGAGATTCAAATGAAGCAGGAGCTGAGCCTTACTCCCACAGAAGTATGAAGAGGGGATGCAGTTGGAAGATCTGGATGACTGTGATTTCAGTGAAAATTCTTTCTTATCTGCCTGTAGTCAAAAGAGTGTGAAAAGAAGAAATACCAACAAATGCAGATAGCATTAATTTTTTTCCTTCATCAAAGAGAACAAGGAAATGAGGAAAAGCAAAAAGACCAAAATCAATGGGATTTATTTTTTAAATATGCAATACCCATTCAAGAACATGAACTAGATGACAGCTGGGATTGTAGTGAGGGCAGCCCAAAGACAGAGGAATCCATTAAAAATGCAGGCTGCCGCAAAACTCCATCAGACTGGAGCTATGACTTAACTATTGAGTCCTCTCCAAGCAATACTGCAGAAAAACCTTACTGCCTGCAAGATCCTGCTTGTAACTGGAAAAAATGACAAATATTTCCTAGCTGATCACAAACAGTACAAATCCAAACACAGATGTCTCATTTACTCCAGTGAAGCCACTTTGACTCCAGAAAAGGATGCTTCAAATCTATGTGTTTCTCCTGTACCGAAATCAGGAACTCCAGAGGGCAGACACCTCCAGCATGAAGAGAAGGAAGAATGCACTTTGGATACACAAGTTGCCCTTGCAGGAGATGTAAAATGGAAAGCTTGAAAAAATGGAGTTAACCATTCCAGATTATCCAGTTGTTCCTCAGAATTAACTTCTGAGCTAATGGCTCCTCTCATGGTGTCCCTTCTTGACTACAAGGAAACAAGTGATACAGAGAAAATGTCTTCTAAATGAGAGACGCTGCCCTGTGGACAAGAACATACATGGTTCCCAGAAAAGGTTTGAGGAAGAAAATTGGCAGTGTATGAGAAGCAGAGCTCTGTTGAACAGCATGCTGGACCTGGGGAAATAAATGCATTGTGGAGGAACACACTGCACTCTTCTGCATTTCCCACAAACAAGGGTCAGATGACTTTCACCCACCTGCTGTGATGTAAAGCTATGCTGCTGCCTTCTGGGCTTGGGTTCATAAACGTAAGGAGTCATTCACAGTCCATTTGTTGGATATGACCTGACAGAAATAGCTGCAGCTGAATTCACCAGCTCCAGGTGTGCTGGTTTTGGCTAGAATAGAGTTAATTTGCTTCCCAGTGGCTGGTATGAGGCTGTGTTTTGGATTTGTGCTGAACACAGGGTTGATAATATTGAGATGTTTTTGTTATTGCTGAGCAGCACTTGCACAGAGCCAAGGTCATTACTGCTTCTCTTACTGCCACGCTGGCGAGAAGGCTGGGGGTGCATGGGAATTTGGGAAGAGACACAGCCTGGACAAGTGACCCAAACAGACCAAAGGGATATTCCAGACCATATGACATCATGCTCAGTATATAAGCTGGGGGGAAGAAGAAGGAAGGAGATGTTCCAAGTTATGGCATTTGGGTTCCCAAGTAAACACTACACATGATGAAGCCCTTCTCCCCTGGCGATGGCTGAACACCTGCTTGTCCATGGGAGGTAGTGAATGAATTCCTTGCTTTGCTTTGCTTTGCTTGTGTGCATGGCTTTTGCTTTTCCCATTAAACTGTCTATATCTCAACCCACGAGATTTTTTTGCTTTTACCCTCCAGATTCTTTCCCCCATCCCACTGGGGAGTATTGCGGGAAATCCAGGACTCCTGAACAACTGACCAATATGATCAAGCAGAAGCCGTTTATTGTTTACATTACACACACTTTTATAGATTCTGCAAACTACTAAGATCACACTTCTTGATTGGTGCCTTTGTCTTGTTCCCTTGTTCTCTGCCTCCATTTCTCAGTGTCTGTGATTGGTTACCATGCAGATGTTCTACAGTCCTCTGTTATCTAGTTCTTGCAATCCTGGTATGCGGTTTCTCAGCTTCTTTGTTCTTATTTTAGCACAGATTATGTCTTAGTAACCTTGATGAATTCCACAGTGCCCTGAGAAAATTCTGATTAGAACAGTTGCAGATAGTATGGTTGGTGCACACTGAGGCCTAAGTTGTTCAGATACATTGCTACAGGGGAGGAGTGAGCAAGCAGCTGTGTGGGGCTTGGATGCCAGCTGGGATTAAACCATGACATCAGGGAAGAGAGAGAGTGTGGTTTGTTTCTCAGTAAATCAACATACAAAGAATGCTGAGGTGGCCGAGAGTGTGATGCTGATGTTAAAGATAGTACTGGTAATTGAAACAAATAACTTTAAATCCAACAACAAAGGTTAGTGGACCGAACATTCCTAATAACAACATTGACCAAGGTTGGGGACTCATGGGAATTTATTTGCCAAAATATGTCTGACGAAAGATGACTTCCAGAGGTTTAAATACACTACAACACCCAGAAACACACTCCCCCCAGCCTCTGAATTCCACCTTAGTCCATTATGACATAAAATTCTGTTGTGATAGGTAAAAGAACTATAAAAGATACGCCTCATAAAACTAGGCCTCGTTCTGCTAAATTACCAGCTAGCCTGTCACTTCCTCTAAGCGCAGCTAAGCAGCTAGCTAAGTTCCCATGTGAAAATATCTTGAGAAGAAAAATCCGTTTGCACAACAATCTATTCTTGGGGAGAAAAATGAGTGGCACCTGCATAAACAATAGATCTATCCCATGAGAATCAGTGAAGAAAATATGTAAACAATTTAGAATAGAGAGATTTGATGGACAAGTAAAATACCTTTTACTAACCAATAAAGTAATTGTCAAGAAAGATACTAACCAACTGGAGTCAGACACGAGGTCTGTGAAAACTGTATAAAAACAAGTTGTGTGAATAAAGAATGGGCTTTTTCCTGCATGAAGAAAATGGAATCTTGCATGATTCATCACGATAAAATTCCTTCTCTAATTTAATTTTGCTATTTTTTTGTGGAGTTAGAGTACCGTCTAGCATCCTTTTTTTGTTATTTTGTGTAGGAGGGCTTCTCATTACTTCATCAGAGTCATCATCATTTTATCCTTTAGTTGACCTTTTATGCTGGCAACTTCTGACTCATGCATGGTATATTTCTGCTGAGTCCCAATTTTTAATCATATTGTTTTAATTACTATTAGACACTCCATCTATCTTTGGTTAAATGATAACTCATAGTTCCTCTAACTAAGCAATACTTTATTAAATTTGCTTCCCTAGATAAACAATTCCTATTGATTAAGCTTTCTGAGGTGTATAGGTCCATGGAGTGACTCCCCACTGCAGGTGAAGCAAGGATACTCTAAATTTTCTCAGGACGCTTTATCATGTTCTATAAAAGCTAAACTAAACACAGATTTAAACCTAAAACAACTAAAATAACAAAACATAAATTCTTTAGCTAACTACGATAGAGCTCCTTGTAAAAAATGAGAGGGCTACAAGATTCCTGGCTAAATACATTGTGCTGGTTTTGCATTTAATTGGTCTTTGGTGAAGATAGAAAAATTCAGCCATGGAAATGATTCTCTGTAAGGAGCTGCTAACAGCTTTGTATCAGGCTTCATGGAGTTGGCTAGGGGCCCATGGAGGGCTGAGGCTTAACGATGGGAATTGCTGAGTCATGATGAAATAGCAAAATAAGCTCCTGTCTTCCACCTTTCAGACCCTAGCTTATTTCTGTAACCCCATAGGTCACTTTCCCCTAACCCCTACTATTGGACAAGTTTGGATCCCCTTATACCCTATAAAAAGGGGCTGTTTTAGCCCATTCGGCAGAAGAAGAGCCATCGCTGGAACCCTTCACAGACCCCTCAATAAAACCATCGCTGTGGAACCCCAGGACGATTTCTCTTCTCTCTCGCGTCTGCTTCCCCACTAGCCTGCCAGGTACCTTTGCAAGCAAAGAGCTGGAATCCTAAGAGAGCTGATAATCACTAAAGAGCTGATATCCACTAAGCTTGCTAAGGTAGCCACGGCTACGAGCAGCCTGGGTATTCAGACACTCTGTCCCGGGGAGGGATTGAGCTATCCGGCTCATGCTGCCCGCTCGGGGGCAAGATCAGACCACCAGGCAGGCGGGTTTACAGCTTCTTCCGTGCCTGGCAAAACCAATAACTGGCTAGCTCTGAGAAGTGACACACTGCTAGGCCAATTGGAAAAGCTGGAAGAGCCTCTATGATAACACATTTAAGAAAAAAGAAACCGTGGGAAGTCCTTTTCTTTCTGCCCCTGACTGGCAAGAGGAAGTGGCAGCAGCAGGGCAGACCTTACATGAGCTGGCAAGTTTTTCATGTCTCTAGAATTGTTTTGTAGGCTCCTGCCTTCCTGGGAGGAGTTGACACCATCTTGTCTCTTTATTCCTGGGAACACAGTTGCATGGGAGGATCCATCTTGGAAGAGCAGGGTGTGACATCATCTTCCCGTTGTCCTTCAGCCATGTGGCCACCTCTGGCTGGCACCATTTTGGGAACAGGTATTTCCAGCATTTTGTGTCTCTGTTCCCATGGGGTTGTGAGATTTAGCAGTTCGATATCTAGAAGTTATTTACTAGACTGAAGAATGAAAAACATGCTTTTATGTACTTCTGCAGTGCATAAAATATGCTGGTTTTCTCCAACACGCTGCTATTGTTGTTCCCAAAACTTTCATTTTGCCTTCCTGTCAGGAAAATTAATCCACAAACACTCAGAGGTTTATGTCCAAAACAGAGATAGAGAAGTCCTGTTACTTTATTCAAATAAAGGGAGAGATCATGGGCATTTCCCATGGGGTCTCTCAAACTATTAGAGAACACAGCCTCCTTTTTATCCTAATTTCCCGGCCACATTTCCCTCTCTCTTTCCCCATTGCCTGAGGTACTTGAGAGGTACAAACTTCATGAATCATCTCATACTTAAGACCCCCTTCTAATGCATACCCCCCTTGTTCTTTTCCTTGTGTTGATCAGTGGAATTCCTATGGAATTTATGATTCTTCCTATTGTTTCTTTCATGTCTCAGTATCTAACTTTATTTATCAGTATTATGATCTCATTTAAATCCAGAAAAGCAAAGAAAGCTAAGTTTCAGTGTATAAACTGGAAAGAACTTAGAAGGTTCAAAATATACCCAAAAACAAGATTAAAACCAAACAAGGTTAGATGTTGGTGCCAAAAAAATGATATCTTTTATTTAATATTAAAAGAGGCAAAGAGAGAAAGAAAGAGAGAGAGAGAGAGAGAGAAAGAAAGAAAGAAAAAAGAAAGAAAGAAAGAAAGAAAGAAAGAAAGAAAGAAAGAAAGAAAGAAAGAAAGAAAGAAAGAAAGAAAGAAAGAAAGAAAGAAAGAAAGAAAGAAAGAAAGAAAGAAAGAAAGAAAGAAAGAAAGAAAAAGAAAGAATGAATTTGTTACTTTATCTTCATCAGCGAACTGGCAAGAGCCTCACCCTGATGACCTATTCAGGCTGGGGTGGTATTCTTAGCAGATTTTGTAATACAGTTCTGCTATAATAGGCAAAAGTCCTTCATGAAAATGTTTAAGTCATAAACTATAATATTTCAGTCTCTGAAAATCAGCAGACCCACAGTTTGTTTGTATAGACAAATCTCTCTTATTCCTTTCACTTCCTCACCAGGATTTTTAGAATTTCATTATCAAATTGGATGAAATCTTGGTACTGAAGTCAAAGTGTATCCAAATGATGCGTTCCCAGCTTCAGCTTTATTTAGCCTCTCCTGGCACTGATATGTCCCTGCAAATGCTTCCATTGATATGCAGAAAGACTCTAAAACTCAAAGATAAAGTGAGTTATAAAGTAGGTATGTATTTTTTCAGCCAGGCGCATGCGAGATACTTCCGAAAAAGCATGCGCATCTACTCACTCTCAGTATTCTTTTTCATCCTCTAAAATGTTGCATCTACATTAGGATTTGCAATACATCTATGCATATTCATTTCCTGCCTCCACCTTGTCCTCCTTCGTATGCTAATTAACTTATCAGTCCCTTGCGCCTGCGTACTTGTCCCTGGTGGTCATCTTGGGGGTCGCAGGGGGATGAAGTAAGTGGTCTTCATCAAAGTTGACCTTCTTATCCCGTCTTCTTGCTCATGTTTACTGATCCTTTGGTCACAGTCCAAACCATGAGGATGGTCTAATCTGGTTCAGGGGTCTGAGGAGCCTTGTTATCTTGGTAGCCTTGTAACTTTGTCTTGTTTTGATTGAACATCATCCTTCCCTGATCACACATCCTTGCATTTTTTCATATTGCTCTCGCACGTACACCCTGTGTCCCATGTACACCCTGTCTTCCCTTTACAGGCAGTTAGCACAGTAAAATGCAGCAAATATTAAACAATATATATATCATCTAAATATCTATTTCTAATCAATACCCTTCTAATTCCTAACCCCATGTCTCAATTCCTTTTTCTATAAGGCAATAAATTGTTTTACTTAGTACATAAATTCTTCTTTCCAATCTCTATGATATGTGTCTCTCAATGCCTTGCCATGTACTCAGAATAAAGAGGTTAATATCGCTACTCGTGGCAGCATCTTCCAATTCCAGATAAGTATTGCAAAAGACAGTGCTAAACTTATACCAAATAATATCAATAAAAAAATAGTGGGGTGACATAATGTATTTAGAATCCCAGTTGCAGTCAGAGACCATCAAAAAAGTGAATCCCACCAGTTGTGACTCACGTCCTGTTTGACCCTTTGCAGGACCTTGTTTATTTCTTTTGTGTCATGATGGACGGTGATTAGAGTTTTCTTCCCAGTTTCTTAAATATCTTTTAGAATTTTGACAAGGTCCCGATGCTTAATTAATTGTTTCACTGAGGTGAGGTTCATTCCAATAGGTGTAGGTGACAACTTGTGATACATTGTGTGATTAGACCTAATTAGCTGGTGGGATACAGCTGGTGCCAAATACTGAAAGTCACATCCTACAATCTTAACAAAATTGCAAATACAAAAGTTGGAATGATTATTACTGAGTAAAGTTACATTATCTTTGTCTATATCTACAAAAGCACACTAAGTCCTCAAACATACACAGCCCTGACCAATATATACAAGTATGGTTCTTTGACTAGTATCTGGGTGAATCTTGAAGTGACAAACACTTTGCTCAGTATCAAGACATATGTCTTGAGCATCAGTTGTGTTGCTTTAAAAAATAAACCCTTGTTGTTCCTGGGTAACACGGGATTCTAGATTCACAGTTTACCATTTCTCATCCACTCTCCGTGTCCATGTTCTGTATTCCAAAGGATAGAGCACTGATCTCTCATTATTTAATCCTAATGCTACAATGGGGTGAATAACATAAACTGAGTGTCCTGGGTTGATAAGGAAGTGAGTTTTTTAGGAAGTTGTGGTCAAACCAATCAGTGGTCAGATTTGAATATTGGCACCTGGTGTGGCCACTGAAGACATAGAGACGCCTCTGAGAACACAGGGGGTTAAAAAGCAGAGAACTCCCAGGGGGAGTCACTCTTGGTTCTGGTCAGTTGAAGAGGTCGGATCTCCCCCGCCCAGCCACAGGCTGGGTGGGGGAGGGGAAGCCATGCGGCCTCGGCTGAAGTAGGCCAGAGCCTTGGACAGAGAAGGGGGGTAAAGGCCCCTGCAGGACGGAGGGGTGGGGAACCACTGAGATGTCCTGGACAGCCCCAGACAGAGCCCCCCCCATCCCAGAGAGAGAGAGAACCTGCTAGCTTGAAATTTGATATCATGTGCTGGCAGCACGGCCAGCCAAGAAGGAGAAAGAGGGGGGAGGTGGAGCGAGAAGATGCCTGGCCGCCATGGGAGTTCTGGGCAGGCAGAGCCCAAGATTTTAACCCTTTTCTTGGACAATGAAAACTTTGCGGAACATTAACCTTCCTAGAAGAAAGACAGACGTGAAATAGAAGGAAATTGGGCAAGTGTGGTGAAGGTCTGAGCAAGTGAAAGATGTCAGAAGAAGTTGAGAAGAATCCTAGGTGGGAGGACATGATGGACTGGCCTTTGGCTGGACTCTTTTCTTGTATAGCCATGGACAAAACCATTTTTCCTGTAACACAGAGACTGCATTTAGGGGGAGGCAATGGCTTGGAGCCAAGACAGTGCACTGATGTTATGTGAAGGAGTGGCATGAACAGAGGCAGATGAAGAGGGTGTGGTGGTGCCCTCTGTCTTCAGTGAAAAAGATCTCCGTTCTCGAGACCCCTCGGCCCCAGGGGGTGAATTGCGGGGGGACTGGTGTCCCGAAAGTGAGAGAGTGTGCTTTTTTTGGAACTGGGCAAAGCATCCTTAAAAGGAAAACCCTAGAAGCAGTTCTGATCCATGCGCAGTGGTGAGAGCACTGGACATGGAAGGAAGAGGTCACGAAGGCAAATGTTCTCCAGGGGGTGCCACGTGTGACATGGAAAAACAAGAGGTTTCAACTGTGTTTCCTGGGGAAGCCTGTGGTACAAGAGGGACTCCTCTCTCCTTGATGAACTGAGAGTTGATTATCTGAGGGATGGTAATGAACTGAGAGTTGATTATCTGAGGGATGGCAACTGGATTGAGAATCTAATGTTTTATCTCATTGTGCTGTGGTGGAAATTGGGGAGAGGAGGAGGAATGTTTTGGAAGGTTTTCATTCTGAGTTCTGTGTGTGTTCCTTTTTACATATTGTAAGTTAATAAAGTTTTTTCTTTTATTCCTAAGCTGGAGCCTGCTTTGGTCTATTTCTGGTCACATCTCACAGCAGCCACTGGGGAGACTATATTTTCATTGGGGCACTGGCATTGCACCAGTGTCAAACCATGACGCTGTGGCATTGCGTTTAGTGAGTACAAAGGCAGTAGCCATGTTAGCAGTAGGATCATAGGTAAAATTTACCAAAGTCCACCAAGACTGAAATTTCTTTTCAAAATCAGTAGCATTGTCCCAGGCAGCTTTTTGAATTTCAATTGGAAAGGCTCCTTCACTTCCTTCTCTTATAATTAAGGCAGCTGTTGATTGCAACCTGTCCTGGGTTGACTATATGCTGCTTTTATCCGCAATAGTCTTGTTCTGTTTATGCTGAATAATAAGTTTTGCACCTTTAAGACTTGTTCCAGAGAGTGACGGGGGCAGAGAAGAAGCGGGCAGTTTGTTTTCAGACACTGCACTCACTCCTCCACATTCCTGCTCCTGGACTGTTGCTGTCTGTGGATGGACAGACAGTGGGACAGAGCTCTCCTTTGTTTTAGTTAGTTTAATCTAGCTGAGGCAAAGAAGTTCCCTGGACTGTGGGGTTTTTTTCCCTTTTCTTTGGACCTGTTTAAACCTGCTCTGGACTGAACACCCAGGGGAGCACCGGCAGCTTGCATCTGTGGCCCACTGGGCCAGGCCTGGGCCGTGACATTTCCAGTGCTGGAGGGACTGATAAGAGACTGAGTGAGCCAAGCTACAACCTGGGGAGGGGACTTTTCTGAGTTTGTAATCTCTTTTGGAGCAGCAAGTGGTTTTATTGTTTAATATTGTTTAGGTTTTATTGTTTAATAAACAGTTTTTTCCACTTTTCTCCAAGGAGGTATTATCTCCCGAACCGGTTGAGGGCAGGGGCCAATTGAATCTGCTTTTCTAGAGGAACCCCTTTGGGGGTTCTCTCCCAAATTTGCCCTGAACCAGGACACAACCATAATTGTGCCTGTATACAGCTAAAAGCCAAAGACATTACTCTGAGCCATAGCAAGTGCATCTATGATTAACCTATGGTCTTGGTCCTCTGCTTTTTCCCAACTTGGTAACACTTTTGAAACCTGCCACTGACTGGTTCCTAATGCCAGCAAAGATGACTGTAAGGGTTGTTTTAATTTTCTTAGATCACTTGTTGCAGTGGCAAATTTATTCATTAATAATTCTGAATCAATTCTGTTTAGAACTCCCAGCCCTGTCCCTAATATTCCAGTCAGATCCCTTTGCATTCTGCCCCTCGTGCACACTTGCCTTTGCAACCATGTCGTCCAACCCTCAAAGGATGTCTTTAGGAAAGAAGAGCAGTCTGGTTGGACTTGAGAGATGTTAGTTTGCATTAGTTATTCAACACGCTTGAGAGACCACTCTGCGAGACAGCTCTTAGGGCTTTCGGGGTCTCCCCGACCCCAGCTGCCATGGGTGTCCAAGACAGAGAAGTCCAGTTAAGCATGACCTGTCCTGGCCCCTCAGGCAGGCTCCAGAGCCGAAGGCAGTCTTAGCAAGCTCAGCTCTTAAGTGAGATCAGCTCTTGGTGATTATCAGTTCATTAGTGATTTCAGCTCTTTAGCTTGCTAAGTGCCTTTGGCAGACGCTGGGAGAGAGAGGAGAAGCGCTGTGTGAGGTTCCACAGAGATGTCCTTTATTGGAAGCTTCTGCAAAGGTTCCCAGTGACAGCTTTTTCTGACAAGCTGGGTAAAAGTAGGGGTTTTTATAGAGTATAGGAGTTTTTGGAAACAGTCCAATAGTAAGGGTCAAGGCAAAAGTGACCTATCGTCTTACAGAGAGATAAGCAAGGGTCCAAAGGCAGAAGAGGGGCTTCTTAGGTCCAGTCATCATGACTAGGCATTTCCTATCTTAGGCTGCTGAACGCCACGGAGGCATTGCAGGTCTTGTGTCTGCAACGATTCTGGATTAAACAACTGCTGTTGGCCCGTGTCCCTTATTACATATGGGCCAATTTCATAAATTTTAGGTTCAAACCTAGGTGGCGTGATTTGGGTTTGGGCTGGAGTGCTGGCATAAGTTGTAACGGGCTCAGTTGTGGCATTTATTTTAAATTTGAAGGAGAGCCCAATAGTATCATGGGTCCAAAGACAAACCACCTCAATGGTCTGTATTAACGTAAAGTTATACCAACAGTCTAATTCACTTGAACAACTACAAACCTCCCGGTGTTTGTCTGTGGGACCGGTTGAAACACAAATTTGGATTGCTTTCTTATGAGTGGCTCCATTAATCATCTGACATCCTATTCTAATTTCCTCTCCTACAGTCCCTTGAAGTGACCATAACCTTTGTTTTTGCCTTTCTTGCCTTTCATATACTTGGTTTTCGTGCATTACTACAGTTGATAGGTTTAAATCTTTCATATCAGATCATCCCATGGATCCAGTGTACTGAATAAAAGCTTGGGACCAAGACCACTCAGCTTTGTTCTGACTAGAGGTATTTTCCAATTCTTGGATTGCAATTATGATTACAAACAAAACAATTTTCTTGATTAAATTCCTGCAATCTAGATTACTAAACATTCCCAACCGAAATGTACTCATTTTGTTTGAGTGAGTTTTAGTTTCAGTTCATTATCACCCCGTGTTGCCATTCAAGGGGTCTCTGGAGCTTTCTTCACTAGAGAATGGTGAATCCAGGTGTTCTGTTCCTTGATCTTAATTGCAGTGAAAGTGGTGAGAAGCACTTGGAATAGTCCTTCCCACTGTGGCTCTAAGGTCTTCTCTGCAAAAGACTTGACATACACATAATCCCCAGGCTGTATGTCATGCACTGGTACCTGTAGGCCTCTGCTCTGAGTTCCAGCCACGTTTTTCAATTTTTCTAAGTTGTTTACCTAAGGCCACCATATAGGCATTCAGCCTTTCCTCCCCAATTTTGGTGGATATCCGTTTCTGCACACCATATGGTCTCCCATAGAGCATTTCAAAGGGGCTCAGCTTTTCTTTAGTTCCGGGCTTAGTCCGGAGTCGTAGCAATGCTAGCGGGAGGGACTGGGGCCAAGGCAAATTCACCTCCTGCCCTAGTCTCACAATTTGTTGTTTGATCAAATGATTCATTTTCTCAACTTGGCTGCTTGGCTGGAGATGGTATGGCATGTGAAATTCCCAATCTATGCCCAGAAGCTGACTGACCTGCTGTACTATTTTTGAAATAAAATGTGGTCCCCTGTCTGAGGATATTGTGGCTGGAACTCTAAAGCATGGTATTATTTCTTGCAACAGCACTTTGGTTATCTCCCAGGCTTTGGCAGTCCTGGTGGGGAAAGCCTCTGGCCATCCTGAAAAGGTATCTGTTAGTACTAACAAATATCAGTACACCCCTTTTCTTGGTAATTCCGAAAAATCAATTTGCCACTGCTGGCCAGGACCATGGCCCTTTCCAGTTTGGCCAAGTTTTGGTTTAGGGGTATTCTTTAGGGTTAATCTGGAAGCAAAGTTCACACTGCCAGGCCACATTGAGTGGTAGTGGCATATAAGTTCCTGGCAGTGATTTTTCCAATCAAAAAACTATACAAAGCGTCAATTCCCCCGTGTGTTTTCTGATGTTCCTCTCTTACTAATGGCCATAGTAAATGGGAGGGGATAATCAGTTTTCCCTCTGCAGTAACAGTCCATCCCTCCTGGTTATACATTCCCTTTTGATCCTCAATTAGCCTTCTGTCCTTCTTATTATACACTGGCTTACCTTCTAGGGAGATTTGGCCATCGGGAATCAAGGCTCCTTCTACTGTCACCTCACCTTTTGCTGCTTCTTTTGTCTCTGTCTGCCAGCTTGTTTCCCTCTTCCAATTCTGAGCTCACCTTCTGATGTGCCTTAAAGTGCATGATTGCTACCTTCAAGGGCAGTTGGACTGCTTCCAGCAGTTGTATTCTTTCTTGTGCGTGTTTAATGTTCATCCCTTGCGAGTTTAACAGTCCTCTTTCTTCCCAAATTGCTCCATGAGCAGGCACCACCCCAAATGCATATCTTGAATCTGTGTAAATGTTTATTCTCTTCCCTTTTGATAACACTAAGGCAGGGGTTAGGACAATTATTTCTGCATTTTGCACAGAACTACCTGCTGGAAAAGGTCCTCTTTCAATTAGGTCTCTGGATGTGGTAACCTCATACCCAGTATGTAATTTTCCATTGATGACGTAGCTGCTTCCATCTGTGAACCAGGTTTCTGCATCATCCAGACGGGTATCCTGTTGGAACTCTGGATGCTGAGAATTTTAGACTTTCTGTGCTGACAGACTCTGACCCCAGGAGAGCACTGCATTTGACCTGAGGCCATGGAGAAGGCTTCTAAATTTGAATGATAGAACTGGGATTATGGGTGTGTAGTTTGATTAGAAGTGTGTAATAGCAAGTAGTGGAAATCTTAGAGTTTAAGATTTTAGAATACAGTAATATATATGAAGCAAGATGGAGGTTTTAGGGCAGTGGCTGGTTGTTCTTCTACACCTTATTCTTCATGGGTTTGGGTGGTATTTTGTAATTGGACAGAAAAGTCCACATTGTGAGACACAAGTGGTTAGTTATTGGGGTAAAAGTAAAAATAATTTAGGTGTCATTTCTTAAATGGATAGTTTAGCCTTAAAAGACCTTGTAGAGAAAGATAGTTAGCCATTTTGTGCCTTGTTAGTGAAATACTGCAGAAGTCACACCTTGTGAGACTGTGATATAGATGAGAAATAATAAACACCTGAGTCTGAACACAAAATATGGTCTCGAGAGCTTCAATCCCAACCTTGACAGAGGCAGAAAAGAAGCCAAAAACTGGCAGTATCCTTCCGATCTGGGCAGCAGGAGTAAGTGGCTTCAATGGTGTCCTGGTTCAGAGCAAATGTGGGAGAGAACCCCCAAAGGGGCTCTTTTAGTAAAGCAGATTCAATTGGCCCCTCCCCCCAACCGGTCTGGGAGAAACTAACTCCTTGAAGAAAAGTGGAAAAAAACTATTTATTAAACAATAAAACCTAAACAATATTAAACAATAAAACCACTTGCTGCTCCAAAAGAGATGACAAACTGATAAAACCCCATCCCCAGGTTGCAGCTGAGCTCACTCAGTCTCTGATCAGTCTGTCCGGTGCTGGAAATGTCGCAGGCCAGGCCCAGCCCAGTGGGCCATAGGTGCTAGCTGCCGGTGCTCCCCTGGGTGTTCAGTCCAGAGCAGGTTTCAAGAGGTCCAAAGAAAAGGGAAAAAAAAACCACAGTCCAGGGAACTTCTTTGCCTCAGCTAGCTAAACTAACTAAAAGCAAAGGAGAACCCTGTCCCGCTGTCTGTCCATCTGCAGACAACACAGTCAGGAGCAGGAATGCAGAGGAGTGAGTGTAGTGTCTGAAAACAAACTGCACACTTCTCTCTCCCCTTCACTCTCTGGAACACGTCTTAAAGGTGCAAAACTTATTATTTAGCATAAAACAGAATGAGACGATTGGGGATAAAAGCAGCATATAGTCAACCCAGGACAAATGGTTTCCAGGCAGTCGTGATGTACCAGCTCTCCTTGATTTCTACTAAGGAAAGAAGCTGGGTTGACAATGTTAGTAACCACTCTTCAACATCATCTTGCTCAACCATGATTGCTTGATATTTTAGCAACCGTTGTGGGGAAAGCCAATGGCCTCACTTTGTTTCCAGTACTGCAGATACTGTATGGGACACTAGCACAGTCATTTTCTGGCCCAGGGTGAACTTGTGGGCTTCTTGAATGTTCAGTACAACAGCAGCAATGGCTCTGAGGCAGCCTGGCCATTCTTTAGCTGATGCATTCAGCTGCTTAGAGAGATAAGCAACTGCCCTTCTATATGGTCCCAGGTCCTGTGCTAGTATCCCCAGGGATAGTCCCTGTTTCTCATGGGAGAAGAGAAAGAATGGTTTACTCACATCTGGAAGTCCTAGAGCTGGAGCTGACAATAAGGGCCTTTTTCAGTTGATCAAAGGCCTGTGTCGCTTCTTTTGTCCACTGGAGGTCTCTGTTCCCGTTTGCAATCAGTGAATACAGAGGTTTCGCAAGTAATCCATAATGATGAATCTATAATCTGCACCATCCCGCCATTCCTAAAAAGGTCCTTAGATCTTTTATGGTCTGGGGTTTTGGGGTTTGGCATATCGATTCTATGTGCTCTTTCCCCAAAGTCCGTTGTCCAGCAGTGACCTCATAACCCAGGTAGATCACCTTCTGCTTTAACACCTGAGCCTTTTTCTTTGACACTCTATACCCCTGAAGCCCCAAAAAGTTTAAAAGGCTTACCGTCCAAGCCACGCATCCTTCTTCTGTTGGGGTAGCTATTAGGATGTCATCCACATGCTGCAACATTTTCCCTTCTCCTGGTGGAGCTTCTCAGGATTCCAAATCCTTTGCAAGTGGTTCTCCAAACGGCGTGGACAAGTTTTTGAACCCTTGGGGAAGGACCAACCATGTGAGCTTAGTTTTGTGTCTGCTTGTGGGATTTTCCCATTCGAATGCAAAAATTTTCTGGCTGGCTTCATGGAGAGGGAGGCAAAAGAAGGCATCCTTCAAATCTAAAGCGGTAAACCAAGTTAGCTCTGGTGTTAAACACGTTAACAAAGTGTACAGGTTAGCCACCACAGAGTAGAGATCCTCATTTATCTTGTTAACAGCTTGTAAATTCTGTACAACTCGGTATGGCACATCAGGTTTCTGGACAGATGGAGTGTTGAAATCAGATTGGCATTCCTTCAGCAACTCCAGCTGTAAGAAATTTTCAATTATCAGGCTATTCCCTTCTCTATCTTCCTTTATCAAAGGTTACTGTTTAATTTTAACTGGTTGTTTTCCTTCCTTAAGCTTAATTTGTATTGGGGGTGCATTTTTTGCCCTTCCTGGTACACTGGAAGCCCATACTCCTGGAAACACTTGGTTCAGTATCTCCTCGCTAATTTCCTCTTAAACCTCAATAGCTGTCAATATTAAACTCAACACTTCTACACATTTTGCTTATTCACCTCCAGAGTAACCTCCCCATTTTTAAATTAAATGGTTGCCTGTAATTTCTCCAGCAATTCTCTCCCTTGGAGTGACTCCAGAGAGTTGGGCATATATAGAAACTTATGGATGCCCCATTGTTTTTCATATTTTTATTTCAGTGGCTTGCAAAAATATGCTATTTCAGATTGGCCAGTTGCCCCCCTCACCCTAGCATAATTGTTCCCCACTGGTACCAAAGCTTTATTTAAAACTGAAAATGTTGCTCCTGTGTCTGCCATAAGTTGCACCTTTTTTCCCTCCATCCCCACATCCATTTTTATAACCAGTGGATCTCCTGGGGTAAGATCTCCCTGGTCCCCCTCAGTCATTTTTCTCATGAGCGACCACCACCTCCCTTCCTTGGTTCCCTTTCCCATTTCTTCTCTGTTCAGGGCATCCATTCTGCCAGTGTCCAAATTTTCTGCAAATCATGCACTGATTCTTGTCCAGTAGGGGAGGTCCTTGCCTAGATGGTTCCCATCCACGTTTTCCTTTCCCTTCTTCTTTTACTACTGCTACTAACTTTGTCATCCCTTGCTTATATCCTTCTTCTTGGTTGATAAAAACCCTCCATGCCTCATCTAACAAGGCCTCTAAATTCCTTCCTTCTGGTCCCTGGGGCTTCTGAAGTTTTCTTCTGATGTCTCCCTTAGACTGCTCTAAAAATAAACTTACTAGCTGCTGTATCCTTACCTCGGATCCAGGATCCAATGGTGTATGGCAGTGTATCGCGTCTCTCAGGCGATCTAAAAACTCAGAAGGCGTTTCGGAGGGGGTCTGCTTAATGGCATACAAAGCTGACCAATTTATAGTTATGGGGATGGCCTGTTCCATCCCCTTTGCTACCCATTCTTGATAGTTTTGTATTTTTACCAATTGCCCTGGTTCATTTGGATTCCAATTTGGATCCTGGAGAGGGGAAACATCCTTAAGATCCTCTTGTGTTGTTCTACAAGCATTCTTTGCTAAGTCCCACGCTGTTTTCAGAACTAACTGTTTTTCCGTCTCCTTTAAAGCCTCCAACAATAACTGTAGGTCAGACCAGTCAGGTTTATGTTGCTTAATCATATATCTTAACCTTTTGGCTGTTCCTATCGGAACACTTCTATAGTTCTTGACAATTCTTTCCCAGCCCTCTAAGTCAATTGTAGAAAAAGGAATTTTCACTAATATCCTTTGGTTCCCAGATCCTACTGCCTCTCGTAAAGGGGCTTGTATTATTTCCCTTGTTTGTTTTCTAGTCCAGGATGCTATGGGACCGCTCGTGGAAGGTTCCTCATCATCACTATCAGGCAATGGGGAATACAAGCGTTTTTTGTAATTCGGAAGTAAGTGGAGGAGCAGAAAGTCCAGTTTGTCTTCCTTCCAAGGGAGCTGAATCTGCTTTTCCCCTTAGTCCCCCTTGCTCCTCAGGGGGTGGCCCAAATTGGCCCAGTGACTCTTGTTTTTGTGTCTCTGCTTGATAAACCTTGTCATGATGCTTGCAGCGCTGGGTGATTGAGCATGTACTGCAGCATCGTTTAGGTTTCCCTCTATTAGCTTTGTTTTACTTTTCAAGGGTTAATACTAGGGGATCAGAGGAGGCTCTAATTCCACAATCCCTCTGACATTCAGGATTATTTTGGAGGGAGAAGAATATGTCTGCATATGAAACCTCACACCTGAGGAAAAGCATAAGCTGCAACAAGGTGTTATATTCTAAGGTCCCAGTCTGTGGCCATTTAGCTCCAGTTTCCAGTCTGTATAAGGGCCACCACTGTGTGCAGTACTTCACAGATGTGCATTTGGACTCTATGCCTGCTGGGCTTGCAATTTCCTTTCGAGTTGATTAAAATACAGCCCAGAGGACTTGCCCTAGGGATTTCTTTACTCTCTCCTGATCCCATTATTTTCTCCTCCTTGTCCTGTTTCGCTTCCACCCAAATCTCTTCTCACACTCTCGCACAGTCAATCCTTCCCAATCCTCTTCCCTTGCACTCCAAATCTCTAGGACTAAATGCGATCTTCCACAGAAATACTCTAAAATTTCTGGTTCAAGGTCCCCCTGACCCTGCAGCTAACACTGAGGACATGCAATGTGTCTTCTACCAGAAGAACAGTACCAATGCTCTCTGCAGGACCTGCACTTAACCAACACCCATGCAAGATGTTGCCCTTACCTGCAGAAACAGATTATTCCACCTCTCCTATTTGTCTAGATATTCAAATCCTTTGGTGCTGGCTGTTCCAGTCTAATGCAACTAATTTCCCTGCAGAGGTTCTATATAGTCCCTCTAAATAAACCCGCTCATTTCCACTTATCACTCAATTACTCTCAGGAGTTACGAATTCCAAGGAATGGAGTCCAACCCACTGGGAGAGAGGGACTCCTTCCACACATCTCGCCGCAGTTGGGACAACTGCAACTCTGCAACCCTCCCATATGCCTTTGCTCTTTCCTTAAAACACACCTCACGGCAAACCCTAAAACAATACTGACAGCAAGCAAAGCCAAACAAACCTTACAGACAACACTTCACCAAAGTAAAGCACAAAACCCTTAAAGAAACAGTACTCCTGGCAAGCAACACCAAAAAAGCCCTAAAGACAGCACACGGTAAAAGAGAATATCTAGATGGCAGTTTGCTGCAATTATGACTTTTGACACAAAATGGCAGTATTACCTCATAAATGCACCACAGCTCCCGAAACAACGGTCACCCTCACACAAGTTAACTCCACAGCTTCACTTTTCACCAAAGGTGGGTATCAGGCATGCACACAACCAAACAAAACACACATCCGAACTTTTAGAACTCACACGCAATCAATATATCAGCAATAAAAGAGGAATTCACTCGCTTCTCCCCCAGAACCGGTAGCGACCACTCCACTGGTCAGTGAACCCCTTCCCCTGGTAGCTGCACATCTAACCAATGATTGCTTGTGTCACATTCACATTCCCTGGAAAAATCCCTTTGCCCAGGATTTTTCTCCTGGGAAGCTGAGAAGCCTCAGAGAAAAAGGAAAACAATTTCATCTCATTTGCTTCTCCTCTGTTTTGCTCACACGTGGAATGTGTTTGGAGAATGTTTACCTACAGGTGATTTTTTCATTGGTTTCTGGTGTGAATTATTTTGACTCATTGGCCAATCAGTGCCCAGCTGTGTTAGGACTCTGGCGAGAGTCACAAGTTTTCATTATTATCTTTTAGCATTATGTAAGTATTCTTTCTGTATTCTTTAATATAGTTTTGTATTCTTTTATATAATATAGTAACAAAAAATAATAAATTAGCCTTCTGAGAACATGGAGTCAGATTTATCATTCCTTCCTTTTTCTGGGGGAAACGCAAATACAATATTGCTTGCAAGCCCAAACCCACCAGGACCCTTTCTGTGTGCTCAGACATCTCTAAGAGGCATATCAGTGGTCCCTACAGGGTCCCCCTTTTTTAAAACAAATACATACTGTTTCCTCGCTGCTCAGGAGGTTGTTGTCTGTTCCCACAGTGAGCGATCCAAGAAGTGCAATCCCTTCCAGGGAAAATCCAGGGGCGTGCCTTAGGAAGTCCGCCACTCAGTCGATCCTATGGCTGGCAGAGAACGTCCCACCAGAGTCGCCAGAAATGATAAATGGAAAGACTCTAAAACTCAAAGATAAAGTGAGTTATAAAGTAGGTATGTATTTTTTCAGCCAGGCGCATGCGAGATACTTCCGAAAAAGCATGCGCATCTTAGTGTTCGTTTTCATCCTCTAAAATGTTGCATCTACATTAGGATTTGCAATACATCTATGCATATTCATTTCCTGCCTCCACCTTGTCCTCCTTCGTATGCTAATTAACTTATCAGTCCCTTGCGCCTGCGTACTTGTCCCTGGTGGTCATCTTGGGGGTCGCAGGGGGATGAAGTAAGTGGTCTTCATCAAAGTTGACCTTCTTATCCCGTCTTCTTGCTCATGTTTACTGATCCTTTGGTCACAGTCCAAACCATGAGGATGGTCTAATCTGGTTCAGGGGTCTGAGGAGCCTTGTTATCTTGGTAGCCTTGTAACTTTGTCTTGTTTTGATTGAACATCATCCTTCCCTGATCACACATCCTTGCATTTTTTCATATTGCTCTCGCACGTACACCCTGTGTCCCACGTACACCCTGTCTTCCCTTTACTGGCAGTTAGCACAGTAACATGCAGCAAATATTAAACAATATCATCTAAATATCTATTTCTAATTAATACCCTTCTAATTCCTAACCCCATGTCTCACCATCAGTTTGTGAGAAACAAGGATCACTTTTTAAAATTTTTTAAAGTTTAATAAGGGTTAAAACAGACAGTACACAGCCTTGGGGTCTTGGCAAACTGTCAGGGGCACACCAGTTAGCTTAAAACAATTTTCTTATATACTTTTTCATTACATTGGTTAAATGCATATTCATGAGGATTATACACATTCAAACATTCTTGAGTTTACATATTCTGGGAATTCTTTTCCTTGTTTTGACTTTTGACTTGTCTTCATGCCATCCTGTAGATGATATTCATATATTTTATTTCTTCTCGAGGTTCTTTTCTGTTGTTTGACAGTTCTTCATTACTGGAGGGTCAGTAGTAAATCCCTCCTTGCTTTTTTTTCTCTTGGTGTTTATTTTCCTGGTTCTTTTCAATGTTATCTTGTCATTCAGATAAGATACTCCACAAGTACATTAAATCACCATTATCTGAGTTATTCTCACTATTGTCAATTAGTTATATAAATAAAGGCACAACACAGTCTCTATTTTAATATTTTGTGAAGGCCTAAGCTATAATATATATATCACACTACTATATATATATATTGGGACACATAAGAGAGGTGATAGACTTTGGTTCTGGTTAGCATAAGAGATTTGACAATCAGGAGGCCTTGGCAAGAACAAACAGCTTTGAAGATTGCAAGAAGATTAAATCAGACTGACTTAGCAGAAAAAGAAAATTACATCAAGTTCTGCAAGCAAGAGATATTGTAAAATGCATGTTTGTTTATGTGATGATTAACCCAATCATTGTAGCAAAACATTAATAGCCTTCCTAAAATAGTATATAAGTATAGATATTCCACAATGTGAGAAAGGATACTCACTTTTAAAAAATTTAGAAGGTTTATTAAAACCTTATCAAAAATACAACAGAACACTGAATAGAGAAAATATTACGGCACCGGATGCAAAGGATTTTTCCCACCATGTGCTCGTCCACACAATGGAGGTTTTGCCTTTTAACCCTTTAGCCTCTCCCAAAGTTCTGTCCAGCAACTCCCTCGTCATTGTCCAGTGGTGGAGTTTACTTCCTAACATCTTGATTGGAGGTCAGATGTTGCCATAGTAACAAGCTGCCCCTCCCAAGTGTCCCGACTACCCAGGCCAGCTCCTGATAACAATGCAAGGGGGGGGGGGGGGGGGGGAAGGTAAAACATAACTATAAGTCTATAAAACTTCTCTTAACATATATACATGATATTTACCTTTTAATTGTGAGAGTCAACCATCACATTATTCATCTATCACAATCCCCCCTTTTCCTTTTCCACAAGTTTTTTGGCTCAAGCAATTTAACTCAATGAGTCATACTAGCATCTGTTGATGTGGGCAAGGACAGAGGGAACCCAAGGGGAAAAAGAAATCCCCAGTTTTCCTTAGACACCCTTATTCGGAATGAACAAAAGGACATTACAGAGGTCCGGTATGGCTTTTACCCCTGTCTACCTTGCCTATGGGGTTGCTACCTATATGAGGTGTCCCTTAGTGGTGAGTACAGAGGCCAACTCAGTCTTGCCCTCCAGTCTCTTTTGTATTAAAAGACAGTTGGGGAATTATAGAGGTCCGGCATGGCCTTTTTGCCCCTACTTTTCCATGCCTAGGGGATTGCTACCCACAGCAGGGCTATGGAGTCTTCTTGGTAGCGAACAAAGGGGCCAACCCAGTCTTGACCTCCTTCCTTTGTATTATTTTCTTAAGGATGCTGCCCCATCACCTTCTATGGTCACTTGTGTACTTCCCCTCAACAGATGCTTGTAATTCTTGCCCATTAAAACAGGGAAACAGTTCTTGAGCTGGCTGGTGGAAAATTGACTCTACTTTTTTTGCGTCTCGCTGTTTTTCTGGTTGTCACTCGGTTTCTGCTTGAGAGTCAATCTCATTTCACCTGGCCTGGATGTTATACTCCATTCTTTGGGTTCTTCTACTGGGCCTTTGACTCTATTAGTATGAGTTCATCTCTGCTCTGCAGTTCACACAGCCAATTCAGTGGTGAGCAGTACTTGAAAGGGACCTCCCACTGAGTTAGAGGTTGATTTCTCCATTACTTGATCATCACCCAGTCTCCAGGATTAGTATTATGGATTCTGAAATCCAGGGTGGTAGTTTGAGGAATTGCCCCTTTATGTCTTAGCCCATCTAAGGTTTGTGCTATAGACATATTTCTTGGCATCGGTTTTCCCTTCCTCATAGGTGGTAACCTTCTGGGGCAAGGTCAAGAAGGGTAACCCAAACATGATTTCATAGGGTGAGACCCCCAGATCTGACCAGGGTTGGGTTCTAATTCTTAACAAAGCTAAAGGGAGACATTTTATCCATGACATCTTGGTTTCAATCGTTAGCTTAACTACAGCTCTTTTACGAGTTTGATTGTAGGAATGTGCTCCCTGTTGATGAAGTGACTAAATTATTCTTAGTCTGCTTAAAAAGGCAAAAAGCCCAGAAGTTTCTCTCCGAATTTGGGACAAAGACACCTCATAGGACCCTTGGGACTTCACCTCAGATCTGGGGCTGTCCAATTGGACAGAGGCCAAGAGGTCCCACCTAGGTAATTCACAAGAAAAGGAAGAGAACAAAGGCAATAATTGCTTTTTTGGGTGTCGGTTTGAAAAGACAGGTGTCTGCTAAGGAAGGCAAGAGCCTCCCCTGAAATGGAAAATGTAAACCCTCTCCCTCTGAATTGTTATAATTTTGAAATTAAGGGGTCTCTCAGGCAATGATATGGGAGCAGGAATAACAGTTCTTTATTAGGGAAGAAAATAAAAATTAAATAAACAATGCAGTAATACAAAACAACACTGTCAGAGTCAGAATACGACCTGACACCCTGTTGGTCAGGGTGTTGGTAGCAGTCCAATTGAAATGGTGGCTGAAGTCCTCCTGGAGTGTCAGGTGTGGTTCTGTTGAAGCAGTGATCCTGTAGAAAGGGTGTAGTCTTCCTCTGAAGATCCAGTGGTGGTGTAGATGTGCCTGGTATTCCTCTGGGAATCCAGTGGAAAAGGCTGCCTGTAGTCTTCCACATCTATGATTATATCCAGTTAGGAATGCTTGGCTCCTCCCTCTGGGCAGAGCATCTCACAATGGGATGATGTAATTTTATCAGTCATGCTGTGGCACTCAATGGCCCATTAACAGAAGATATCACTCTGGGAGGGAGGATAGCTTGTGGAAGAGATAAAGAAAACTGCCCAATTATCAGAAGATAACTGCCCCATCAGGTAGGAATAGAATACACCCCCCCATTTCCAACCTAAGACAGTGGGGTGTTTTAGCAGGAGCAAGGACCTCTTGCCCCTGTCTTGGTTTTTCTCAGTAAGAGCTTTGTTATTTTGCCTTTTATTAGACCTTCTGTTTCCAGCACTACCTCAGAAGCCATCCTGCTAATTTTATGCCATTCGCAGTAGCTGAGCTATCTCCAGTGTGATTGGTTTCTCTGAGAGCTCATAAGACCTGTCTGGAAGAAAAACCCATTATTTGATTTATTCTCTCAACCCAACCGGAACTCTGTGGATGCCATGGAGTGTGTAATTCCCATTTTACTCCCAGGGCTTGAACAACTTTCTGCAATATCTTAGATGTGGAATGAGTTCCCTGGTCTGAATCAAACCTGTTTACCATCCCATATTGGGGAATGATTGATTCTAGGAGTGTTTTACTCACAACGATGGCATTGGCTTTAACAGTGGGTACTGCCTCTACCCAATGAGTCAAGTGATCGACTGTCACTAGCAAAAACTTCCACCGTTGTACCTGGGGAAGCTCAGTAGTCTACTTGGATGTTTTGAAAGGGCCTTAAGGCTAGTTCTCGCCCTCCCCTGGGTGTTTTCCTCATGACCTTCCTATTCACTTGTTGACATATCACATACCATTCAGTCATCTGCTTAGCTATCCCGAAAATTCCTATGCAGCCCTAGTCCCTTAGAAATTGATCACTTAGTGTTTGTGTTATCCCATGTATGTCTTCTAGCATTTTCTTGGCAAGAGTTTATTCAACATTTGCATCCCATCTGCTAATCTTCACCTCCCTTCAATATCTTTCCTGGTTCCTATTTTAAGTTCTTCCTTTTCTGGCCCATGAAACACCAGGACTTCTTGCATTTCTCTCATGGGGGTTAACACCATCATTAGTTTTTCTGTCCCTGATTCAGCTGCATTTTTCACTTTTAAATCCGCTAAATTGTTCCCTCACGCGTCTTGAGTCACCCCTTTTTGATGCTCTTTAACATACACCACTGCTATTTCCTCTGGTAATTGTAAGGTTTCTAGCACTTCTAAAACAAGTTTTTCGTGAATCAGTCCCTTTCCCTTTGAATTTAATAGCCCACTCTCTTCCCAAATTTTTCCAAAAGTATGCACTATGCCAAAAGCGTATTTTGAGTCTGTATATATTGTTCCCCTTTTCTGTGCTAATATTTCCAGAGCTCATTTTAGGGAACATAACTCGCATGCTTGAGCTGACCAGTTGGAAGGTAACTTTCCCTTTTCTATGGCTACTAATCCTTCATCCACTACAGAGTACCCCGATACCCAGTGCCCCTGGATTACCCGTGAAGATCCATTAATGTACAATCATTTCCCTCCTTGGAGTAGTTGATCCATTAGGTCCTCTCTTACTCTAGTTTGATAGTTTATAACATCTAGGCAATTATGTATTAATTCCTCACCTAGTTCTCCATATAAAAACTGGGCAGAGTTGAGTTAGTTACTCATGATTACCTCTAAATCATTATCTATTAAGATGGTATCATACTTTAGCACTCAGGAATCAGTGAACCATTTCTCAGCCTTTTGGCTTAGGATACTTCTGAGTGTGGGGTAGATATTTTCAATTTTGCCCCAAAGGTTAAATTTTTGCTTTCCTCTATGAGTACGGCAGTTGCTGCCATCACCTGAATGCAGGTTGGCCACCCCCAGCTGACAGGGTCTAGCAGTTTTGATAAATAGGCCACTGGTTTCCTGGATCCTCCCCAGTCCTGGGCTAGTACTCCATGAGCTACACCTTTTTCTATATTGTTTTGGTTTGGAAAGACAGGTGTCTGCTAAGGAAGGCAAGAGCCTCCCCCGAAATGGAAAAATGTAAAACCCCCTCCCTCAGAATTGTTATAAATTTGAAATTAAAGGGGGCTCTCAGGTAAAGATATGGGAGCAGAAATAACAGTTCTTTATTAGGGAAGAAAATAAAAAGATAAAATAAACAATGCAGTAAATCAAAACAACACTGACAGAGTCAGAATACAACCTGATACCCTGTGGGTCAGGGTGTTGGTAGCAGTCCAATTGGAATTGTGGCTGTAGTCCTCCTGGAGTGTCAGGTGTGGTTCCGTTGGAGCAGGGATCCTGTAGAAAGTGTGTAGGGTTATCATTGCCTGAGAGCCCCCTTTAATTTCAAATTTATAACAATTCTGAGGGAGAGGGTTTTACATTTTTCCATTTCAGGGGAGGCTCTTGCCTTCCTTAGCAGACACCTGTCTTTCCAAACCAAGACATCTACATATTGGATGAGCTTTATCTCAGGTTTGATGGGGAAGAGTTGTAGCACCTCTCCCAAGGCTTGACCAAATAGGTTTGGGGATTCGGGAAACCCTTGGGGTAATCTAGTCCACCAAATCTGTTGCTTCCTCCTGAAATTGGGGTCCTCCCATTCAAAGGCAAATATATCCCTACTTTTCTCTGCCAGTGGACACGCCCAAAAAGTGTCTTTTAGGTCTATCACACTAAACCACTGGTGTGCTGGGGGGATATTACTCAGTAGTGTAGAGGGGTTAGGCACTGCTGGATATCGATTCACTGTTCTTTTGTTCATTTCACTTAAATCTTGGACAAGCCTGTAAGTCCCATCTGACTTCTTTACTGGTAATATGGGTGTATTATGGGTGGACATACATGGTTCTAAGGTCCCGTCCTCAAGTAGGTCCTGAATCACTGGCTGCAGTCCTCATCTCCCCTCCAAGGAGAGTGGATATTGTCATACCTGGACTGGATGGTTCCCATTAACTATTTTTGTTACTATGAGTTTCATGTTCAATTTACCTCGATTTCTCAGTTTTGCCCACACCATCTCATTAATTTCCTCCACATTGTCTTCCCTTAATTGGAGAAGCTTAACCACCATTTTCCCTTCCTCTGGGAATACTCCAATGTCCAGTTGAACCTGCAAATCCCGTCCTAATAAATTGCACCCTGCTTCTGGAACTAATAAAACATTCCCAATTCCTATTTTATTTGCCCCTTCAAACTTTACCTCTTTTATAACTGAGACTTTGAACCCTTCCCCTTTTGCACCTACTACTTGCATGGTATCTTGAGCCTTTCTGCACCCTGTTGGGATTCTACAAACACAAGTTCCTTCAGCCCCCGTGTCTACTAGGAATTCAAATTCTTCCTCCTGGGGGCCTATTTTTAAAGTTATCAAGGGCTCCTGATGGTATTCTGTCCCCAGGAGGTAGAGCCCCTGACACTCCTAGTCTTCCACTTCTCCTTTTTGCTCAGTCTCATGGACCCTCAGGTCCTTTTCCCTCTGGGGGCAATTCTTTCTGATATGGCCATTCTCTTTACAGTAAAACCAAACTGGTCCTTGGTTCCCCCATCTCTCAAACTCTCCTTTTTGTGTCCAGTCCCATGGGGCTGCATCCCCCCTCTGTCTACATTCCCACATTCAGAGTCCCCCTCCCTTACCTGGGTAGTTCTTTACATGCTCTTTTCCTTCCCTAATGGCACTTACCATTACCTTGGCTTTCGCCTTGGCCTTCTCTTCATTCGTCTTTACATACACCTTCTGTGCTTCCCTTAGAAGATCCTCTAACCTCCTTTCTTGCCAATCATCTAATTTTTCTAACTTTCTCTGTATATCTGGCCAGATGTGAGTGACAAAATTTATCTTTAAAAAGATCTGTCTGGCCACTGTGTCAGGGTCAACCCCTGAATACTGCCTCATATTTTTCCTCAATCTTTCTAACCACTCTGTTGGGGTTTCTTCCCTCTTTTGCTGCTCATCAAAAGCCTTACGGGCATTTTGATTATGTGGAGCTGCCTCTTTGATACCTTTTATAATCAATGTTCTATATTCCTCCATGTCTTGCCTCCCCCAAGTGCTGTTGTGATCTCAATTGGGGTGCACTATGGGCATTTTCAGCTCCCCAGGAGGTCCTTGCACATGCTCCCTTTCCCATATCCATATCCCAGCCGCCTGGATCATCTGTCTTTCCTCTGGTGTGAACAACATGGTCATTATTGATTGCATTTCTTCCCATGTATAAATATTGGGGCCCAGAAACTGGTCTAACTGCTCTGCTAATCCAATCAGGTCCTCTAATAGTCCTTTTAATTCCTTTTTAAACATTCTTACCTCAGAGGAACTGAGAGGTACAGTTGTCGAGGTTGTTCCTGGATCTAGGGTCTTCAAAGAGACACTAGCAGTTCTGGGTTGCTATAAGGTTGTTTATTGCATGAAGGCATTAATCTCTAAGGCAAAGAGTTCAAGGTGTTAGAGTCTGTGTTAAAGCTTTCTGGCATAAAGTCCCAAGCTGGAGCAGCAGCTGCAAGACTGCTTTCTGGTATAGAGTCCCAGGTTCCGTGCAGGAACAACGGCAGCAGCAACAGTTGTTCTCGGGCATAGAGTCCGATGTCCTGGGCAGTGGCAGCAGTAAGAGAGTCTGCTGTTCCAGGCAGCAGCAGCAGGGGCCACAGCTTTTCTTCTTTCTTCTTCTTCTGTTGTCCTCTTCTTGTGGTTGCTGATGTGTTGATGCTGTGGTGGGCGATGATGATGATGATGATGATGATGATGATGGTGAAGCTGATGCTGAAGAAGATGTTGCCGATAATGATGATCCTTGTACCCCACTACGGGACTTTTTATCTATAAAACATCCAATCAGCTAAAAACATGATTTTAAAACATTCTTTCTAAACCAATCTGAACTTGATTCTAATGTGCGAAGGTAATACGAAAGTAGTGTCAGTTCTTACCTAAAAAACTATGCATATAATATTATCTATTTACGTAAATGTATTATGCTTTCTTACTTAAAATTTATGTGGATAAGTTTATCTATTTACATGAAGAGTTCTATCTATTTATGAATGTAGTTTTATGTATTTTACGTGAATAATTCTATCTGTTCTAGTGGCAAGGTTCTGCTATGTTTTTGTTATGTCTAGGGCTAAGTTGCTGAACTTTTAACTAGGCCTTAGGGCCTTTGCTAGTTAATACGGTTTCTTAAGGCACTAAGAATGTATTTCTACTCACTTAAAACCTAAAACTTAAGCTTACTTAAAACTATAACTTACACTTCTATTTACTTAAACTTCTACTTCATATCTATGTGGCTTAATATATCTTAGTTTCTCTAAAGGCTTTATTTCAACCCCTGCATTCCTCTCCTTCTCTGAGGAACTCAGAGAGGCTTGCATTCCAACATTTCCCGCTCCTCTTTGAACCATGTAGATTCCCTTAATTACTTTATTAATCATCTGTCGAATGCATTGGAGAAAACAAGGCAGCATGATTAGCACAACTACTATGATGACTAAAATATATAAACCCATTTTTAGAAGCTCTTTCACCCATGATGTTAAATTCCATCTACTAAACAGACTATCTAACCAAGTCCCATCATCAACTCTAATCTTTGACACATCTTCCTTGAGTTGTATACTTTTGTAAATAGATTCTGAGTGATCAGATACATTCATACAACACATTCCTTCAAAATCCTCGCATCCATGTCCATGTGCTGATAAGAGAAAATCAATTGCAGCCCTGTTTTGCAAGGTTGCATGTCTAACGCTGTTGACATCTGTTAGCATATCACTCAATGCAAGAGAAGTAGAAGTGAACTCCTTACTCAGCCAACACCCTAATCGATCTAATTGTTTCAGTGCCACTGCTGAGCTGAGTTATGGCAAAAGAAGGGATGCCAAGAACCTTTTTCCAAACCCCCAAGGTTCAAAGTCATCTTTGCAGCCTGGCTTATATTGACTGATAGACCTTTTTCTTTTATATTTTGTTTTTACACTGGGTGTTAGCAGAGTAAGTTTCCCAATGCTACATGGTCCACCTTTGATGTGTGGTGGGATTGTTACACAAGCGATTATATGTGGTGCTTTTTTATTAAGAGCTCTGGGAATCGGGGTAGTTTCCACCCAAATCTGATTCCGACCATACATTCGAGGTGAACGTGTTTTATACTCTATCGTTATATAACTTTCATGTTAATTATTAAACTTATATTGTTCTATTGTATACACAGATTTCAGCTAAACATAGCTTCTCATGGTTCCCCCCTTAAATTTCTAACATAGTTTCTCATGATTCTTCTTATGATTATACAATAATTATATTTAGTTACTAAACAATCACCACATCTAACAATTATATCATTTATCATACTGCTTACGCAGGTGCAGTGATCTGAGAAAACACAAAGCCTAACATTTTCAAAGTCTATCTTTAGCATTTTCCAGGGCCCCACTATCATTCTCCCCCCTCTGAAAGCATTTTCACTTCACTATAGATGTAAATGTTTTCACTTGATACAGTCCTATATTCCTCAATTGATACTTGACATTCTTCGAATCCAGGGTTGATGTGGATGCTATCAGGAACTGGAGAACCAGAAGATGGTGGGCGTGGATCTCGTGTCAGTGCCTTTATTATTTTCTGGTTCCAGGACGTTTTCTTCTGTATCTCTCCCTTTAAGATGCTGTAAACTAACCAAATTGCTAAGAATACAATTAGTAAGATTATCACACTCTCAATGATAGATTTAATCCATGAACTCACATTCCACCCTAACCCTTTAAAGATTTTTCTTAACCAGCTTGTAGTCAAGTCCTTTTGCTCTTCTTGTGCTTCACCCTCTATTTGTTTCAACTGATTGATGTCATATTCTACATCTGCAGTTACATTTGGGATATGAACGCAGCAATGATCAACTTGTCCCTTTAAAAATCCACATATTCCATGCTCTTTCAGGAGTAACAAATCTAAGGCTAATCGATTTTGTAAAGTCACTTTTGTGGTGGCTTGTAATTGTACGTTTAATTCTTTAAATCCTTCCCGGGGGACTCTTGCCAGTCTATCTACCTGACCTATAAGTTTGTACAGCATCTCCCTACTCTGATAGTTTGCTATAGGACCAAGTAATGAATCTAGGGCCCACCCAAATTTCATTCCACTAGAGGGTTCTTGCCAAGTGTCATCTGGATTTTCATTGTCTAGAACTTCTCGTCTTGCTCTTATCTGCCGAAGTTCATGTTTTCCGTTAAATGGGGAATTTTCCAAATTGGACATAAGGTTGGAAGGCCTAAAGTAATCTCCTTTACTTTCCCATCTACAGGCAGATGTGTTGTCCAGGTGCCATTGCTTGTTGCCCATACAAATTGTCCTGGACTTCGGACTGTACTCCTGGTACATCCTATAACTGCTTTATAATTCACTCTGCCTTGTTTATGTTTGATCCCTCTGCAAGCACAACCAATTTGTAGGGCTATTGCCAGGGGTGGCATCTGTTTTATCTCTGCATCATCCAAAGTGCAGTCATAAGTTTTATTACATGCCCACCAACTTACTTTGTCTGCCCTTGTTCTGCTACTGGTGGCAGTGTACGTTACTGCTGGATCTGTTTCATTCTCGGGGCCTTCCCACTTAATACACCAAGGGGTGTTTGCCATATATTGGAATCTTTGAAGAATACTCACAGACCACACACTGTCCCAAGGCTCTATGTGATTTTTCCGATCCTTGGCCTCACACTTCTATACCAGAGTGGTTTCTGTAACATTTTCTATAATCTTTTTATAGTGTGGCAAATAGCATTGCCATTGTGTGATGCCTCCTGATTCTCCCATAGGGGTTCCTAGTATGCCATCACTTAGAATACAGTCTTTCTGGCCCATGGGTATCATCCATGTTCCTATTTTCTCCCAAGGTTCCTTGATTACTTGCCTCGATTTGGGTACCTGTTTACATGTAATTGTTTTGTTCTTTTGTATTTCAGGTAGTTTTGATGTTATGATTCCCCAATTTACTGGGTCTTCTGCTGCTTTTGGTATTGGCAGACAGGCAGTTATTCTACTGGTGTTTTGCATTTTGGCAAAATCTTTGACTAAGCCCGTCATTACATTCTCAGCCCAAACTGCATTAGAAACCTTTATCACCTGTGTTTCTGCTTGTACCTCTCTTTTCATTCTAGAATGAAGAGTAGTTAGTTGCTCATTTTGCATTCCACATCCCACAGACATTAATGACCATAACGTTAGCACAACTACTGATAGCATTCTTAAAGCAATTAAACACATCTTATCTGCAGCCTTGTTGGTTCCACAGTTTACACAGTCCGTGATTCAGGATGGATTTTCTTCACTCGGGTGTAATGAATACAGGGGTCCACGCTGGCTACTTTGACTGCTGTAAAGGTGGACAGCAGTACCTGATGGGGTCCACTCCACTTTTCTTTCAGCGGTTCTTCGTTCCAGTTCTTGATGTACACCTCGTCTCCTGGATGTATGGTTTGAACTGGATTCTCGAGAGTTAGTGGTCTATTCCACACGAGGATGCTCCGGAGCCGAGCTAAAGTTTTCCCGATTGACAGAACATAATTATACACTTCCTGCTTTCCTGTGACGTGTACATTAGGGTTAGGCTCAGGAAATTCATATGGTTTCCCATACAATATCTCATAAGGACTGACTGACATCCCACTCCTAGGCTTTATCCGAATTCTCAACAGTGCTATTGGCAAAGCCTGGGGCCACTGCAATTTGGCTTCTTGGCATATTTTACTGATTTGCCTTTTTAGTGTCTGATTCATCCTTTCTACCTGTCCAATAGACTGGGGTTTCCACGGTGTGTGGAGGTCCCCGGTTATCCCCAGCAATCTACTTACCTCTCTTACCACTGTAGCTATGAAATGGGGCCCCCTATCTGATGATACCCCTAGGGGTACCCCGAACCTGGGAATAATCTCCTGTAGTAACCACTTAACTGTTTCCTTTGCTTGGTTCGTGCAACAGGGAAGGGCTTCTGGCCACCCAGAAAATGTGTCAACCCCCACTAACAGGTATTTGTATCCTCGAGTTCTTGGCAGTTCTACAAAATCTACCTGCCAATAGTCTCCTGGCTCTATTCCTATCTGAATTCTTCCTAGCTGTGCTTGTCGCCAAGCCACTGGGTTGTTTTCAAGCAGACATCACATTTTGACATTACTGATTTTGCCATTGTTAACATCCCTACTGAAATTAAACTCTGCTTTAGCAATTTTATCAATGCCTCTGCTCCCCAGTGACATTCGTTATGTTTAATTTGTAGAACTTCTC
This sequence comes from Molothrus ater, assembly GCF_012460135.2. Taxonomy (NCBI): domain Eukaryota; kingdom Metazoa; phylum Chordata; class Aves; order Passeriformes; family Icteridae; genus Molothrus; species Molothrus ater. The sequence goes on from NC_050510.2 coordinate 6,276,130, forward strand.
TCATTATCAAGGGGGGTACCACTATTTGTCCTTGTGCAGTCACATACTTTCCCTCTGAATTCTTTTGTGCATTTAGCAAACGTGCCAGTCTCTCATCTTCTACTGAATATTTTGGTTTTGGAGGCAAATTGAATTGGGATACATTAAGCTTTAAAGGTATCAATGCCATTGTTGTTTGCACCTTTCGAGCAACCTGTTGGGCTGCCCAGTCTGCCTTTTGATTTCCCTCACAGATTTTAGAGTTTCCTGATTGGTGTGCTTTACAGTGTATAATTGCCACTTGTTCAGGTTTTTGTACCGCCTTTATCAATTGCAGGACTGCATGCTGATGTTTAATGTGCGTACCCCGAGAAGATAGTAATCCTCTTTCTTTCCACAGTGCTCCATGTACATGCACCACTCCAAAAGCATATTTTGAGTCAGTCCAGATATTTACCTTTTTCCCTTCACTCAATTCTAGTGCCCTGGTTAAAGCAACCAGTTCTGCCTTCTGGGCAGATGTATTTGGTGGTAATGCCTTTGCCTCCACTACTGTATTGACTGTTGTTACCGCATATCCAGCGTATCTGGTTCCGTTTTCCACGAAGCTGCTCCCATCTGTAAATAGCTCCCACTCTGGCTGCTCTAGTGGCACATCTTTCAGGTCTTCTCTTGCTGAATAGGTGTACTCTATTACCTCTACACAGTCATGCTCTAATGGGCCTTCTTCAGTTGTGGTACCTAGGAACAAAGCTGGATTCAAAAGCTTAGTTGTTTTTAATGTGACATCATCCTGTTCAGTTAGGACTCCCTGGAATTTCATCATCCTGCTTGGGGATAGCCAATGGCCCCCCTTCTGTTCTAAGAAAGTGGTTACCATGTGTGGTACATAGACATCTGTGCGCCTTCCCATAGTAAGCTTCCTGGCTTCTTGTATCAGCATCACAGTGGCTGTGACTGCCCACAGACATGGAGGCCACCCAGCACTTATGTTGTCAAATTGTTTGGAAAAGTAGCCCACCGGCCTTTTCCAGCTCCCCAGATGTTGGGTCAGGACTCCTAGTGCTAGGCGCAGCCTTTCACGTACAAACAGCTGAAAATCTTTAGACAGATCAGGTAACCCTAATCCTGGAGCAGTTGTCAGTGCTTCCTTTAATTTTAGGAAGGCTTCTTTCTGTGGCTTGCCCCAGGTGAATGGCTGCGTCTTCTGAGCTTCATACGGGGGCTTCGCAATCAGTCCATAGTCCATGATCCACAGGCAACACCATCCTGCCATCTCGAGGAAGACTCGCAGCTCATGTAGATTCTGGGGCTCTGGAATAGCACAAATACCTTGGATACGGTTAGTACCTAGTTTTCGTTGCCCTTGTGAAATTTCATACCCCAGGTAGATCACAGTCCATTGGGCAATTTGTGCCTTTCCTCTGGATACTTTGTAACCTCCCATTCCCAGGGAATTTAAAATCTCAATGGTTACCTTTATCAGGTTGCTTTTTCTTCTGTAGCTATTAGTATATCATCAACATACTGCAGCAACAGGTGCTGGTCTCTTGGTACTTGCCCATTTTTGGTCCAAATCTCCAGCTCCTTTGCCAGTTGGTTTCCGAATAGGGTCGGCAAGTTCTTATATCGTGTCTAGGTGAGCTGGGTCTTTCTCCCATTCCCTGGGTTTTCCCACTCAAAGGCAAACAGTTTCCTACTTTCTTTGTCAAGGGGGACACAGAAAAAGGCATCTTTTAAATCAATTACAGAAAACCATTTATATATCTCCTTTACAGATGTCAGCAATGTGTAGGGATTTGTTACCACTGGATAAATGTCCTTTGTTATTTTATTTATTGCTCTCAAATCTTGCACTAATCTATATTCACCATTTGGCTTCTTTACTGGAAATATTGGTGTATTAAATTCTGATTCACATTCTTCTAAAATTCGGTATTTCAAGAACTTCTCAATAATCTTTACTATTCCTTGCCATGCTTCTGGTTTTATGGGATACTGTTTGACTTGTACAGCCCTCGCCCCTTTTTTAACTCTACATGCACTGGTTGTGCCAATTTAGATTTCCCTGGTATATCTGTCTCCCATTCAGAGGGAATCACTGCATCTTCTACCTCCCTAGGGATAGAGGGAACAGGTTTTTCTTTGATCATTAATATCTGTCCCGTCTTTGATTCAGGTATTTTCATTATAAGCTCTCAATTTTCAAAGGTTATTACCACATTAAGTTTCGCTAGCAAATCTCTCCCTAAAAGTGGAATTGGACACTCAGGTGCATATAGAAATTCATGTGTTATAACTTTGTTCCCAAAACACAAATCTAGGGGTTGCAAGAATGGCTGTTTTTCCTCTTTCCCTGTAGCCCCGACTATTGTTGTTTCCTTGTCCCCAATTTGTCCTTGCAAATCATTCAATACTGAGTAAGTAGCTCCTGTATCTATTAGAAATTTGACCTCTTTATGTGCTAATTGTATATTTATGACAGGCTCTTGAACCTGTTTTACCGGTTCCTTGCCTAGTCAGCTGCTATACTCGCCCAAAACCATCTCCTTGGTAACCGGCTGGAACTGATTGCCCTGGTGAAACTGGTTGTTCAAGTCTGGACATTGTCTCTTCCAATGGCCCTCCTGCTTGCAATACGCACATTGATTTAGGTTTAACCCCTGCGTAACTGGTCTCCTACCTCGACCATTCCTGTTATGTCCCCTGAAATTTGGGTTCCCTTTTCCTTGTATTACTGCCAAAAGATTCTGCTGCTGCCTTTTATTAGCTTCTCTTTCACGATTGTAATATATCTTCCAGGCTACCTCAAGTAGCTTATCCAAATTCCTTAGTTCTTCCCCTTCTAATTTTTGCAATTTTCTACAAATATCGTCCTGGGACTGGCCCAAGAATATGAGAGCGTGCTGAACCTTTGCTTGTTCTGTGTCCATTTGGAGATCTGTATATTTTCTTGCTGCCTCCTTAAGCCTCTCCAAAAACACAGTGGGAGATTCTTTCTTTTCCTCCGAACTTCATATAGTTTAGACCAATTTATAGTTTTGGGCACAGCATTCTGAACTCCTATTTGGATCCACTCCTGATATTTCTGTAGTCTCCCCATATCGCAAAATAAATTAGGGTCCCAATTTGGATCCTCAATTGGGAAATTCTCATCTAAACTCCCTGTTACGAGTCCGTTTCTGATGTCCTCTCTTGCCCTTTCTTTGGCTGCCTTAAGTACCATCTCTTTCTCAGTAGAATCCATCAAAGTATCTAGTATTACTTGTATGTCATCAAAACTCAAGATTTTGAGTTTTTATAACCATTTTTAATACTCATGCCATTTTATCAGGATTTTCTCTATAAGTTCCGGCTGATTGTTTCCAAATAACTAAATCTGCAGGAGAGAAAGGCATTCTTACAAATACTGGCCCTTCCACTCCTACACCTTGTCGCAAGGGGGCAATTACAGTCCATTTTTGTCTGCTTATGTCTTTTCTATCCACAACTGGTGCAAGCTTTCTGGCTTTCCCCATAAATAGAAAAACAAATCAACATACGGAACCTCATCCCATTTTCCTTCTTGTTTACAAAACGACATTAACTGCGAACTAGTGTTATATTGCAGAGTACCGTATTTTGGCCATTTTTTGCCATTCTCCAAGGCATATCCTGGCCACCATGAATTACAATAATCAATCAACTTAGCTTTACGTAATTCTTCCCCAAAATTACCCTGTTTCCAATGTGCTAATAAGCACCCCAAGGGAGAAGTTTGCGGGATAGAGGTGTTGCCGCCCAAAATCCCTTTCAGTTTCTCCATTCCAAATATACCACAAATTACTGAACCCACAACGCTTTCGCGATTGTCTTATGGAACGGCACCTAGGCTTGTACCAGCAGGAATTTCTTTAGCCCAACCAAGCGTAGCTTTCGCTGCGTCTTATTGGCAGGCACCCAAACCAAAGTAAAAAGCACCTTACTTTTCTCCCGGGGACGTTGCAAACGGCAGAAGCGGTCGCGGCCGATCGAGCTCCCCAAGAAATCCCTTGGTGCCGGCTGGAGCGTGGTCGAGTCGCAAAACTCGCTTCAGCAGCACCCACAGGGTCCCATCTGGGTCGCCAAAATGTTAGCGTTCAAAAACACATAATCACATAAGCGATTATATGTGGTGCTTTTTATTAAGAGCTCTGGGAATCGGGGTAGTTTCCACCCAAATCTGATTCCAACTATACATTCGAGGTGAACGTGTTTTATACTCTATCGTTATATAACTTTCATGTTAATTATTAAACTTATATTGTTCTATTGTATACACAGATTTCAGCTAAACATAGCTTCTCATGGTTCCCCCCTTAAATTTCTAACATAGTTTCTCATGATTCTTCTTATGATTATACAATAATTATATTTAGTTACTAAACAATCACCACATCTAACAATTATATCATTTATCATACTGCTTACGCAGGTGCAGTGATCTGAGAAAACACAAAGCCTAACATTTTCAAAGTCTATCTTTAGCATTTTCCAGGGCTCCACTATCAGGATGGCAGGCCAAACTCTATCTCCACAAATGAAAAACATTCCCTGTGGTAATTGAAAAGAGATATTATTAAATGCAGATTGAACTAAAGAAGTATGATTACACAAAAAGGTCTTATTTTTATATGTAGCATAATAAGGAGAAACATCTATGACTTAAGCTTGATTTTTCCCTGGATAATTAAATTTGGCACAAAAGGGCATTTTTACAGAACTAAGGATCTCCAATTCTTGAGGTTCAAAAGATGACTTGGGATGGTGAGTAACCCACCAATCCCACACATCTACTGGGGACCAAAGATCCCATGTGGATGACCCTGCAAATGTACCTTGCATGGGTTCATCAACTTCTTTTGGGATTGGCCAAGCATCCACTGGCACACCATCCAAACAGGTGAAAAATGTTTTTTCCAGGGTTGTGTTGGACAGACCTGATACATTAGCTAAAGTCACCCAAACATTTATTCTAGGTTGGCTAATTGGCAAATCTGTACTACTAAAAGCAAGTAAAGTAAAAAGGCAAAAGCATACTTGATTGAGCCCCATATTTCCCTTAAGCTATTATCTAACAAAAATTCTATAACACTACTGATTCCCACATTTAAAAAGGAACCCAAAGTTCACAGTCTTCTGTGGGTGAAGCAAACGACATCAGGTGCAAGTTGGAATCCCTGAGTAATTCATGTCTGTGTCCCCACTTCTTTGGTTGTGGAGTGATCAGCGTTTTCTTGCACTAGATAGGATTTCACATCTCCTCCTGGAGTCCACTTGAATTCTGTACCTGTTGAAATACAAACAAATTCTTTTCCCCACGTTATTAGAGGAAATGGACCTTCAATTTGCCCTTGTGCTGTTGGAAAAATGTCTGAGAATTGACGGATCGGGTTCTGTAAAAGGACTGTTCGAAAATTATAAACTTACAAATCTTTACTCAATCTCATTTGTGGTGTTACCTGTGTCAACCCTCCCTTTTGTTGATCTAAAATATGTTTTAAAGAGCGATGTGTTCTTCCAACAATTGCTTGACCTGTGGGAGAGTATGGAATACCAAAAGTATGCTGAACACCTCAATCCATTAAAAATTCAGTCAATTTCTTGGCTGTGTATGCAGGGCTATTATCTGTTTTTATCTCTCGAGGCACCCCTAATGAAGCAAATGCTTGCAGAAAATGCTGACATACATGACTGGCTGTTTCCCCCGTATGTAGGGAGGTATAGACTGCACGTGAAAAAGTGTCCACTGACACATGGATGTTTTTAGGTTTCCCAAACGATGAGTATTTGGTGCTGTTTGCCATAATTCCAGGCTTTGCAATCCTTGAGGATTGACCACTCCTGTCAAAACAGGAGGTTGCACAAGCTGACAACTAGGGCAAGCACTTATAATTGCCTTTACCTGATCTCCAGAAAGATGGAATGTTCGCATAAGTGCTTATACATTTTGATGAAAAAAAGGCATGACTTAGTTTTACTTGTTCAAGGATGTTGGGCAGAGTACTAGCAACAGCCACTGTCAGTTCATCAGCTCTTGCATTACGTTCTGCTAGAAATTCTGGAAATCAGCTGTAGCAATTGGGAATTATTCAAATGTTATACACAATCAATAACACATGTGGAATTAGATAATTATTAAACACTATAACACTGAACTATCATCCCAGAATCTGCAACAGCTGATAAACTTCAAACCAGTGGAAGGTTGGATAATCATGTCCGGATAATGATTGTCCAAGCTCACTTTAAAAGTAGATTCAGCTGTCATATATAGAGGATCAAATTACCAAGCCAAAGCAACTTGAATATTATTTTGATGCAGAAAATATCTGGGTTTGTTGGCATCAAGCATCCCATTTAGATAGAACCAGGACCTGGCCACAGCCCAAGCTCTACCTGGAGGGGCTTACCTGAAATATTTTTAAAAAATAAGTCTTCTCATAATAGCAATTATAAGATGTTAGCAGAGAATAAAAAGAAGGATCCTGAAAACAATACGTGTCTTATAAGTGATCACATAAGATGGTAAAACAGATGAAATCTAGCTGAAATAAAAATACTCTATAAATCATTCTTATTCTAAAAAATCAATAAATTCACATTATGCAATATATCAACAGTAAGTGTTTAAGAAAGTTAAGACAACATCTTATAAACATTCATGTATCAAAAAGACAAAGCAAAAGCTTTAAACAATTTGATACCTATGACAATCACTATCTTTTGATGTTACCTCTGGAAAACAAAAACAGCAGAGACTGTAATGAAGAATAGAACTTTTGATGAAATTGATGACATAATGAACTGCATTTTCTTCCATTCACAAACAGGTGTATCAATGTTTCATCTCAGCTGTTTTGATCAGAGCTGTCTTATCTCTCTAAAAACTTAACTCCATATCTTAGAGTTTAAATAAATAGCTTTTAACAAAACTTAAAATGCTTTATATTAAACAACACAAACTTAGAATAAATGAGCTCTAATAACAAAGAATAATAATACTAACAGAATATCAAAATGGTAAAATATAACTTAAGAGTACTTAAACATAGTGAAATTTTACTTAATCTTATGAATACTTAACTTATCAAAGGTCATTATCTAGAAATGTTTTAACTTATTTCTATATTATTGACACAAAAGGTATTAAAAATCTAAGCAACCTATATTTAAAAGAAAACTATTTTGCTAAAGAAAATATAAATGAGATTTGATTTATGGATAACAATCTTTTTCTTGCTCTGATTATAATCTGAGCTGTCCCAGGCTTTGTTGCTGTGGTTTGGTGTTGGTCCTGGTGATTTGGTGTTGGTCCTACAAGAACAGTAAAGTTGAGAGCTCTTTTGCACTAAGAGGCCCCACTCAGAAAGAAGTGCTGGCCTTAGCCTGCTGCAATCCAGAGGAGCCCTTTGAGGTATTAAAAATCTCAGAGAAGTAATATCACAGTTCCCTCTCAACAACTCAAAAGCAAAAAAGCTCATTATTAGTCAATTGTGGTCTGTCACATCCTATATATTCTATTGATTCCAATACCTCCCTGCACCTCTCCCAGTGGTACTTCCCTCAGGGGGTACAATCCTGATGCTTGGCTTGGCTCCCATCCTCTGATCTGCTTTCCTCTCGTTGTGCTACTGTTTGTGGTATTTTGGCTAGGCCCATCAGGGGGTAGGGGAGGTAAGTGGTCTAACGGGTCCCATTCTTTATGTTCTGTTACCTTAAACACGTTCACCTTCGAGGGTGCGGTTTCCCCTTCCCAGCAAGCAGCGTAGTCACTCTCTTCCTAACTGAATGGCTTCTTAGTTCTTACATGCATGTTTAATGCCCGGCATATCCATCTCTTGCCTGATCCATATCTCGGCCAGTATACATGATCGCCCCTGATTTCCCTTCTGGTCCATTCTACCGTGCATTACTGAATCATTTTAAGCTTGTTCTTATCTCTGACGTTGGGGTTATATTTCCACCCGGTTAGTTTCCTACCAAGTGGGCTATCTGGGGGTATGCCCATTGGTACCTCCTCAGTCTCTGCTTCTTCCTTTGGGGATTTGCTACTCACCCATTAGCCCATCCTGACCAGCAGATCACAGGTTTTCCCCCACAGAGCCCGCCTTTCCAACCACAGGCCCTCCCAACAGAGCCTGCCTCCCCCAATCAGCCAACTACACACTCTCCCAGCAAGGCCCACCTCCCTAAGAAAGGAGAGGGAAAGGAGGAGAAGAAAGAAACCAGGAAAGGAGGAAGGAGGAGAGAGAAGAAAGAAAGAAAAGGAGAAAAAAGAAAAAAGGTAAAAAACCCTCTACCTTTCTTCCGAAAAACACCTACAATCCAAGGGGCTTCCCTCCCACGATCGCACTCTGCTCAGCTCAGCTTTGGTGGCTCTGCCCGCCCCGATTCGACTCAGTGGCCGCGGGTCCGCCCCCTGGCCCGCTGCGACTCAGCTCCATGGCCAGCCCGCCCCGACCCCCTTTGTCTCGGGGGTGCGTGAGCCGCCGTAACATGTGTAGTGTTACATCTACTCCTGGGCGACCCCTCAACCCCTCAGCGGTCACCCTGCTCCCCAGCCCGGTCTCGTCTGGCTCTGCAAATTATAGCACTGTCTGCACCCAGAAGCCGCTCCCACTCCGAGTCCCAACAAATCCTTCAATCTCATGCATCCCGCCGGCCACGGTGTCTCCGTCACGGGCCCCCAACCCCCCCCGCCTTTCTCACCCACACATCCCGCCCTGCTTCCATCCGTCCATTATCCTGAAGCTTCAACTGACCAGGACGGATCCGTATATATTACTGATGTGAAGCTCACGTTCATATATCGGAATTACGGAAATATGGTCTGGCCACAAAACAGTTATGAGGATGGTACTCAGCCCCCTTCCCCTTTTTTCTTTATCCAGTCTCCTGGTGTCTTCGGGCATTCAACCTGCAACAGCCGGTAGTCCTGGGAGAGTCCCATAGATTCTGCCAAATATGTGGCAGGGGGCACCTCTTTCGAAAACTCCTAGTACCACCAGGGCGAGGTGTAAATCCCGGACAAGAGCCCCATTGTGAGAAAGGATACTCAGTTTTAAAAAATTTAGAAGGTTTATTAAAACCTTATCAAAAATACAACAGAACACTGAATAGAGAAAATATTACAGCATTGGATGCAAAGGATTTTTCCCACCATGTGCTTGTCCACACAATGGAGGTTTTGCCTTTTAACCCTTTAGCCCCTCCCCAAGTTCTGTCCATCGACTCCTTCGTCACTGTCCAGTGGTAGAGTTTACTTCCTTAAACCTTCATTGGAGGTCATATGTTGCCATAGTAACAAGCCAAGCCTCCCAAATGTCTCAAACCCAGGCCACCTTCCCCCCCCCCCCCCGATAACAAAACAAGGTGGGGTAAAACATAACTGTAAGTCTATAAAACTTCTCCTAATGTATATACATGATATTTGCCTTTTAATTGTGAGAGTCAACCATCACATTACTCATCTATCACAACAATAAAGTTGGATTCTTTTGACCGTCTCACTTACTCCCCATCTCTCTCTTCATTGCCGATGTATATATATGCTGCACAGGGCATTGGCCACAAAAGCTAACAGGTTATACTATATTAAAGCAATGAAAAGTGATTACAAATTGTACTATATGAAAAATGTCATGATTAATAACAATTTGCAAAAACTAATACATAATAGCGAAACCCAATGACTACATAGTTTTTTATAACAAGTTTAAACCTTTATTCTCGCGCACATGCACAAGAACAACTACAGAAAACAACAGCCAGCATTTTGCCACACATGATGCTGCAGAGTGTGGATGAGGAGAGTTTTCAGTTAATGTGAAAAGTGCATGTTACATGATTGGTCTTTGCAGATATTAAAAGGAATACTATATGTGTTATGTTGTATTAATTAGTAGTACTGTATTTTTTAAGTAGTGTGGTAAATATAGTTTTAGGTTATAACATAATGTTAAAATAGAAACTATGCGATGTAAGATCTTTTTTTATCTGGCTCAAGAAAGGGATGAGATTGAGACAAATAGCGGATTTGTCTTTACAAGCAAGCTGTGGGTCTGCTGGTAGATAAAACTAGCACTGATAGATAAAAGAAACAATGGGAAGGATTCCACTGATTGATGAATGGAAAAAGATATTTCCCTTTACAAATAAACTTTAGGTTTGCTGATAAATGAAATTAGACATTGAAAGATGAAAGAAACAATGGGGAAGAAAAACCCCTAAATTCTGTAAGAATTAAAAATTAAAAGGGAGGGTTATACATTAGAGGGAAATCTTCGGTATCAGGCGTATCAGGAAGTCTGTACCTCTCAAGTACCTCAGCCAATGGGGGGAGAGAGAAGGGAAATGCAGCCAGGAAATTAGGATAAAAAGGGAGGCTGCATCCTCCAAAAATTTGAGAGACCCCAGGGGAATGCCCCATGGCCTCTCCCTTTATTCAAATAAAGTAAAAGGACTCCTTTGTCTCCTTTTTGGACATAAACCTCTGATGTTTGTGGATTAATTTTCCTAACAAGATAATAAATAAATTCTTTGCATAGAGATGTGATACATGTTATGGAATAATTCGTGCTTGTGTAAAATATACATGAAATAACTTGGGCTTGTACAAAAAATCTTTAAAGATTTAAAACCACAAGCCGCAGACGGGGAAAGGATTGCTTTACAAATTGCGAAACCACAGATGGCCAGTGGAGAGAAAGACCTAATTAGCAAACGAAAAGACATGGCTCTGTGCGGAGATGGGCCCTTTCCTGGGACAGTCCAGAAAACACCCAAGCGATGAATACTCAATAAGTATCTACTGAATACTCAATAAGTATCTACAATCAAGATAGAGTAGTCAAGGGCGTGCATCCCAATACCAGGTTCCCATAACTCGACATCAGCATTCATCGCTCCCCAGAAACGGTTTTGTCCAGCCCAGCACAGAAAAAAGGAAACTACATTAATATGTGAAGCGACAGAAGAATAGGAGAAACTATGCCCCAGGCGAAAAAACTGTATAAAACTAACCCGGCAGAGACAACATTCGTGAACAGAGGGGATCCGAAGAGGGGATCCGAAGCGGTAGAGTTCGGATCAGTGTTCACCCAGCGTGGATCCCAGGCTCGACGTTGTCCCTTTGATTGTGGCTATCGGAGACCAAATCTTAGTCTCAAAATAAAAACCTATTTTTTGATTATTAATTCGGCTTTATAATTTATTACCTATAACAGAGATAACAGCAACACAACACCTAAAGAATTATTGCCTCCTTATTGGAAAAGACCAAATTTTTTCCACCTCCTTCCAGACTTGAGGAGCCAACAAGATTAAGGGGGGGAAGTTGACAATAACCAGAGAACACCCTTTGTTTGAAAAGAATTTATGCATCATGTATGAGATATATGAATATGCAACAAGCTATTGCTTTTAAGGGTTAATCCTTAGTTAGCGGATGTGCATTTTTTTATTAAAGCATCCAAACGTTTGTAATTCTTTGCTTTTTTATTGTCCTTTATTGTCCTAACTCTGATTGTCCAAATTCTTATTTCTCTAATTTGTATGACTATTTTTATAACCATTTTATTACTATTAAACTTAAAATTTTAAAACAAGTGATTGGCATTTTTCACATTAAGAATAATGATTCAGCAGTCTTTAAATATCTCACCAAGCAGCAGGCAGTCTTTTTCATGTATCATAGCAGCTTCTCACATATTAAAGGCACTTCTCTGCTGCTAAGAAAATGGAAAGGAAAAACACTTTGAAGAGACAGATCTGAACAGAAATACTCAAAAGCTATCCAGAACAGTGTTTGGAAACAGAAGCCAGGAAAGACAGAAGAGCCACTGTTTGTTATGTACACTAACATAACTAGACCATAAGTAAATGGAAGCCAAGGCAGGACAAGAAGTGCTGTCACTTTCAGAAGGAGGAAGGTTATCATTGCATTAATTCTGTGTTTGGGACGAATACTCCTGAAAGAGGTGGCTTAAGTAATGGGCAACAAGTGGGTTAGCAGGGACTTTGTACTAAAGATTCATTCAGTGTGTTAATAAGCATGTAGGTTTCATACTGCTGATAACAGTGCAAAACCAACAACTTACCTGCTGCAAACGATGTCTGACGCACTGTCTAACAGCTGTAGAGCGGTCATCATCTGGATTTAGAGAATTGATTTTCACATCAAAAAAGGGTCTGCTTAGAGGCAGTGGGCTTTCAGAAGCTGTTAACAGAGCTGTTATGTGAAGCTGGTATTTTGTTGGGGGTTAGGATTTTTCCTTTTGCTTCCTTCTCTCATGGAATTTTGTCCCATCTGTTGCTAAGAAACAATAACTACTGATACTTAAGAGAACAAAAGATGTGGCTGGGAGGAGGAGGGAAGAGAAGGGTGCAGCTGGCTACTCTCTTTACCTGGGGGGTTTTCTTCTTGGAAGGGCAAAGATAGCGTGAGATTTTTGGCCAGGTGGTGAGAGGGCTTGGCTCCTCTTGCTCTCTAGCGGTCCGCATTGGAGGGGAGACAGGTTGCAGTTGCTGTGGGGAGAATTCGCCACCACTGCAAGGCTCTGTCTCCCACTGTCTTCTCCTACCATGAGTGAAGCTCTGCTCATAGGAGCAGCTGTTGCACTGGGACCTTATTAACATTCTACCTCACTAGAAAGGTCCCACCCTCACCATCTACTCGGGTGCCTCAGGGGAAACCCGGGAACCCCTTCCCCCTCTGAGGGAGCATCTCCTGGCTGTGTCTGGGAGCCAGGCTGCCACTGCCCAGCCCTGCTGCTTCTCTTCCACTGCTCCAGGTTTTTTGCTACACTGTAGCCTCGCACCCCCTGGCTGCCAGCACACCCCACAGCTCCTGCTACAGCTGCAGAGTTTCTGATATATTTCATTTGCTACTCTGGGATCTGCTCGTCCTTGCTGTCCCAGCCGCTGCTCCGAGGTTCCTGCTGCAGCCTGTTTTCGCCATCCAGCCCATCTGCCATTACCAAGGGAGATACAACTGAACTTGCGCCCCCTGCAGCCATGGGGGAATCAGCACACTCGCCCTGCCCAGCCAGGAAACCACCAGCGCCCGTGCTGGCTGTAACTGTAACTACACCAAAGGGGAAAGTGCCTGGCAGCTGAGGGAAAGCTGTGTTTGGGTTTCTGGTTTTGTTTGTTGTTGTTGCTGTTGTTGTTTGTTTGCCTTGTTATCCATATACATACTAGTAAAGAACTGTTATTACTATTTCCCATATCTTTGCCCGAAAACCCCTTAATTTCAAAGTTATAATAATTTGGAGGGGGGGGGGGTCACATTTTTTCCATTCCAAGGGAGGTTCCCACCTTCTTTGGCAGATGCCTGTCTTTCAAACCAAGACATATTTGGATCAAGAACTACAGAATAATCAGCTGGGGAGCCTTGCAAAATCTCTGCTGCTGCATGCACTACATGTGAACCACAAAGTGAGTCCACTTGCTGAAGGCACAAGTGACCTTGAAACATGCTCACTGATAACATGCTGTGTGAGTTCTCCCACTCCAAAATTAAGGCTCTCCCAGCACATTCATCAGTCTCAGTGTCTCCTCAGTAATGCCTGTAGTAGCCCTATCAAAGCCTGCTCAGTAGGCAAAAATGCCAAGGGTAATGGAACATTGCTGTCTGACTAGCTGTGGATTTTACTGCCTGCTTCTCTAGCAACCCCAAGGAGCCCAGGTTTGGCTGAGTGAATAATCACAGTGACATTCAGTAATCTGGGTTGCATATTTGATGCAAACACTCCAAAAAAAGTCACATAGCATAGTGTTAAAAATAGGTTAGAAGCTGTTGTAAAATAGTTGATAGATTGTTAAGCATGTACTGTTAGTTTGGCTATGGTAAAAGGGGTTAAAAGGGTAGTTATAAGAAATATGGTACTCAATGTACCATAATACACCTAAGTAAAGCACAATGAATTGCAGAAAAGGAAACAAACTCCACAACTTTGGTGAAAGTTGTAAAGTCGGTATGCTTATTACAGCACTGGATGCATGTGGGGATAGCTCCCCTTAAAAGGACGTGTACCTCTGGGAACTCCAGATCCCTTTTTATCTTCCTTACTAATTCATATGCATGAAATTGCACAACAGG